>NC_044977.1:112488198-113088198 GCF_008728515.1 Papio anubis | reverse complement strand
GTTAGAGTTTTTTAGTTCCTGAAAATAAGTTCTATAGTACTTGAAAGTAAGCAAAAAGTTGTGGATCTGCCCAAGAGGTCATTGAGGGGAGAAGAAAACTCTGACAGTAGGTTTGAGAAAGGTCGTGGAGACAGACTGAATTTTTTTGGTCCAACTTGATTTATTAAATTGACCATCATCTGTGTGAGCTCGTGTTGCAAAAATGACAACACAGATCATTTAAATACTTTGTCGTTCACATCTCTACTCGTCAGCCTGACACTGACAACATTGCCAGGCATATGAAGCAACCCCTCCAAGAGACATTTCAGATATTAATGTTTTGGTATTGTTAAATCATATTGTTTTTATTTCTATAAATTTATCTTGTTCCCCATGTTAATGGCAGAAAGTTTCAAGTTAAAATCAAGGGTAAACACATTTGCTTAGGACTCTCTCTTCTTCTGAAAGGCCTAAGCCAGGAAGGTGGATACAATTGAAGGAAGCCAAGAGAAATTGGTTAGCCTGCTACTGGCTGCAAAGAATAGAATCTCAGATGCCAAGTATCTAAAATGACAATAATAACTTCTCCCATAGCTAAGACTCATGTTGGGTGAATTTCAGGGCTGGTTGATACTGTGACTCAATGACATTTAGGTTTTTACACAAAATTTTTCTTCACACTGCTATCTTTTGAGCTAGTTTCCTCTTTAGATTGGTAGCAAGAAGGCTATGCCAGATCTAAACCGTGTACTTATGGGCAATAATACCCAGGAGAAGAAGAAAGAGTCACTTCTCAGGCTTCTCTCTCTCTCTTTTTTTTTGAGAAGGAATCTCGCTCTGTCACCCAGGCTGGAGTGCAGTGGCACAATCTCGGCTCACTGCAACCTCCGCCTACTGGGTTCAAGCAATTCTCCTGCCTCAGCCTCCCAAGTAGCTGGGACTACAAGTACATGCCGCCACACCCGGCTAATTTTTTGTGTTTTCGTAGAGACGGGGTTTCACCATATTGGCCACCCTGATCTTGAATTCCTGACCCCAAGAGATCCTCCCACCTTGACCTTCCAAAGTACTGGGATTACAGGCGTGAGCCACTGCGCCTGGCTGCTTCTCTCTTTTTCTCAATTTTTTCTGACAGCCTCTCTCCATGTCTCATTGCCCACAGTTACACTGCATGTCTATTCTTGAATTAACTACTGGCAAGGGAAATAGAGACCAACGAGTAAATCTATATTCCAATGAGGCTACCCCTGGAGTTGAGGTTCATGACTATGAGAAGGAAAGATGGATATCTGGACAAAATTAGGTTCTATTAAAAAAAGAAAGAAGAGGCAATGAACTTCAGGTAAGCACCAATAATATTCACCAAATATCCTATGTAGGTTTCTAATCTAAGTAAAAACATGCTTCCAATGGATAGAGATGTACCACATACTCTATGACAAACGTCTAAGCCAAGCCAGGTAGTCCATGTGAACACAAACCTATTACTGAAACTGTTTCCTGGATAATATCACATTAAATTAAAATTTGGATCATGAAAAGGCTTTTGCAATGACACAATATTTCAGTGGAGGGACTTTGTTAAAAAAAAAAAAAAAAAAAGGGTCTCCCACATACTCAACTGAGTTAATCTTGCATTGGATGTCCACATTTAGTTGTGTCAGAATTTTGGTTCAGAGTAGGATGTAAAAAGAAAAAATATCTTCCTATAAATGTGATTGTTTTTCTGCCTTTGTTATAAAAGTTATGAATGTTTCAAGATGTAATATCTTTTTAAGCAGTTAAGTCAGATTGCTGTAGCTAGACCCTGAGACAGAGATAAAGTCTTTATTCAAACCTAAAACAATTTTAGAAGATTATTCAAACTTGTGGGTTTTTAAATGTATTTTTCCAGCATTAATTTGTTTCCATTTTTCTTGGAGTCATAGTGTACGGTTCTTGCTTTTCCAGTATACTACCCGAGCATAATAGTATGGTTAGAAGTTTCATTCTAACAGGTCTATTATTCTACATAGTGATAGCAATGGTTAATGCCAGACTAGTCTCCACACAAATAGTACTTGAGGAAAATTTTCTTTTCTTTCATTGGTAGTTTATATTAATATTCCTCACCTTGAATGCCAAATTTAGAAAAAAAGAGAACCCTCAGAAGAAAGACACTATTTTATCCCTTTTCATAGGATACATATTTTGCTCCGTAGTTTTTCTTGGTCAAATGGTTTTCTTTTAAGTTCTCTTCTCCATCTTTCTTTCTTGTTTACTCCAGGAATGCAAACTTGACCTCGACTTTAAGGTCAAAGAATTTTCAGACTGTGCAGTCAGCAGCGAATTGAAAAAAAAAGTCAATGTGAAACATTATAGAGAAGAATAAGGGGAAGAGTGATGCAGAAGTGCTGGGAAGTCATGTAGGAATTGGAAACAGCCAAGATTCTACGGAAAGTAAGAATGTCCTGCACTGAGGTGTTTATGATTCTTTTTGCTTTTACTTCCCTTTTCTTACATAGGGGTAGGTGAAAATTATGGTAATTTGAGATCTGGACCACTTTCAAAGCATTTTCAGGGGATGAAAATGACTTTTGACCTGTAAAAATGAGACATGTTTCATTTTTTTTTCCTGAAACCCTTTTTTCTTTTTCTGTTTTGTTGATGGTAGGGGAAATGACTATATTCCATACCTGTTATGTACACAAACTTAGAAGGGTTTATTGCAGCTCCATGGCTGAAAATAGCAATGAAAATTGTGAGACCTTTTATGTCAGCGTTGGAAATAAACTTCATTTTAAATGAGAACACCTTTGATTTTATAAAGAGACTTATCCAATGTAAAAGCCGGAAAGTTAAAAAGAATCCTAGTGGAAATGTTGATTCTAAAATTCTAGTGTCTAGCCACAGACCTTGAAAAGAAGAAAGAAAGCTAGAAAGATGAAAGAAAGAAAGAAGAGGCCAGGCGTGGTGGCTCACGCCTGTAATCCCAGCACTTTGGGAGGCCAAGGTGGGCGGATCACGAGGTCCATAGATTGACAATTGAGACCATCCTGGCTAACACGGTGAAACCCGTCTCTACTAAAAATACAAAAAAAAAAAAAAAAAAAAAAAATTAGCTGGGCGTGGTGGCGGGTGCCTGTAGTCCCAGCGACTTGGGAGGCTGAGGCAGGAGAATGGTGTGAACCCGGGGGCAGAGCTTGCAGTGAACCGAGATTGTGCCACTGCACTCCAGCCTGGGTGACAGAGCAAGACTCGGTCTCAAGAAAAAAAAGAAAAGAAGAAAAGATCAATTGTCATTTATGACAAGGATTATCATCTCTTTCCTTATTTGTCACTGGAATCAAGAATAAACTAGGTATAGAAAAAAATCCCATTACTTTGTGAAGCTTAATATTTACTGTAACTTACTGATCTAGAGAATGATCAGAGAAAATTTTAATTTTTATATATGTATACATATTCTGTATGTATATGTAAATGTGAAAGGACAAACAGGTTCTTAATCATCTTTCCATATGGCTGATTTAAAGTAATTATAAAGCCAAAACACTATACTGAGTTATCTGGAAAATATGAAATGTTCTCTCAAAAACAGATTAATATTAACTATATGGCACATTTTCTAAAAATCTAACCAATCTTAACATTTGCACTGGGGATCGAGAGAACTGTCTTATTATAGATTTCTAGACATATATATTATAGATGATTATGTTTAGAATAAAGGATTTGTTAGGTAACATTCTTTCACTGTTTGTTACTTTTGCACTGACCTCACATACTTAAATTTTATAACAGCACAACAAGAATGTGCTGAGAACAGAGCTTGGCGTAAGCTCATTGATAACCATGAGTGTGAATTACTGGCAGAAATAGGTATTGATGATTTAGTCCATATCACAGTGGAAAGGGAGGAAAATTGAAAAGCTTTTTTTCCACTTCTTTAGAAACATTTGCAATCATTCCTTGGAAAAGGAAAATCTATATCGGGACTGAGTAGGGGAAGATACAGGTTGAGTCATTACTTTGATCAGTACAGTAAGTTCGAAGATTGTTTCTACTACAACATCTCATCTGAAATTTGACAGATTCCCTTAAAGGGCCAAAAAAAAAAAAAAAAAAAAAAAGATAGTGATTTCTAAGCTGAATCAAACATGTGCACTTTACTTCATGGAAAATCAGTAGGGAAACAAGAAAGATTCTCTCTGCTAACATTGATTTTTCTTATATTTATTTTTTCAGTCAGAACACTCCAGGCAAAAATTCACTTGGCTTCAACTAATTTGCAAATGCCATCATTCACTGCTGTTTTGCTACCCATTTCTCAAATCTCAATTAAATGTGATGACAGTTTACTTGCCAGAAACACACAGAAAGGTTCTTTTCCAACCAGAGGTCTTCACTCATTTCCTGCTTGTGGACTTGGCAAGTGGGGTCAAAACATCCATTACTGAGGCTGAGTCTTAATTTAGAAGGTTATCACCAGAGTCAGCAAAATAATTATAAAAATACTTTCCAAATGCAAACTGCAACAGACATGCACAGTAACAGCTGAGAACAATATATACATCATAAAGCCTGTATACAATGGAATTTTAAAAGAGTGAATGTTTGGTTTCTACTTGTTGAAAGCTTGTATAACCTTCTGGGGCACCCCTAGGATGGACTCGAAATTGTCTTCTCTCTGTAACGATTTTTTACATTACAATCTAAAATAACAACAAAAATTACTTTACAAGTCTTGATGTTCTGGCTCACACACCAAATTCCCTATAAAACTAAAAGTGAACAGTGAGGTGAGACAAAATTTTGGCTTAAAGAAACACCAGTTGAGAAAGGAAAGAAAGTACTGTTCACTTTTCCCTTATTTCTTCCACGTAAATAAGTTTCCTTATACTATTTATATAGTATTACTTTAAATGTATGGGATCTTTAGAAATCATAGAATGTTAAAAATATCAATATGTATAAATGGATACTCACTTCACATAATAGGTACTCAATAAATATTACCTACAAAAGATAAAAACAAACCATAAGACATCCTTGTAGAGATCATTTGGTCAACTCTCCTTCTTTCTTTCTTTTTTTTTTTTCTTTTTGAGATGGAATTTCACTCTTGTTGCCCAGGCTGGAGTGCAATGGCATAATCTCGGCTCACTGCAATCTCCGCCTCCCGGGTTCAAGTGATTCTCCTGCCTCAGCCTCCTGAATAGCTGGGATTACAGGCATACGCCACCACGCCCGGCTAATTTTGTATTTTTAGTAGAGACGGGGTTTCTCCATGTTGGTGAGGCTGGTCTCAATCTCCCAACCTCAGGTGATCGGCCCCCCTCGGCCTCCCTAAATGCTGGGATTATATGTGTGAGTCACCGCACCCGACCAACCCTCCTTCTCCTTATAGCTGAAGAACTGAGGACTAAGTGGTTGAAAGACTTGCACAGCTCCTACACTGGCCTGCTGAAAGCCAGGGCTGCAATGCATTTCTTCTCACAGGTTCAGAGACTCCTCTACCTCATCACTGTTACAGAACCTCTTTGGGCCTCAGTTCATCATTTGATAACAAGAGTAACTCTACCTGCGCAGGGGTTATCCATTAAAGGCAATAGAGGTTGCAAGAATTCCTTTAAAATTTTAATTTACAGTATAGCACCTTGCAGGTAGCAGGCACTCTATAAATCTCTGAGGAATGGAATTTGCTGAAGAACAGTGGCAAAGGCTGGCTCTGATTCATTCCCCAAAGCTCATGGTGCTTGTCCAAACTGTTTAATCAGGCTTATGCAACCAACTCTTCTGACCTTTATTACAGGGTGGGTGCCGTCACATGTGCGATGGGAGGAGGAGCAGGTGGCCTTGGCCTGATCAGGGAGCACTGGAATGGGGAAAACGTTTTCTACTGTTCAGAAACTAAAAGGACTCTACTCGACCCCAGTGTAAGCCTTTCACTACAGTAGCTGGGAGCCAAGCTTTCTCTTCCAACCTATCTGTCCTGGCGATCTTCATTTTCTCTGCTTTTTTCCTAAGACAGAAATATCAGCTAGAAGGCATTTCCCTCACTGGAGGGGACAGGAAAAAATGCCAAAAGCCCACTTAATACTGAAAAGTCTTACACTTCTAAGTCCTTGTTACTGCTGGCTGGAGAATGGGTTGCTGCATTTTGTTTTGTTTTGTTTTTTTGTGTGTGTGTGTTTTTTTTTTTCCAGAAAAGCTGCCACGGCTTTTCTTTATTCAATAAGTACATGACTGCATTCGGTTAATTGTGTTTACTCATTCGGGTGAAATGAGATTTTAAAAAGAAAATGACTCAGGGAGTGTTTTTAAAGAGCACAGAGTGAGGAGAGGAGGTGGGGAGAGCTGCTGCCAGTCCTGTCCTGTTCTCTTCCTTTTGTCATCCTTCCCCCTCTGTATCTCTCTCCATCTTTTCCTGCAAGGAATCACTATGCTCTTGGCAGGACATCCCTGGCACCTGTCGGGGGAGAGAAGGAGGAGGAGAAATAGGAGAAGGAGAGGAGAAGAAAAAACAAAGGAGAAGAAACGAACATCACAATTCGCGTTGGAGAGTGATCTGTGCTGGGAGGAGTTCGTCTCTGTACTTCCCTGTTGGAATGACAGTCTCGAATTTATCCCAACTAGCACCCCATGAGCTGTAGGATCGAGGTCGGATCTCTTGGCCTCTCGGAGCCTCAGTTTCCTCAGCTATTAGATGAGGATAATACCTGTACTGTTTTTGCCAGGGTGGTTGTAAGAAAGAAATGAGAAGCTTATGAAACCATAAAGCATGATGCCAGTAAAAAATATACAGTAATTTATATCTTAAAAAGATTTATTAAGCCTGGCATGGTGGCTCACACCTGTAATCCCAGCACTTTGGGAGGCCGAGGCAGGGAGATCACGAGGTCAGGAGATCGAGACCATCCTGGCTAACATGGTGAAACCCTATCTCTACTAAAAATACAAAAAAATTAGCCAGGCGTGGGTCACGGGCCTGTAGTCCCAGCTACTCAGGAGGCTGAGGCAGGAGAATTGCTTGAACCTGGGAGATGGAGTTTGCAGTGAGCCAAGATTGTGCCACTGCACTCCAGCCTGGGCGATAGAGTGAGACTCCATCTCAAAAAAAAAATTATTAATGTTTATTATTTGTTTTAGAGACAGAGTCTCGCTCTGTTGCCCAGGTTGGAGTGCAGTATGATCATAACTCACAGCAATCTCAAACTCCTGGGCTCCAGCAATCTTCCTACTTCAGCCTCCTGAGGAGCTGGGACTATAGGTGGGTGCCACCACACCAAGCTATGTTTTTTTTTTTTTTTTTTTTTTTTTTTTGGTAGAGATGGGGGCTCACTATGTTGTCCAGGCTGGTCTTGAGCTCCTGGCCTCAACTGATCCCTCTACCTTTACTCTCAAAGCACTGGGATTATAGGCATGAGCCACCATACCTGGCCTAAAAATATACAGTAATTTATACATTTTTTTCTATTTTCTCTTACAGAATAATTTATAAATTGAATGTGTTTAGCTTTCCCCAGCATATGGGCTCAGGTGATTTCACATTTAGAGTTAAGCCTGAATTTTGCAGTGGATAAACGAACATTTTGTCGGCTGTAGGCTCAGCTCATTCACACAGGCATGTCAATCCCCGCAAAGTTCATCTTTGATGTTTCTGTGGGCCCCTAGTGGTAACTTTATGTGCCTTCACAGATCCAGTTGAGGGCTCTCCTCACCAGTGCCCTTGCTGCTTCCCCAGCCTCCACCCTGCTGGAGAGCAAATCTGACCTCACAGCTTGGCTCCACAGCGCTTAGTGCTCATGGCTCACAAGCTGGCAGTCCTTTGGGAAGTGAGAAGGAAGGCCTTCCTGGCTGTGTGGCCACACCCGGTTAAGTGGACCCCTCGGTGGTGCTGGGGAGCACGGTGTAGCTCATGATACAGCACTCATGGGGCAGAGGTATCAAGGCAGCACCAGGACCAGCTGGCGTTCCTGACCCCTCTTCCTCCTCCTGCTCGGCCTTACGGTTGAGGCTGGCTTGTCAGGCCTCTCTCCTTCCTCTCTAGAACACTTTCTCACACTTTCTCTCAGAGATTCAGCCACATTCTCCTGGCACCTTGGCTGCTTTCTCTCCATGCCATTCCCAGTCCCCTGTTCATTTCTGCATAGATCTAATCCTCAAATGGGAATATATCTTGCAATGTTTTAGAAGATTCCTTATCTACCGTGTAAATCACCAGATGAACAGAAACACCATACTGGACAGCAGGTTCTTCTAAAGCCAAAGCCAGATATTTCTGAATTTCCATTCCAGGCTGTTTGGGACTCTCTCCCCTCACCTCATTCACACTTTTTATAGTGAAACCTGTGAATGGCATCACAATTGGCCCTTTACAGTCAAACAGAAGAAGAGAAATCTTTTAAATAATCTCCCAGATAAATATATTATGTCTTTTATTTTTCCGGTACCTCTTATACCTGAGAGTCACTATATATTTAAGGTGATGGAGATTTAAAATAGGAAATATGAGAAAGCTTAATATCCTTTTATGTCACTGAAGAAATAACAAAAGTTAAATCTCTAGCTAATGAATTATGAAGTAGCTGGTTCCTTATGAAATAGGATTCATAGGATTTAAAATAAATTTTTGTGGTTGGCAGAACTTTTATTTTTATGTGTCTCCTGGCATATGACTTCAGCAAGACATAAACCCTTCTTTCCATTTTTCTTAAAACTCTAAGTAGTTCATTCACTTTATCATATCTGTATTGTTCAATGTTAGCCCTATATAAGACGGTAAACAGAGTCTTTATCCATTAGAAACTTAAAGTCTACAGCCATAGAGGAATTTATGAAACCAGTCACTCATCCAGCATATATTTATTGAGTGTTTATTATGTGCTAGATGTTGGAGTGACAAAAAAATGAACAAGATGTAGATCCGGCCTTCAAGGGTAGCTGGTGATTTTCCACAAAACCCTCTGTTATTGTATCTTAACATCCAGGAGTCAGCCAGGAGTTACACTGATCATAAATCGATAACCTCATTTCAAAGCTCAAACACAGAGATGGCAAATAAAGCCCTGGGCAGTACTGACTGGAGCAACAGATGACTCATAATAGCAGGAGGCAATGAATAATTTTGCCACTGAGAGTGAAAGAAAATTCCCCCTTTGCACAATGCCTTTCACTTAAATAGCATTTGGATTTCTTAAAATCCACAAAGTTTATATTAAAGCATCATCCATGAATGCTTTGGCTAGGAGGGGTAAGTGCTGGGAAATGTCATCTTAAGAAGAACAGTGGGATTTGTGGGGGCAATTGTCTTTTATTTGCAACGGCATAACTGATCATCTGTTCACCATTTACCTCTTATTACTTGCAGTAGTTCTTGAACAATGCTGGAAGCTAAGATTTCAATGTTAAGGACTCGGAAGAGACGGCATAGTTGAGGCAGTGTAGCAAAGTGTTTAGGAGCACAACTCTGGAGCCAGCCAGCCTTGATTTCAATACTTGTTCTGTCATGTACTTGTGGTATGATCTTGGGAAAGTTACCAAATGCCTGAGTTCCTCAGTTTACTTATCTCTAATATGGGATGATAATGACAGTGTCATCTCTTACAGTTGTTGTTAGGATTCAATGGTGATAAGTTCTTAGTATGATACGATGCTGGCCCATAGTGAGTGCTGTATGTGTTGATCATATTATTGTATATCCCAGCTCTTAAAATACAAAGGTTGTCTTGAAGACAATTATTCATCTTCTCATTCTTTTTTCCCCACTAGCCTCTAGCTAAGTTGGAAGTGTGTAGTAATAAGGCCAGATGACTAAATGGAAAGCAAAAGTTATCTTTTAAGCATGAGCAAAATTACGAACAATCTATAGAGTGATTAAAGTTGTGATTCAGTAATAACAATTTAAATAAATTTATCAATAGCAAATGTAAAAATAATTTTAATCAAGAATTAGTTTTAATCAAGAAAATTTCAGATTTTATTTTATTATTCATTTATATTTTATATCTATGAATCTGTTTATTTATGTTCGTGAGGACCTGTTTGGTCTGAAGGTAATTTAAGACAGCTTACAAAGATGCATGTTATATATAGTAAAATGATATTAAATTTAAATTAATAGGAAAAGTTAGATAAATGGAAAACAAAGATAGAAAAGAAGGAGATGGTGTTTTGAATGTGAAATTGTATCTTGAATCCCCCACGCTTGCTACAAGTGGTAATGAGAGTGGTAATATAATTCATGAAGATGATTGTGTAAAACAAACTGGTTGCTTAGGCAGAGGACATTCATTATTGACATGGTGATAAGAGTAATTTCTGCTATATTGCTCAGTTTTAGTATTCACCAGAATATTAAGCATTAAACTTGAATATTAAACCAGACTTGGAATATAGTCTTTAATAAATTCATGCAGTAACTGTTTATTGAAACAGTTTCTGACCCACAGAAATTATTGTGTTAGGTGCTACAGAGAAGAAAGACATGTCTCAAACTATCCCTGCTCTCAAATAATATGCATTAAAGAAAGAATATAAGTAACACATTAATAAACTACATTCATCAGGAGGCTGAAGCCAGAGAATCACTTAAGGCTAGCAGTTCAAGACCAGCCTGAGCAATATAGTGAGACTCTCTCTCTAATAACAGCAACAACAGAAATTAGCTGGGCATGGTGGTGCACAGGTGCAGTCCTAGTTTCCTGGGAGGCTGAGGCAGGAGGACTGCTTAAGTTCAGGAGTTTGAGGCTTCAGTGGCCTATGATCTGTCACTCCAGCCTGGGTGACAGAGAGAGACACTATCTTTAAAAAAATAAATACAGGCCAGGCGCAGTGGCTCGTGCCTGTAATCCTAACACTTTGGGAGGCTGAGATGGGTGGATCACTTGTGGTCAGGAGTTTGAGACCATCCTGGCCAGCATGGTGAAACTCTGTCTCTTCTAAACATGCAAAATTTAGCTGGGCATGGTGGCATACGCCTGTAATCCCAGCTACTTGGGAGGCTGAGGCAGGAGAATGGCTTGAACATGGGAGGCGGAGGTTGCAGTGAGCCAAGATCGTGCCACTTCACTCCAGCCTGGGCGACACTGAATGAGACTCTGTCTTAAACAAACAAACAAACAAACAAACAAACAAAGTTCAAAGTAGATAGTAATGATGAGAGGTACACGTGTGGTGTTAAAAGAAGCAATTTATATCTTAGCACAATCTGTGGACCACCCCACAAGAAGATATTGTAACAAGTAAAACCTTTATACTTTCTAATACATTAACTCTTTTAATTTCTTAGTAGTGGCTTTTAAATACTTAACGATTCTTTAATGTGGATTTCAAAAGCCAGACAGTGCAGTATCCATGCATAGCCACCCAGGACTACTAAAGGTCACAGTGGAGAAGACTTGTCAAAATATTATAATCCTATGGAGAATTCTATCCTTTAACTCTGTATGCAATTTAGATCATAATCTTGCAAAGTGGATGCCAAGCCTCATATTAGTCCTTCATCTCAAGTTGTCAAAAATTGATTTCACCAAGTTCAGAGAGAGAGAAAGTAAAGCAAAAATGGACTGTTTTCCTAAAGGGTATGTGCATACTATCTATATAGTCATTCAACATTATTAAACATTTAGTATATCATGGGGTTGGTACTGGGCATGGAATTATAACAAAAGTAATTTTTTTTTATTTTCCTCAAGGAAAATAATTTATTGTTTAGGTGGAGAGACAGATTTATAAACAAATAGTTATGACAATGAGAGAAGTACCGATAGACATTTGTAAGAAGGGAAAAGCCAAGCTCTGCCTAGCAGGATAGAGAAAAGGCCACATTGAACTGGCATTTGAATTTCCTTTTGAAAGATGTGCATTTTGCCAAGTGGAGATTGTACAATAGCAATGATATTCATCCTGGTTAGGAAATATTCTTGGAGCACCTCCCAGCCTATCATTCTAATATTTCCTGAATACCTACCAAGGATTCAGTGTGGGATTAGATGATGGGGTAATTATAAAGAAATAGAAGTCTTGCTACTCATCTTCAGAATGTTTACTCATAAGGAGTAGTAAATTTCCCCACACTTTCAACAGTGATTAAAAGGTCATGACCGTCAGTCCTAACTAGTGTGTCACATCATAAATTCTGTAGATTAGAGAGCACAATCATGCAATTCACAGACACCATGGCAAGCCTCATAGCTGGGGTAAGGCCTAATCTGTTCCTTGAAAACTGGGATGAGGTTTAGATATGGGAGAGAGAATACTTTGACAGTCAAGCCACAAACCTGTATTGAGGGCCTACCATGTGTCAGGCTCGTGAATAAAGAAGCAGCATGGGAGTGGGGAGAAAACTGGGATTGAGGATACGTGGATTTGTGGAAAAACCTGGCTGGACCAGTGAGTTTGAGGTGAGGGATGGTGGGAAATAAATATAAAGTGAAACGAGTTTGGGCAAGAAAACTGCACCTAGATTGAAAGGTGCTCTGAAGGACAGGCAGTGGCTTTTGGGTTTGGCATTTATGAAAATGGGGATTCACCAAAGGTTTTAGAGTATGGGAGAGACTGCTGAAAGAAGTACACAAATAAAAGTAACCTTCTTTATGGGATGTTACATCGGAACAGCTGGAAGGGCTTGTAGAGATCCCTTCACTCACTAGCCCGTCTGAATACCCTTCAGACGGCCGTCATTTGACTGAAAAGGCAATGCAGGCTCACAGAGGTGATAGGATTTGCTTAAGACAAATAGAGTAATCTTGTCTCCATTTCAGGCTCCTTCTTTCTATCTTAACAGTGCGTGTGTTCCAGGCTGGGTGGATGGACAGTAAGGGGAGCAGGAACATCTTCGTCCAGGACCAGCCAGGCTGAATGAGAGGGCAAACAGGAAGTAGCATTGACCCAGATTATGTTACAGCCATAGAATGAACATATTAGAACTCAAAGAAGACCTAAATGCCATCCAGCCTCATCCTATTGCTTTGCAGAGAGGGACAGTTGAGGACCCAGAGGGAAAGTTACTCACACAACATAGCGATCTAATGGTCTGACTTTAAGTCCAGCTATTTTCTCTCTGCCAAGCTCCCTTCCTCCTTCAGATTCTATGGTTGTGTTGATGGGCTCTATTTTCTGTTCCCAGCTAGTTACCTGTTCATGCATCACACCCCTTGGGTCCTCTGTTAAAGACGGACTTAGTTATTTAGATACCTGTGCTGCTGATGTATTTACCACATCTATTCTGTTCTTAGGTTGCATGTTGTGTGTGTGTGTGTGTGTGTGTGTGTGTGTGATGTGCTATGAAAAGAAAGCTAAGGGAGGCATACGGAAGATTGCACCAGAATGAGGTTGTACCTTTATCCAAAAGAGCCATACTTTCCTTCATTCTTCCTCCTCCCCAGAAGGAGACCAGTTCTTATAGCTGCAGAGAAGGGTAGGGAATGACAGTAGGAGAGAGGCATTGCTAGAGTCAGAGGCACAGGTGGCATGAGAAGTGCAGACCAGTCAGAAACAACAAGACCCTTCACACTCTTACCCTCAGCCCTGTGCTCTGGAATCCTCTCTCTGATCCTGATCATGATTGTGTAAGGGTAAGAGGTTGGGAGGAAGGAACCTCAGCAACATCTCCTCTCTTGCCCTTCTGAACTCTGGAAGCCACGTTGTTTTCCAAGAGAGGTGGGGGAGGTCAGGGACTACCTAATATCTGGTGCTGCTGGAGAAGATGCTTTCCAAATGAACAGTTAAGAAGAGTGATGAAGGTACTAAAGAAATTTAGCCACAAAAGCACTTGCAATTAGTGTTAAAAGGCAGTTGGAACAGATACTTAGATTTGGTAATTTAAGAAAGTAAATGCACACCTATATGAATAAAGTTCTGAGTAGCCTCTCCCCTGCTCCTAAGAATTCGGCACATTTCTTTAACTGTGGCCTGAATAACGAATGGAGATGTACATTTTAGCCTTCAGGGATCAAATGAGTCCTTAAAGAAACAACAGGCCTCTACATAACTGAGGGAAGATCAATATAAAATTATTTCTGAGTGTAAATCATCAAATGTAGTTGAACAATTAAATTACCTTATTGGAACTGTGGTTGTTCTAGCAAATATTTTTTTCACAGTATGAAATTCTGGAATGCACACTTAAGGCCATTCAGCTATTTACATGCTAGTGTACATTTATTATTAATATGCACATTGAAATATTTTTCCTCATTTAAGGTACATGTATATGTTTATAATAGAGTGAATATCCCTGAACTCCATTCACGTAACTGTACAGTGTTTTTTCATTCATTTAAACTGAGTTAAGATTTATCTATATACTTTATATTTTATATTTGGGGAAAGCTAAGCAGCAGAAATATTATAACATAGACAATGGTATTAACATATTCAGATCTACAACTCAGCCCTCACTGCTTTACACATGTAATTAGGTTGTTTCCATGGTAATGATCTAATTATGGGCTTCTCCTTGGCCTTGTGTAATCACATTTGCTGCATTTTGGCAGAGATGTTTTCCTTATTTTGTTGAACTGCAACACTTGACAAGATGTTCTCTCTTAAGATGAATAATGATTTTTCTTGGGAGACAAAAACAAAAAACGAAATAACACCATCAAAGGTGATTTGAGAGGGATTATAGGTATTTGACAAATCATGACAGTAGTAAAATATCTATCACCTTTGAAAGCATATTCTATTTTTGTCTTTGTGTGTGTTATTACTGATGGAAATCATAGGAGGTTCTCGTTTTAAGAAACCATGTGTGCTATTTAAATATATGATTTTCATGGGGCCTAGAGGCTTGAAGGAAAAGAAATGTTAGGCCAGAGAAGAGAAAGCTCCTGAGAGCTTTGTAGAAAGAGAACTGGAGACTGTATTCAGTGAGAATATTATATTGCAATTGACAAAGCTATTCATGAAAATATATTTGATTATGGTTGCCATGGCAGTAGGAAACACCTGAAAAAAAATCAATTAAGACTTATCTTGGCAGGGATGCAAACGCAATCCCTTATGCACATGCAGAAGAAGACAGGAGATGTAAATACTTGCAGAAAGACAGCTTTATCATCACGTGGTCCCCTCAGAAAAACCCTGGAATATGAGAAAAATAAAAGTTTAGCTCTTTTATCTGCATAAAATAACACTGTGCTATAAAGCATTTTTTTTACAGGAAATTCATCCTTACAGTGGAAAGGATGCATATAGTGGGTGGTGCAGGCTTGTTGTTTTAGGGTTAGCAAGAAGGTGTATGGGCTCCAATGTCACAGTGCCCAAGGTCCTGATACCTGGTGTTCAGGGGCTAGGAATTCAAAGCTTTCTTCTTTAACTATTATGGAGACAGCTCCAAATCCAAAATTAGTGGACCAGATCTCTAAGAACCCAGAATGTTGAAACTGCTTTCTGAGTATCATTTTGTGGGAATAGGGTGGGTGAGTGTAGTTTTTGATAACCTAATTTATTAAATGGCATAGATAAAGCATGATGGTTGGGAATAATAATGATAATGACCTGATTTTCAATTTGTAGCAAACCAACCCCTATGAAATATTATACGGCTTTGTTTTAAACTTACATAGTGTTATTTTCCCAGGGGGAAAATGATATTCATGGGATATTTAGTAATTGTTTATAGGCAATTAACAAGACATTTTTAATTTAATATATTTTTTGAAAAAATATTTATTTAATAGTTACCATGTGTCAGGCATGGTACAAAGCCTGGGAATACAGCAATGAATCAGAAAGACATGATTGCTGCTCTCAAGTTTTTTATATCGTTTTGTAGAGAAAGTGGCAAAAACAAACAAATAAACAAACAAACAAGACCAATTTCATTTCTGCCCTAAGCAGTGTTAAGTAGGGAAATATAGGGTCCAAGGAGAGCAAAGAGGAGGGTGGTGTCTGACAGGGTGACATTCATTTAGCAGAGGGAACAGGGACCAAACACACCATGGAACATGGACCCGACATCACAGATCAACACCGAACAGGACAGTGTGATGGGAGCCTGTGGAGTATAAGTGGGAATGATGAGTGGTGAGACAGGCAGGCAAGCAAGATCACAGAACTGAAGTGCTGGTAAACTACATTGACAAGCTTGGCCCCTCAGCACAACCAGAACCCATTCAAAAGTGTCAAGCAAAGGAGCAACACAGCCTGATTTGCAATACCTGCTGCTGTTAGCTTTAGTGGTTTTGAAGCAGTGATTTTGGAAAAATCAATCCAATGATTTTCATTCTGAAGTATTTTGGCTGCTAACTGGGACTTTCATTGTGTGGTCTAAGGTGAGTTACTTTACCTCTCTAGCATCCTGTGTTTTCCTCTACATGGGCCCTTTTACCTGTTTCTCTATGATGCGATTTCTCAGTTGTGTTTGTTTTTTGTTGACAGACAGACTTGCTTACAGTGTGACTACACATGCACCCAGGAGTGAATTATCTTTGATTACTTGGAGTTCTGTCCTATCCACCAGCTGGCTGATCTAAAACCTTTTAAACTCCTTTGCTCTCATCATGAGGTCTTGCCTCCCAGAAGGATTAAACCAGGAGGGCAACAGCGCCTGTCATGGAGAAGGATGTGGGTTTGCCTGAGTCACTGTGTGTGAGAGTGAATGATGGTTTTAGGAAGTAGCCATAAAGCATTGGGGGCATGGCTGTGAATGGCTTTCATATTCTCTGCTCTGCTTTTGATTACACCAAGGACAGCTTTTTATTGAGTAGCTTATAGCATGTGGCTGTGTTTTAAGTACTTGAATAACATAGTCAAAATAAACCAGCTTACTCTGTTTGGTGGGCAAGTCTAACAAACATGTAAAGAACATAAGTGTACTTCTTGTAAGTCACAAATACATCTAGAAGTTAAAAAGAAAATCAGAATATGTTAGTTGGTCTTAGAATAAACTTTCCCTTAAGGGTTTGGTTTAGAATATGGGCGTGAAATTCAGTTTTCTCATGAACAATTTTACGTTATTGTTAATAATGAACAGTTTGTTCATTATTAACATTAACAACGTGATGTAAATAGCATTGTCTGTTTGATGCTGGTGTATAGGTGATATTGGTGTACTGAAGAAAGGTAACCATGCATTTATTCAGTGTTGCTATGTATCTAACATAAATTAGGTATTTGGCATAATTGGATGAAAAAAATGTCATCCAGAAGTTCATTCTATAATGCACAGTTAATTATTGCTTTGTATAATAAATACAGTATAAAATATACTTAATGGAACACAGGTAATGGCATTTAGCCTAGCTTTGTAGGTTAGAGTAAGAGGTAGTTAGTGGTGGGATTGTTATCTGTTTCTCCAGTATTCTTAATCATTCAAGTCTAATTCCAGTCTAACTATGCCATATAAAAATCCCAAAGTAACCGTGAGAATTTGGACATTGAGGGAAAATGAAATATTTAAAAGAATCCTTTGAATCTAGTCTTGTTGAGTTTCTTTCTGTAAAAATGAAGAGAATGTTCTGACTGGTCACTTAGTCATTCCTTCACTCAACATGTTCAAGCCTCTATGTTCCAGGCACTATTCCTGAGCCTGTGGTTACGGAGATAAACAAGACTGACAAGGTCTTGGCTGCCATGGAGGCTAACTTCTAGGAGATCCCATGACTTAAGAACTCTACCTCCTCTCTTACATGAAAAGACAATCTTGTATTAAAATCAGACCTCTGTTAGATCTTGGTACAGCAAAAGTACATTAGTGGAAGAAATGGAATCTGAGTAAATTTTGTAGTTTAGTAAATTGTATTGTAGCAATGTTGATTTCTTAGCTTTGATAATTGTGTGATGGTTATGCAAAATGTCAACATTAAGGGAAGCTGGGTGAAGGCTCTAAGAAAATTCTCTGTATTATTTTGCAACTCTTCTATATGTCTAACATTGTCTCAAAAAAGAAAAAAATACCCTGACACTAAACAAATTAAAAACCTTGGGCCTTGATTATTTTACTTATGTGTTTACAGTGTACAATATTAGATCCTGTTAGGAAGTCTAACAAAAAATAACCCTGTGGGCAGCAGTGTACATGAGTGCCAAGAAATGTTGGCTGAACTAGATTATTCACTGAAGAGTAATAAAAATATTCCCCCCTTCCATAATTAATTTTGCAAGATTCTACATGTCTCGATTGACACCAAAACAAAAAGTTCCCCAATAGCACTATTGTACACAACTTTGTTACCTAAGAGACTGAAATGTAGCTCAAGTGTCCAGCTTGTTTCTTTGATTGTGCATTAGGTGAGGTCCACATATCCGCAGAAGTCATATAAATGAGCCACTTACAAGGCTTACCAATTCTTGCTCCATACCACAAAGACTGTGTGTCAAAGAGAATGGTTGTAAATTAAAGCTGACACACAGCGGCTGTGACTGTAGCCAGTGTCAAATCCCAGTTTGTTTTCTTGTCTTTCAGATAAGCTCAGTGAACTGATCAATAAATCCAGATAATTACTACTATTAGAAATGTTAAACGTGTTTTCTTCTTTCTTGGCCTGTGTAATTTCCTCTGGGGTATCATGGCTGCTGGTCCAGTCTCACTGGGGTACATATTTCATCCAATCCAGTGACTACCCCCTAAGGCACTGTGGCTCAGTCCAACACCCTTTCCCTTGAGTTCACCTTCTTGCCCATCAAATGCCTCTTGCACTGGTCTGGGGCCTTGGCCATGGCAGCCTGTTTTCACAGCAGAGCATGGTCTCAGGCTTTGGATTGCTCTGAGAGCAATCAGTGGCTGAAATCCTCACATTTTAACATCATTATGTATATTTTGTCTTGGATCAAATTGATTAATGAATGACAGATTACCCCAAATCTCACTCTGGTGTGGAGCTTTCCATCTGTCTTATTTTTTTCAGTGAGCATCTTTCCAAATTTCAGCCTCTTCTCCACCTACCCCCTACCATCGCCCTCTGCCTCCTCTCCATTTTCCTCTTCTTACCTTTCTACTGTATCTTTTTCCTTATTCTTTTTTGTTCTCCACCAAATATCTTCAGAGAACCTCACTGTGCCTGGAGCAGAGTTAGGTCCTGGGGACACAAAGATGAATGGGATGCACTCTCTGCTTATCAGGTATGTACCTCTTGGCTGTCACCCTCTCCTGGCCGTGCTCTGCCTGTCCCTGCCTGAAGGGGGTGGGCCTGGCCATTGTCTGGGCTCCTCCTTGGCATCTTCCCCTCTCTCTCCACACACTGTGAACCTCCGTTTACGCCAGACAGTCTCTAAGGTAACACACTGATGAGGAATAACTGTCAAACAGCATGAAGATATTTAATGATGGCTTAAAAAGAGCCTGGGAATAAAGTCATATGAGAAATTGGTTACATATTTAATTTAGGAAAGATTGTTACAGTATCAGGGGAGGAAAGGAAGAAAATATATTGCTCCCCATAAAAATGCAGTAAAAGATAAAGCACAAACAGCCCCTCTGTTATGTTGAAATATTGTCATTCTGTGATTAAACGGAGGCAAGGTGGTTTCTGTTCAGCACTTGTGCCAGGGAGGCGTCGGGGAGGGATAAAGGCATCCGGGATACAAGTTTGAATTTCTAGAGTTCTGAGAAAATTAAAATGCAAACAAAGAGTAGTAAGAGGCTCTTCAGAGGAGGAGTCCAGTACTTGGTGAGCCAGATGGGCCATGAAATGAACTTAAATTTCAGGCCATTTGACACCTCTCAATTTTCCTCAGCTTGACAGCACTAATAGGAAACAAGGTCACATCGTTTTTTTTTCAAAGTATAAAAACTTATATTATGTCTTTTCTACCCCGAGAATCTAAGAAAAGAACCATCTTGCAAATGAGTCAGCCTGGAGTATCCAGATAGCTCAGTCAATTTTTGGCTCTGTGCTTTAGCACATTTCCTTAATGGGGTGGATTGCACTTGTGTGTAAGGCGTCAAAAAGTGACAGGCATTTCCTCGTCCATCATTCATTTGAGCTACTGAACCTGGAATCAATAAATATTCCATTACTGCATTATTTATGGCCAACTACAAACAATTTCTATCATTAAATCTTTGCCTTTTAGTTGTTCCTCATTAGCAAGGGATCAATTTCAGATCCCAGGCTAGGTCATGCCCAGAATTAAAGAAGAGCAATGTGTGAGAATGTTTATTCATATGCATATTTATATTTTATATTAAAATAGATGCATGATGAAAATTATTTCTGCATCTAATATTTTCATAGTGTTTCAGTTCCAAAAGTCACCCTGAACTTCAGTTCGGGTATGATGGTGGCTTGGGAAAAGCACTGGACAGCACTTAGACAAGTTTGGGTTTTTACATCTCCAAATCTCCAGTAACCAGCTGTGTGCTTTCAAGTGAATCATTTGCCCCAGTTTCTTCATCTGTAAAATGAGTGGATTAGAATGGATGATGCCTAAGTTTTTCTATAGGTCGTAAATTCAGTGAATGGAAGAGGATTATAGAAAGGAGCGGTAGACAACATGTGGGAATAGGATTTAAATCATGCCCCTCACAAATGTGCAGAATTCATATGATGGGAGTGATAATGCAGGTCATTGTCTTGAGTCTGAGTGCCCTCTGGAAGATCTGCGTTCGGTGATTAACTGTTTTCTTTTATGAGGAGTCATTCTGCCTGGGCGGACATCAGTCTAACCAGAGATGGGAAATTGTCTGTGAGCTGGAGATATTGAGGACATGTTTTGTTGTTTTGCTTTTAATGAGAA
Organism: Papio anubis; assembly: GCF_008728515.1. Lineage (NCBI taxonomy): Eukaryota > Metazoa > Chordata > Mammalia > Primates > Cercopithecidae > Papio > Papio anubis. The sequence continues at coordinate 113,067,549 of NC_044977.1, read as the reverse complement.
TTTGAATGCTTTGGATGGGCTTGTGCTGTAATTTACCACAGTTATCACCACTTGGCTTCCTTTACTCCTAACCTCTCTGTCCCAGAGGTATTTGAATTGGTAACACCTAGTCCAAGTAACTCGGAAGGCAGAGCTGGGCAGTCACTCAGGCATCAGTTACTGAGCACTTACCATGTGCCAGGCACAGTGGATGGCACTCGGGATACCAAGGGAGACAACTTCTCCCCAGGAGAGCATATACTCTAGCAAGGAACATGAAACAAATGTCTTTTTACAAACACTTAGATAATTACAAGTGTGCTAAGAGTTGCGAAGGAGCCTGTAGCGTGCTGTGCCTGGGTATAACAGGAGCATCTAATTGAGTCTAGGAGTAAGGGAAGACTTCCCCAAGGAAGGAGTTTTTAAGCTGAGACGTAAAATGTAAGACAAAACTATTCAATAAAGAGTATAGGAGAAAATGTTGTTAGAGAGAGGCAGAATAAATTTGAAAATAAAGAGATGATGTCTTGAGCAAGATTAACATGGATTAGCAAACACATCTCTGTGCTTGTTTCTTCAAAATTCATCAGTAAAAGACTGTGAAGAAAACAAAAAAGGGATTCCTCATCCTTGCTTCTGAAACTCGCTCCCTGCCCATTTAGGTCAGTGACTGATTTATAGACTCTCCGTTACCTGGCTGGCAGCCTCGGAGTTGCCCTTGGCTCTTCTTTGCCATCTCACTGCACAGCTCTCTGGTCTCACTTCTACTTTCTTTACGTCTTACTTGCTCCCCTCCTTGTTTCAAAGCCCTCACACCTGTACAATTGATCTTTCCCACTGGAGTCTGAGCTACTGTCTTTGCCCATAAAGGCCCCCAATTCCTTATCCAGTTTAGGACGCATCTTCCTAAAATACTGCCTCACACTGCCTGACCTTTTCGAGAGCTGCCTCTGGTCTCCCGTCATCTAAAGCACAAAGCTCAATCTCTTGATCTTCTGCTGAGAGCCCTGAAACACATGAGAACTTATGTTCCTGAGTTCTTCAGTCCGGCCACTCTGGAGTATGTAGATGATGTAGTATCATGAGTGAGCATTTTGGAAGAGAAAACCAGTGTAGCTACAACAGACATTTGGAAGAATTACATGATTCTTTAACCCGAATACTCTAGTACAATAGTGATTTTCTTTCCTATACTGTATATTCTTTTTGTTCATGTGCACACATGTGAACAGACTTTAGTCAAAATAATTCTGCTTATTATGCCCTGTGGTAGATAGTGTTTCTCAAGATGGTTTTAGCGAGATTTCCCATTCGTCATGCCCTTCCTCCAATATGACATTGACACTCCTATGCAGACGAAGGGATGATGTTCTCTCCTGTTGAATCTGAATGGGTCTGTGACTACAACCAAAGTGATGCAATGTGACTTCTGATTCTAGGTCATAAAAAGTGATCTGGCTCTGCCTGGCCTTCTTGAGGTGCTTGCTTTTGGAACCGAGGCACCATGTCATGAGGAAGCAGGAAGCACACATGGAAAGCCCTGTGTAGGTATTCTGAGCAAGAACTCCAACTGAGATCTCAGTCTGCAGCTGGCATCAACCACTAGACTTGCCAACATGGAAGCTTTGAAATGACTTCAGCACTAGCTACTAACTGACTGAAACCACCCAGAGGCAAGGCTACCTAGCTGAGCCCAGTCAACCCCTAGAACTGTGAGGAATAATGAAAAAGCAATTATTGTTGTTTTAAGCCACTTAGTTTTTGGATGATTTATTATTACAGCAATAGATAACCAGATGCATACCTCAAACCAGTAAAATATAATTGTACATTAGAAATTCATGTTAAGAAAAAAATCTCAAAAGGCAAAAGAAATGCTTTATTACAAATATACCAACATTACTCATAACCTGGAAATAACGAGGACAAAAACTCAGATGTCCAATTTTTGTTTAGTTTTTATAACTAGACACATTTGCTTTACCATCTAGCTTGTCAACTCCTTGAACACATGGACTGTGTTTTAAACTTGACATAAGTAGGTTCCTCTATACTATATATTTTTTTAACAAAATGATGTACTCTATTAATTTGTTGATGATTCATTTAAATGATTTTTCAAAGGATATTTGAATTATTTTATTTAATCCTTTCAAAGCCTTGTCTGATTTTATAGGTGAAGTTAAGAGCCTTGCTCTAAGGCCATACAGGTTGCAGGGGTAGCACTGTGTCTTGTATGTAGTTAGATCTGACTTTAATTCTGGAACATCTTTTATGACACCACAAAGGCTGTTTGTCCTGAAATTTCTTTCTAAGAATATTTGTAGAAACATGATGAATATTCATGCATCTGGGGAGGACTATGTCTTTGTTCTGTAGCTTTGGTGTGCTTTCAAATGGCTTTACTGAAGCTTTATAGAAACCAATAGCTCAGAACAGGACTCAAGATGGAAAAAGTGCCCATTGTTCTTGCTGAGGGCTATGTTTCAGGCTCGGTGATAATGTGTAAGAAGGGCTGTATCCTACAAATACCCTAAGGATGAAATAACAAACTGGTCAGTTACTCTGGTTTCTTTAATAACTGATTTTTGCAAAAGTTGAGAATAAAGGAAGGATAAGGCAAAAAGCACCAACTGTGGAATCAGACAGGTCTGGATTTGAAGCATGATTGCCACATGCCATTTCCGTGGCTTCAAACCACAGGGTCTCCCAGGGCCTCAGCTTCCTCACCTCCTAAATGAGAAACATGGTAGTCTTCATCTCACTGGGTTAACAGGAGACAAAGAGATGGTGTACATGAAATACTCTCTAAAATGCCTAGTTCTTAATCCATATGGAGAATTAGTAATTTATTATACATAATGGCAAAACAATCATTTTTGTTAAACTTTTAAAAAATATAAGAACTTAAATATCACCTGCAACTGTCTAGAGGTTCTTATCCAAAGTTTTTGTGTGACTTTGGGTAAATCACTTCACAATTCTGGGCCTCAGGGAAGATTTGGCTAGAGGATTTCCAAGATTCCTATCCTCTGAATTTAAAATTCTGACTTTTAAATAGTTACTTATATGACATTATGCCATTTGGGGTTTGTTAATCTTCTAATTGGTTTCATTGTAATTACCACTGAGCCATCATAGTTTGTCTTTCAAATACCAAGTGACCTTCTGCCATTCTGGTATTTGATTTGCTGACAGTTGGAAGATGTTTACCCTCTGCAAACATTCATTAGTAATGGTCACAATTTTTACAGTGTCACTGCATTTTTGCAAAGAATCTGATAGTTCCTTTATCATTGTGGTGCATCATTCAATTGGATAGTGCATTTGAGACAGTGTCAAAGCTATTCTTAAGGGTGTGTTGACTTTCTGCTGGTGATATGTAGGATTGTCTGCCTATTTTCTTATTTTTTTTCAGTCAGAATTAAATAAAATTAAAATCACAGCTGTCTTTGTGATTCATAGAGGATATAATTTGCAAACGGTTACAATATAGTCCTATAAATTGATAATATCCACATTTACAGAAGAGAAACTAAGCCTCAGTTTGTGACTTGTCATACAAATGCAATTATATGTCACTTAACAATGGGCATATGTTCTAAGAAATGCATCATTAGGTGATTTTGTCAGTGTACTTACACAAACCTAGATGGTATAACCTACTACATACTTAAGCTAAATGGTATAGCCTATTGTTCCTGGGCTACAAATCTGTATGGCATGTAACTGTAGTGAATACTGCAGGTAATTTTAACAGAATGATAATTTGTTCATCTAAACATATCAAAGCATAGAAAAGGTAAAGTAAAGATACAGTATTATAATCTTATGGGACTACCATTGTACATGCAATTTGTCATGGACCGAAACGTTTTGTGACACAGGCCTGTATAGATATAAGGAACAAGTAATTTCAGAGCTGAGTCTCTAAGCTTTGTATTGGTTCTTGAAATTGCTCATCTAACTACACCATGTGTTTCTCTTGGAGAGAGATTCACTGTCATTCGTACACTGTTGGTTGAAGAAAACATTGCTAAGCAATCTCTAAATATTTCTGTTGAATATAAATTAAAATATCAGAAAAATAGAAATGGGAATACAATGGAACTAGGAGAAAATGAAGGAAAAAATAGTCTTTAAAAATGGCAACTTTCCACAATTAGAAAAAAGAAATATATTGACGTAGCAGTTGTCAAAATTATGATGAGGCGATCTCAGAGACCGCACGACAGCGGCAAAACCAGGGCCATTAAGAGAAGGTGGTGGAAGTGTGGTGCATTTGTATTGTCTTCCTACATTGCAAGCCCCACTCTCTAGCTATTTCCTGCCCAGTCACTTCTGAGCTAGATCCCTACAACCCCAGCTACCCTTCTGGTTTAAATATCTGGAAAATTAGAATTTTTTGTTATTATGGTGTGGTAAATCAGAACAATGTAGTGAGTACAGTATAGTTAGTGTAACTGAGTGACACAGGGAAAATTGTCATGGTCACAGAGGTAGGAGACCTCTCAAAGCTCTAGTTTCCTTTCATCTCTAATGTTCTATGACTGTAACAGTAAAATGGTTCCTAACGATTAAAGTTAGAATAGAAATCAGTCTATGAATTGAATGCAAGTCCCAGCCATGCTGCTGAACATTCTCAATCTGCAACATTACATCTAGGCTTTATTGAGCCCATTTACTTTGCAAGGAATTAGAAATTAGAACAACTCATCTCATATGTGATGATACTTACATAAATCAAATACAAATAATGAATATCCTGCCCTCTTACACGTTCTTTCTCAGGGAAGAGCTTCGGGTGCAACATGGCTTTGAGAGTTCAGAAAGGTATGAACAGAGGGAGAGGGAGTTAAGTGAAAAATGTGAATAGAATGAACAATGAGGAAAGAAGAGCAAGAAAGAGAGATTTGTTGAGTATTTAACATGTGTAATGTGTTTTACATACATCATTTCTAGTTTTTTTTAGTAGCTCCGAAAGGAAGAAAATTTTGTCTGCATTTTACAGATATGAAAGCTGAAGTTCATACAGATTAAGAAACTTGCTTAAAAACCCTAAACAGTAATCAGGAGATTAATATTCTTTTATTTTTAGCTTCTTTTTCCATCAAAAACTAAAAATAGTTGGTAGTATCTCTTGGCCTGAGAGTAGGGCAGGTAGTCATCTATTCCCCTTGACCCTCTAGCAGGTCTTAGTAGAGACACAGAAAATATTATGAAACTAATAATTTTTAAGGGATTGGAAAATCTGAGAATGGAGAACAGACTTTTGGTTTTTGGAGGTCTTTGGCCTCTTGGCATTTTGATCACAGACTGTTGAATTGGGAGCTTTGGGACTTCTTGGAATGTGAGCTACTTGAACACCTTTGAACTAGGTGGCTATGTCTTTGGAGCTAGAGAAGTTTCTAGGAAGGCAGTCATGCTTAGTTCTGTGAGCAGACAGGTCCAAAGGCAAGGCAGATTGAAACATCTGTTTGGGGCGCTTTCTGCTCAAGGAAAAGAGGGAAGGTGCTGCTCAGTTTGTCAGATAGGAAATCCCAGACACAGGACAGATGCTTTTCTCAAAAATAGAGCATTTGCATTACATGGCCCCACTTGTTTGCTGTGCCTATAAAAACTGAGATGTGACATGGACTGCATAAAATGAGGAATCCTAGCTATGGCTACATTAAAAAAGTATGCACAGAAGGATATCCAATTATACAGATTCAGGCTATACTGGTTCATATATGCTCTCTATAGTATAATCAACATAACATAGCTGTTATATGCCCAGCCATAAGTTGAAATAATTTAATACTCATTTGTCATATCTATGACACATATTTTAAAATGTGGAATGCTTACCAGTTATAAAACTGATCTTAAGAAAATTAGAAGACAAGCCACAGACTGGGAGAAAATATTTGCAAAAGATATATCTAAAAAAGAATTGCTATCTGAAACACACAAACACGTCTTAACATTCAGTAGGAAAATGAACAACTCGACTTAAAAATAGGCGAAAGACCTGAATAGACACCTCACCAAAGAAGATGTATAAATGGCAAATAAGCATAGGAAAAGATGCTTAAAATTGTATGTCATAGAAAACTGCAAAGTAAAACAATAATGAGCTACTATACACCTATTAAATTGGTGAAAATCCAGAACATCGACAAAACCAAATGCTAGTGAAGATATACAACAACAGGAACTTTCATTCATTGCTGTCATGAATGTGAAATGGTCCAGCCACTTTAGAAGACAGTTTGGTAGTTTCTTGCAAAACCGATAATACTCTGATCACACAATACAGCAACTGTACCCAAATGAGTTGAAAATGTATGTCCACATAAAAATCTGCACACAAATGTTCATAGCAGCTTTGTTCATAATTACCCAAACTTGGGAGCAACCAAAATGCCCATCAGTAGGTGAGTGGGTAAGTAAATTGTGGTACATCTTGACAATGGAATATTATTATGTGCTAAACAGAATGCATTATCAAGCCGTGAAAAGACACAAAGGAACCTTAGATGAATATTGCCAGGTGAAAAAAGTCAATCTGAAAAGAACACAGGCTGTATGAATCCAATTATATGGCATTTTGGAAAAGTCAAAACTATGGAGAGTAAAAAGATAAATCAGCTTTCAGAGATTAGTGGGGAGGGAAGGATGGATAATTTTTAAAGCAGTGAAATTATTCTGTATGATTCTGTAATGATGGATACATGTCATTGTACATTTGTCCTAACCCATAGAATGAACACTGAGAAAGACCCCTAATGTAAATGATGGACTTTGAGTGATAATTGATGTGTTAGTGTAGCTTCATCCCTTGTAACCAATGTACCACTCTGGTGGGGGATGTTGGTAGTGGGAAAGGCGGTTGTGAGTGTGCAGGGAATAGGGGTGCATAGGAACTGCCTGTGCTTCCCATTTAATTTTGCTGTAACCTTAAAACTGCTCTAAAGTTGATGGGTGCAGCACGCCAACCTGGCACAGGTATACATATGTAACAAACCTGCACGTTATCCACATGTACCCTAGAACTTAAAGTATAATTAAAAAAAAAAAAAAAAGAAAGAAATTACTTGGAATCCAAGTTAAAAAAAAAAAAAAACTGCTCTAAACATAACAATTATATTTTTTAAATGCAGAAAAGAAGAAACAAAATCACCCCAAATTTCACCATACAGTGATAATTACTACCCACTTTAGTATACACCTTTATCATCCATTCCACAATTATTCGTGAAACACCTACTATATATTAGGGGTTGTTCTAGGCACTGGGGATATAGCAGTGACTGAAACAAAGAAAATTCCTTACTCTGTGGAGCTTATGTTGACCTCCCTCAGATAGAAGCAGGGCTCAGAAAATAATCAAATTATACAGTATAGATGTTAGTAAATGCTATGAAAGAATGCAAGCAAGGGGAATAGGGAGAATATGTAGGAAAGGGGATTCTAGTTTAAATAGAGCATTTAGGGAATTTTCCATTTTTGACATTTAAGGAAAGACTTGAAGGAGGTGAGAAAATGAGCTATGAAGATATTTGAGGGTAAGGTATTTTGGGCAGAAGGGAAGAGCAAGTGAGGACCCTGAGGTTTAAGAAACAAGGAGACAAGTATAGCTGGAGCATATCAAGCAACCAAGAGATTGGTGGAAGGTGTTCATAATGATAAGGGTCAGCCAGATCATGTAGGACATTATATCTCGTGGGGATAATTTGGCTTTTATTAATAACTAGAGTGAGACAGGAAGTCATTGAATGACTTTGAGCAGAAGAGTGATGTGTTCCAACTTATGTTTTAACATGGTGACTCTGGTTGCTATTTAGAGAATGCTCAATAAGGAAGAGGTTAACAGATGGAGATTAGGCTATTTTAACAACCCAGATGAGCAATATGGTTGGCTTGAACCAGAATGATATCAATGGAGGTAAAGAGAAGTGGTTACACTCTGGGCATACTGTGAAAAAAGGGGCTGACAGAATTTTTCAGTGGATACATGGGATATAAACACTAGTATTGAGTCAAGGATAACTCTAAGGTTTTCTGTCCTGAATATCTTGAAATATAGAGTTGGCATTAATTGAGATGAGACAGACATTAGAAGAAACAGCTTTCATCAGGACCAAGAACGTGGGAGTTAGGATTGGGGCATGTTAAGTTTGAGACATTTTCTATCCAAGTGGAGATTTGGATAGATGTATTTGGACGATGGAAAGAAGTCTAGAAATATTTATTTGGGAACTGTGTAGAGTAAATATGGTATTTAAAGCCATGAGGTTGGTTGAGATCACCCAGAACACCGGTATTGAGGGGATATTGAGTGATTCTTGAATTCTGCAAGAGAAATAAAGCAGAGATGTGAAAAGAATTTCTTCAACTATACACATTTTGACATAATCATCTTCTAACATGGTGTTTAATTTGCTCTGCTTCACTTAGCAATGATATAATGAATATTTCCCATTTTATTATATATTATACAATATCATTTTGAATGACTCTCTTATGAGTGTATTATAACACATGAACCTAGTCCCCTATTGTCAAATCTTTTGAGTTGCTTATAATTTTCTCATATTACAACATTTTCAATGAGTATTCCTATACATGCATGCTAGAATACAGAAGTAGAATTGTAGGATCTTTTGTTGCATTTTGTCAAATTTCTCTCCATAAAATTTATAATAAGAAGTTATACAAGAAAATGTTATTTCTTTACACCTTCCCCAAACTAGGTGCTAATAATATCTGTAATCTCCAATCTGATAGATGAAAATGATTGAATATAAAATTTCATTGTTTCACTTTAGTATTTTCCTGATTGGTAATACAGCTGAACGTCTTTTTGTTTGTTTGTTGTTTGTTTGTGTGTTTATTGGTTATTTGGAGAACATGATTTATTTTGCTTGTTAGTTATGGTCAGTTATAGGTTAAGATGACCACAGAGTACTTTCTACCCACCTCCTCTCTCAGTCCAGCTTAGGTTGAGGTTGGCTGTCCTTAGTGTAAGTATTAGGATCAGATTCAAAGACGATCTTCATCTTTGTATCTCCAGTGAATATGGTTGGTTTTGGCCTGAGGGAGGGCTTTCTTTGTAAGTTTTCTGTTTATTAACTCCACATGTAAACAGTGTACTAAATAGTAAGAGGAATTATCTGCTAATGTTCTGCCTCAAACCTAAATTCATAAGTTCAAGAAGACAAGATCTTTAAGTCAGACCCAGTCAATGATTAGTCAGCACAAACATACTGCAATTCTTATACTTCTTTTTTTTTTTCCCCTCATTTAAGAAATTGTTAACTGCTGAAGTTCATTCCAGAAAAAGTTAATACCAGTATTTTTACATATTGAAGAGACAAACCATATTTGGAACTTGGCATATAGTTTCAACTATTTTTATTTTATTTTTTGCCTAAATGTTTCAGGCCTTGGCAAAAATCAAAAGTATTCTGTGCCAAGCCTCTCTCTACCTTTATTTTAGAACCCATGTGTATTTTTTAAAAAAATTCTATCTGCCTGATTTTTATTCATTTACTCTTACATTGTCACATGGAGTTTATTAAGACGTGCCGGACATTCAAAAGAATTTGAGGCTTTCCCCTTTTGATAGAACCAGGATATCTCATTTTGTTGGCTGTAAATACAACTTGAACCTTAAGAGGATAAAATTCAATCTGCAAATTTCAAAATATTTCAAAATCATGAACTAAGAGAATAACAATTTTTGTGTTTTTCTTTTTCTGGTTATTTTTATATATTTGATTCTTAGTTTTCATTTTAAAAAGAAAGTTTTATGAAAAACGTATGCATCAATTATACCCCAAGTCATAAAGACTAACTCAGAATTAAAAATAAGAGTCTTCTGATTTTTCAAGAGGCTTCTGAGAAAATTGAAGTGAAATTGAATTAATAGCATTTTTAAGAGGCCTATTCCAAGATGCTAACTGACTCTAGTATATACTGACTCTCTTGGAATGATCTAGCTTTTGTGATACATCTACGAATAGGCCAATGAATAAGCAATTTTTCATAAATTTTATTGTCTCAAGCCATTAGAAAGCCTAAGGCACATTTGGAATCATAATAGTTTTTTAAATTTTAATTTAATTATGATGATTACTTGACTATAATATTGCTATTTCTTTATAATTTTATGCTTGAAGAGTCAATCTTTCAGTGAGAATTCTTCATTTATTTACCAAAAGGAAAAAAAAGAAAATTATCAAAAAAGATAATCAATCGTTCCACCACAGCAATAGTAAAAAGCAAAAACCAGGACCAGGTGGTGAGAGTGGAAGGACTTTTGTCATCTTCTGAACTCCACGCTGTGTGCATCATTCAGTTTTTCATCTTTGTTTTTATTCTCTTTAATTTGCAAAAAGATAACTCCATGGAAATGGTGGTTTTAAGTAGCATTTAAACATTGGCTTTTGTTTACTTTTTCTGTTTGAAAATGGCAACCTAAACACAATTTGTGGTCTGCCTCTTAAGTCCACATATTTAGAAATAATAGAGAAAATGTTTGTTTGTTCATGTCTTTTACTGATTAAATGTATAGTTCATGTTCAGAACAACTCTTGGTATATTACAAAATGGGAAAATTCTTAGGAGAAGGGAGACATAATTCTGGGAGGAAAGTGCTAAACAAAGCAGATGCAGGACAAGGATGCTTCATGTAGAGTTTGTGAAAGCAAAAGGCAAGAGGTAATCCAGGGACAACAATGAGATTGTCTATCTCTCGGTGGGGCAAGGAGCATGGGATTTTTGGGAACAGAGGCAAAGTGGTGCTCTTAGTAGCTAGCTGATGATAACCTGGAAAGGAAAGGAACTCTCATTCTCAGAAGACCAGCTACAGCAATACATAGCCCAATGGCATATCAGCCTTTCCCCTGCCCCTATAAATATACACCCAAAGCACGGGGCTATGCAAGTTTGCAGTGATTTGAACCCCTCCCTGTAGACAATGTGGGCAAGCAGATACAGAAGATAATTGAAAAGAGACATCAACCACAAAATATAGTAAATCTAATTAATATTTACAGAAATGTAAAGGATAATGCAATAATGTAAAACAAGAACAGACAGCTATAAAAAGAACTAGAAATCTTGGAAATATAACTATAATTGCTGAAAGTAATTTACAGCTGGGCTAGAAGAAATACATGCTCATTGTAGAAAGATGAGAAATTGCTGAAAGTTATTAAAAAGTTAGAAATATCACCCTAAATCTACCACTCAGAAACTACTGCTGTTAATATTAGCATATGTTTTATTATAGTCATTTTTTCACATTTTCATATAATTCTTGACATATACTAAATATAGTATTTCCACTTGCTAACCCTCCTCCCCTCCTGGACAATTTAGGAAAAAAGGCAACTAAAGTTGCTGCTAGGTGCTTTTTTCACTAATGTATTTTATCTATTGACTTTTTACCATAGATCATTTTATTATAATGCCTTAATTTAATAAAGAGTCCAAACACAGGGCTTGAGCTCAGCTCTTTTAACATTCTGCTGACTGCTGTGTTGTCTTCCTTTCACATTAAGCTTGGTAAAGATGTGAGCACACACTTCATCTTTAAGTGTAGAGTGTTAGTTTCATGCTTAATATTTATGACTCTTATAATTACTCTTATAAGAGATCCACTATTACTAGAAACTTCAGCTCTCAGGTTAATAATCCTGCATTTTAATGAGCTCTAGGTAATTATACTTTGAAGTCCAAGACTTTTCAAAAATTGCAAATTGAGGTTCTTTTCTTCTAACTATGTAATTTTAATTTCATGTTGAAGTGCAATGAAAATTTGCACATTATAGTACAACTGTAATTTTAGAGGGAAAAATCAGTAATAGACTAGGTAATTTTAATTCAGGTCACTTCTACAAAGGATATACTGAGAAAAGTCAAAATACACTGAGAAAAATTTTCTTCAGAGGCTACAGAATTAATCTGTTAGTCACTTTGAAAATACAGCATACAAATAGGAAAACGTATGGAACGAGCTGGTTTTCTGCTTTATGAAAATGGTTTTGTTAAAGCCAAGTCTCACAAGTGTCAAATGGAAAATAGATATTTCAACTGCTAGCTTTCCTCCAACCAGGTAATGCAGCCAAATTGACATGACCAGAATCATAGGAACTTTGAGTCTTAAAGTAGGCACATTCTGCACCCTTTCCTCCATTAAATTGATTCCCTGCTGCCAGCTGACCTCACTTATGGCAGGTGTCTCTACTTGTACTTTCCTGAATCTCAAGGCTTAGTGGCAGGTAAAGTTTCTAGTTATGTAAAATCATCTTAACGCTCCCAGGCAAATTTAAGCTTTTATCTTGGCTTATTTTGAGGGCAAGGCAGTTGAATGCCTCCATGCTTCCCTCCCCAAATGTCCAAGCACCTGGCCTTGGAATGAGTGGAGTGCTGGAGTGAAGAGGCCTTGGAACAAACTCAATATACCTGGGATAATACTACCCTGTAGTGTTGCGTCCTATTAGATAGGAGATTATAAATAACTCAAAGAAGGAGCTCAGGCTTAGAGATCTTCCATCTGCTTAGCTCCTGCCACAATATCTTACAAATAATATAGTGGATAAGAGCAAGCTTGTGAAGGCAAGTTCTGACTGTTAGACTCATGCCTGTAAAACTTGATCGTGTGACCTTGGAAAGATTATTTAACTTCTCCAAGTCTGAGTTTTATCTCTATAAAATGGGATCAATAATAACACCTTCCCTACATGGTTTCGATTAAATAAATAATATAATCTGTGTAAAGTGTTTAGCATCGTGGTTCTAAGTGTTTGACAAAGATTTGTTCTCAAGTAATTACAGTACTGACTCCGCTTAGAAGTACTTGATGTCTTGAAAATTTATCTTTCTTCAAAAATTGTATGCTCCTCAAGGTTGAGCGGTTAAACAGCACTGACAGCATACTTTCCATATTAGCAAGATTAGTTGGCACATAGGAAAGATTTAAGGAAGTCCATTTTTAACTAGCCAGGCAACTGAAGGCATTCTCACTGATACCTACAATGCAGGATTGGATGAAGATCAGTTTCATAGTAAATAGACTTGCTTTTTCTGTATGAAGCAGCTTATCTCCCTAGACTGTCTGCCAAATAAACATTACTTTGTGAGGTCAAATTCTAAAAGACATAGTATATTTTGTTATCTTCTCCTAGAAACACGTGCCTCATTTCCTTGAGCAACCTTGCTATCAGTTCACAGATTATTTACCTTTTTAAAAGTTTTTCTGAGAAGAAGAGATTTCTTTTATGAGAAATTAGCTTGAGCAAAAATTCTACTTAGGCAGTACTGAATATATACATTCCCCTTTTGTTTAAAATTAACCTCTTGTCTCTACTCATTATATTTATGAGGCCTACAACAAGATGACTATAGCTTTGTGGCTTTTTTAAACAACTAAAGCTAAACACAATAAAGAAAACCATAAAAAGCAAAGTTTACTCTATCTCCTCCTCTCTCTGTGATGTGTTTGTAGTATGAATCACACTGGATAACCCTGTCACACATTTATTTGAAATAGTAGCCTCTTGAATTAACACTGTTTACAGGAATATTATTTAGGTTTTAATTAATAATGAAAAATTCACTAATTCATGGTATCTTATTTCTAATTGTTTATATACTAATTGGGTCATTTAAAAAACCCTTTATTTTCCTAGGATGCAAGGGAAAGCACAAACTTGCAGGTTTATGCAAACTTTAATTAGGCGAATAGAAAAATACATTAGCGTTTTAGAAAGGAAAATGTACTTAAGAAAAAAACATAACTTTTTAAAAAACTTTTTTAGCTTTTAAAAAATTGTATGTTTGTTTCACAACACACGCTGAGGCCTGTCGGGGGGTGGGTAAGGGGAGAGATAGCATTAGGAGAAATATCTAAGGTAAATGATGGGTTGATGGGTGCAGCAAACCACCATGGCAAAACCTATGTAACAACCCTGCACGTTCTGCACATGTATCCTAGAACTTAAAGTATAATAAAAAAGATTGCATGTTTGTTTCTTAAGTACATTTCCTTTTCTAAAATGTGAATGTTGACCCATTAAGCAATGTCAAGAGAAAGTCAAAAAACTTAAACCACTAGAAAATTGGGTCTGTGTCATGAGGAAACTGGGGCAACCAGAAGTGTCAAGCAAGTAACACTAAGCAAGATCCATGCTTCAAATAAGATTATGCCACAAAAATCATAATAACAATTACATGTTTTTATTATAATGTGACCTGAATTTCTCCAGACCTCACCAGCCTGTGGATACAAATGAGATGACCTTATTAGTCATTATTGAAATTATGCTGACTCATTGTGTATACCTGAGTGATAGAGGTCTGAAGTCTTTCTCAGTTATTTCTGCCAGTTTCTAGATGTGCTCAACAACAAACTTTTCCTTGCTATATCCTGTTACTACTTTGCTATTGATGATTCTCTAAGAACCATAGTCTCTTCCACTGTCCTTGTCAGTTACTGCCCTCTTGGGCACTGTGGTACCTCCACTTTTCTACCAGTTTCCATTACTGAAGCACTGAGACAGTGTCCATGCAATTTAATGAGCAAGTATAGGAATAAGTATGGCTCTTTCCCCACTGGATTTTTCTCTATAAGTGAGAGGGTCCATAGTGGCCTTGATAAGAAACAGCTCTTCATTGAGACTTTACTACTTTAGGTGGGATGCAGACAGGAGGCTGATGGAGGCAGGGCCTGGAGACATATGCAAGTAACAGATATCCTTAAAAGATTATGGATTTCTTCTAAGTCAAGTTCTCATGCATTTTGATCATCACGTGTATTAAACTTTAAACAAGTCCACTATACCACTTTGTCTAGCCATCATTATAATCATTTTAATAGGTAACACACTGAACACTTGTGTATATCAGAGACTGTTATATAACCCACCTAGTTCTTACAAACGTCATGTGTAGGTAATTATTATTTTCACCTTTGTAGAAGAGGAAACTGAGGCCTAGAAAGTTTAAGTCATATGTCTAAGGTCATGGAACTAGTAAATGGGGGACTGCATTTCAAGGAAATCTGAATCTTAAGTTGGAGTAAAGATGAAAGCCAATAATAATAATAATAATAAAATCATAGGAGCTACTATTATTGCTTTATTGATACTATCTTATATAATCATCATAAACTCACTGAGAGGTGTTAATCTCACTGAATTATAGAGATAAACAAACAGGGTAATAAAGAATAAATAATTTTTCCAAAGTCCTCTAGCTAGAAAATGAGAGAGCCACTTATGTTTGTCCAATTCTAAAGCTCTTTGTTACATATAGAGTCTTAGAAAATTACTTCTGCTGTCTCTATGTATGCTTGGGGACTAGGTTTTGTCTTCAAGTGTTTAAACTTCTGAGTTCAACTCTTTAGTGAAGCAATTTGCTGCTGGGCATTCTTAGACAAGTTACTCAAACCTCAGTCTTTTCATCTGTGAAATGGAAATAACAATAATAGAGCTAAATGAAATCATTCTTGTAGAGGTCACAGTTTCTGACACACAGAAGTGCTCAGTCTATATTAGCTGACTTTGGTATTATTAAGAAAATTAGCCGGGCGCGGTGGCTCAAGCCTGTAATCCCAGCACTTTGGGAGGCCGAGACGGGCGGATCACGAGGTCAGGAGATCGAGACCATCCTGGCTAACACGGTGAAACCCCGTCTCTACTAAAAATACAAAAAATTAGCCGGGCGTGGTGGCGGGCGCCTGTAGTCCCAGCTACTCGGAGGCTGAGGTGGGAGAATGGCGTGAACCCAGGAGGCGGAGCTTGCAGTGAGCCGAGATCGCGCCACCGCACTCCAGCCTGGGAGACACAGCGAGACTCCGTCTCAAAAAAAAAAAAAAAAAAAAAAAAAAGAAAATTAGACACCAAGTAGTATGGTGCTAAAGCAGTCAAATTATAAATGTTATGTAGAAAAACCAAAGCTGTCCTGTATATCTTTAAAGAAATTTCAAAATTTTAAAACCAAACAAATAGTTTTCTTTAAAATTAGCTCTCCTACAAAGAAAACAATTCTGTACAACCGAAGAATGGGAATTCTCTTCAAAAGTTAGAATTGGGAAGGCAAGTATGACCCTGCCTGCAGCAGAGAGATTGTTCAAACAGTTGTTCTAAACAGATTATGATCCTTGTGGATGAGGAGGTCATGAGCTGAAAGGAAGACTTTGTAGATAAAATTTTAGCTAAATTAGAAGAGGCAAGATATCTCCTGTGATCTTAGAAAGGGAATTTCAGCAACTCAAGACTTTTTGATATTTGAGTAGGCTTGAAGAAATTATTTACATTACTATGGAAAGCAACTAGACATGAATAGAGAAAAACAGACAAAATTCACCTTTTCTTTCTCTTTCCACTTCTTTAATCATTTGTTTAAAGAAGACTGGCAAAGACTTCAGTATGCATGAAACTATAAACACAGAAAAGGAAGATGCTGTGAGAGTGAATATACTTATGTAGTTGCCAGTAAATATGAAAAAAAAAATCTGTTGCTAAAATGTTATAATAAACTGTAATCTGAAAAGTCTTGATTTACTTCACCCAAGCTATTCAACTTTGTCTTCACACAAAGTCTTGCCTTTAGTTTGGCTCTCACATACTTCCCACCACATTCTGTTCTCTTTACTAAGAATGTGCTCTGCTCTTGGAACCTGTTCACCAACACAAAGTTCATCAATCTTTCTAAGCCAGTTCAATTCTCAATTGAGCTAAAAAAAGTGTGCTTTAATTACTTTAAGCATTTTGGTGAGTAGAAAAAAATGTATACTCTTAAATAAGACTTGTCTTTGTTGAAATGATGGCTAGGTCATTTACTATTTAACTGACTTGACTTCAACCTCTTTGAGTCTCAGTTATCTCATTTTTGGAATATAGTGCTTTATAGAATTCTGTCATTGTGAAATATAATAATAGTAACAATTTTTATTCTGGGTCTTTTGTTGCTTTAGGCTCTTATTACATCTTATTTTATAACTATATAGTTTGGACCTAGGTTTGCAATTCTGGCCATGATAGAATAAGATGTATCAGACTTATCCTTCAAATATTATAAAACTAGAAAAAATACATGCAACATGTGTTTCAGTCTTTGCACAATGTATAGCATAGTACTGGGATCACTGACAGAAGGAAAACACATGAGGTAAGCTCCATATTCATTCAGACTTTCTGCATGGAAGTCCTTACAAAACTGCAGTCTCTGGTTGTGGAGCCCAAATGGAGAGCAGTGGTCTTATGAGATATAGACAATAAAAATTGTAGATGGGGACTAGTGAGGCTTCTGGAATTTGTGGATCAGGGCAGTGAAGAAGAGGAAATGTTTAGAGAAAGAGCTCCAGAAATCTGCACTGGGGCTGTCTTGAGTCTTTGGCTGAATACTAAGATGTGTACATATAAGGCAAGATTCCATGAGGTCTGGCAGAGAATGGCTACTGGGACGTGTAAGCTGAGCAGTGTGATTCTAAAGATTTCACTGTGCTGAGAGACTTGAGTTCAGCTAGCCAGAGACCACAAAAGGCCACAACTTAGAAATAGTAAGGATTGGCTGGATGCGGTGGCTCATGCCTGTAATCCCAGCAATTTGGGAGGCTGAGGCAGGTGAATCTCTTGAGGTCAGGAGTTCAAGACCAGTCTGACCAACGTGGAGAAACCCTGTCTCTACTAAAAAATACAAAAAACTAGCTGGGCATGGTTGTGGGCGCCTGTAATCCCAGTGACTTGGGAGGCTGAGGCAGGAGAATCTCTTGAATCCAGGAGGTAGAGGTTGCAGTGAGCTGAGATTGCACCACCGCACTCCAGCCTGGGTGACAGAGAGAGACTCCATCTCAATATAATAATAATAATAATAATAATAATAATAATAATGATAAAGAAATAGTAATAGTAAGGATGTAAGGATTCCTCTAGACTCAACCTACCAAAATCTATAATTAAGTCTGAGCAGGATTAAAAGAATCCACTAGTAAATTAATTGGCTAGTAATGCAAAACTTAAGACTTTCTAAAGATAAAATAAAAATCTAGAATCTCAACAACATTTCTAGACATCTGAAGAAGCAGGAAAATGTGACACATAACTTGGAGAAAACTAATCAATGGAAATAAATGTAAAGATATTACAAATATTGACACTGACAACTATTTAAAATAGCCATGTTAAATTTATTTAAAAATTTAGAAGAAACTACATAACACTGCTGCAAGAAATCATAGATGACACGAACCAATGAAACACAACCCTTGTTCATGGATGGATAGGATCAATATTGTGAAAATGACCATACCAGCTTGATCATGGTGGATAAGTTTTTTGATGTGCTGCTGGATTCCTTTTGCAGCATTTTATTGAGGATTTTCGCATCGATGTTCATCAGGGATATTGGCCTGAAGTTTTCTTTTTTTTTTTTTTTTTTTTGTATCTCTTCCCAGTTTTCATATTAGGATGATGCTGGCTTAATAAAATGAGTTAGGGACAAGTCCCTCCTTTCAATTGTTTGGAATAGTTTCAGAAGGAATGGTATTAGCTCCTCTTTGTATTTCTGGTAGAATTCAGCTGTGAATCTGTCTGGTCCTGGGCTTTTTTTTTTTATTGGTAGGCTATTAATTACTGCCTCTATTTCAGAGCTTGCTTTGGTCTATCCAGAGATTTGACTTTTTCCTGATTTAGTCTTGGTAGGGTGTATGCATCCAGGAAGGTATTCCTTTCTTCTAGATTTTCTGGTTTATTTGTGTAGAGGTGTTTATAGTATTCTCTGATGGTAGTTTGTATTTCTGTAGGGTCCATGGTGATATCCACTTTATCATTTTTTATTGTGCCTATTTGATTCTTCTCTCTCTTCTTCTTGTTTAGTCTAGCTAACGGTCTATTTTGTTGATTTTTTCAAAAAACCAGCTCCTGGACTCCTTGAGTTTTTTGGAGGGTTTTTCGTGTCTCTGTCTTATTCAATTCTTCTCTGATCTTGGTTATTTCTCATCTTCTGCTAGCTTTGGATTAGTTTGCTCTTGTTTCTCTAGCTCTTTTAATTGTGATGTTAGGGTGTCTATTTGAGATGTTTCTAGCTTTCTGATGCGGGCATTTAGTGCTATAAATTTCCCTCTAAACACTGCTTTAGCTGTGTCCCAGAGATTCTGGTACATTGTCTCTTTGTTCTCTTTAGTTCAAGAAACTTCTTGATTTCTCCCTTAATTTCACTATTTACCCAGGAGTCATTCAGGAGCAGGTTGTTCAATTTCCACAAAATTGTGTGGTTTTGAGTGAGTTTTTAAAATCCTGATTTCTAATTTGATTACACTGTGGTCTGAGAGACTGTTTGTTATGATTTCAGTTCTTTTGCTTTTCCTATGTGGTCAA
The DNA here is from genome assembly GCF_008728515.1 of Papio anubis. Taxonomy (NCBI): domain Eukaryota; kingdom Metazoa; phylum Chordata; class Mammalia; order Primates; family Cercopithecidae; genus Papio; species Papio anubis. The sequence goes on along the minus strand of NC_044977.1, from coordinate 113,048,200 downwards.
TTTTAGAATAAGTGCCATGTGGCACTGAGAAAAATGTATATTCTGTTGATTTGGGGTAGAGAGTTCTATAGACATATACAAGGTCCATTTGATCCAGAGCTGAGTTCAAGTTCTGAATATCCTTGCTAATTTTCTGATAGTGTGGTGTTAAAGTCTCCCACTATTATTGTGTGGGAGTCTAATCTCTTTGTCGGTCTCTAAGAACTTGTTTTATGTATCTGGGTGCTCCTGTGTTGGGCATATATATATTTAGAATAGTTAGCTCTTGTTAAATTGTTCCCTTTACCATTATGTAATGCCCTTCTTTGTATTTTTTATCTTTGTTGGTTTAAAGTCTGTTTTGTCAGAGGCTGGGATTGCAACCCCTGGGTTTTTTTGCTTTCCATTTGCTATGGTAAATTTTCCTCTATCCCTTTATTTTGAGCTTGTGTGTGTCTTTGCATGTAAGATGGGTCTCCTGAGCACAGCACACTGATGGGTCTTGACTCCTTATCCAATTTGCCAGTCTGTGTCTTTTAACTGGGGCATTTAGCCCATTTACATTTAAAGTTAATATTGTTATGTATGATTTTGAGCCTGTCGTCATGATGCTAGCTGGTTATTCTGCACATTAGTTGATGCAGTTTCTTCATAGCGTCATTGGTCTTTATAGTTTGGTGTGTTTTTTCAGTGGCTGGTACCAGTTTTTTCCTTTCCATATTTAGTACATCTTCCAGGAGCTCTTGCAGGGCAGGCCTGGTGGTAATGAAATCCCTCAGCACTTGCGTGTCTGGAAAGGATTTTATTTCTCCTTTGCTTATGAAGCTTAGTTTGGCTGGATATAAAATTCTGGGTTGAAAATTATTTCTTTAAGAATGTTGAATATTGGCCCCCAACCTATTCTGGCTTGTAGAGTTTCTGCTGAGAGATCTGCTGTTAGTCTGATGGGCTTTGTAGGTGACCTGGCCTTTCTCTCTGGCTGCCCTTAATAGTTTTTCCTTCATTTTGACCTTGGAGAATCTGACAATTATGTGTCTTGTGGTTGATCTTCTTATGGTGTATCTTAATGGTGTTCTCTGTATTTCCTGAATATGCATGTTGTCCTGTCTTGCTAGACTGGGGAAGTTCTCCTGGATAATATCCTAAAGTGTGTTTTCCAGTTTGTTTCCTTTCTCGCTGTGTCCTTCTGGTACTCCAATCCATCATAGGTTCTGTCTTTTTATGAAGTCCCATATTTCTTGGAGGCTTTGTTCATTTCCTTTCATTCTTTTTTCTCTATTCTTGTCTGCATGTCTTATTTCAGGAAGGTGGGCTTCAAACTCTGATATCCTTTCTTCTGCTCGGTCGATTTGGCTATTGATACTTGTGTGTGCATCACAAAGTTCTCATGCCATGTTTCAGCTTCATCAGGTCATTTGTGTTCCTTTCTAAACAGGCTATTCTAGATAGCAGCTCCTCTAACCTTTTATCAAGGTTCTTAACTTCTTTGCATTGTTTTAGAACATGCTCCTTTAACTCAGCATAGTTTTTTATTACCTATCTTCTAAAGCTACTTCTGTCATTTCATTCATCTGATCCCCTGTCCAGTTCTGTGCCTTTGATGGAGAGATATTGTTATGATTTGGAAGAGATGGTCTTTTGGGTTTTTAGTATTTCTTCATGGATTCTTTTTCATTTTTGTGATTTTGTCTAGTTTTGGTCTTTGAGGCTGCTGACCCTAGGATGGGGTTTTTGTGGGGATCTTTTAGTGTTGTTGTTGTTGTTGTTGCTTTCTGCTTGTTTGGTTTCTTTCAATAGTCAGGTCCCTCTTCTGTAGGGCTGCTGCATTTTGCTGGGGATTCACTTCAGGCCCTTTTCATCTGATTCGCTCCTGTGCCTGGAGATGTCACTCAAGGAGGCTGAAGAACAGCAAAGATGGGTGCCTTCTTCTGGGACTTCTGGCCTTGAGGGGTACCAATCTGATGCCAGTAGGATCACTCCTGTCTAGGGTGTCTGACAACCTCTGTTGGAGGGTCTCACTCTGTCGGGTGGCATGGGGAGCAGGACCTGTTTAACAAAGCACTTTGTCCCTTGATGGAGAGGGTGTGTTTTGCTGGGGTAAACCCACTGTCTAGGTTGCCTGGATTCCTCAGAACTACCAAGAGGGGAGGCTAAGTCAGCTGATCTGCAGAGACTGCGGCAGCCCCTTCCCCTCGGCGTTCAGGCCCAGGGAGATCCGAATTCCGTCCTTGAGCCTCTGGCTGCAGTAATTAGAGTTCCTGAAGGGAAGCTCCACCCAATGAGGAGGGAGGGGTCAGGGTTAGGCCTGAAGAGGCACTCTGGCTGCCGATTGCTAACAGCCCGTGTGTTCAACTGTGGGACAAGCCTTGGGACCAAATTGTCTAGCCTCCCTGGCTCCAGCAAGGGAAAAGCGCAGCCTGGAGCTATAGAAACGGGTGCCGCCCTTGCCCCCCAGGAGCTTAGTGTGTTAGGCAGTTTGGGATTCCCAGTGCTGACTGCTGCCCCTCCCGCAAGGAGCTCAAAGGGCTTACTTAGCAGGTAGCTGCAGCTGGTGCTGGGCGCCCCTCCCACCGGGAATTGGTAGGCTTAAGCAGATTCCAGCTGAGAGGCTTTAAGAATCTGTGCTTTCTGGGGTTGGGACGCTAGGCCCCGGTGGCGTGCGTTTGCAAGTGGGATCTTCCCACCCTTGGGTTGCACAGTTCCGTGGAAAAAGCAGTTTCCCTGGTTGGGTAGCTCACTAACTCACCACCCACCTTGGCTGGGGGAAGGAGGTTCCCTTCTCCCGTGTGGCGCTCAAGTGGGTGCCGCACCGCACTGTTTTTCCGAATTCTCTCCGTGGGTCACGCCAGCCTTCTAGTCAATTTTGATGAGAGAAACTGGATACCTTGGTTACTGGTGATGGTGTTTTTTTTTATGGGAGCCTCCGAACACCACTGCTTTAGTAGGTCATCGTGGCCCCTTTTCCTCCGTGTTTACATTTTCATTTGTCTCAAGATATATTAAAATTTTCTTTTCTAATTTCTTTATTCACCCACTAGATGTTCAGGAGTATGTTGTTTAGTTTCCATGTATTTATAATTTTTCTGAAAATGTTCTGTTATTGATTTCTAGTTTTATGCCATTGTGGTCAGAAAAGATACTTGATATGATTTCAATCTTAAATTTGCTAAGGATTGTCTTGTGGCCTAACATATGATTTCTCCTAGAGGATGTTCTGTGCGCATTTGAAAAGACTCTATCTCTCCTTTCAGATGCTTGAATATTCGCTTTACATATTTAGGTACTCCACAGTTGGGTGTATATATATTTACAATTGTAATATCTTCTTGATAAATAAATCCTTTATTATTACAAAATATATTTTTTTGGTCTACTTTTACAGTTTTTGACCCAAAGTGTATTTTGTCTCATATAAGAATTGCTACTCACACTGTCTTGCAGTTTCTATTTGCATGGAGTATCTTATTCCATCCCTTCACTTTCAGCCTATGTGTATCCTTATAATGAAGTTTCTTGTAAACAGCATATAGCTGGCCTTTTTTTTTTTTTTTTTAATTCATGCATTAACATGATGCCTTTTGATTGGAGTATTTAATCCATTTCCATTCAAGGTAATTATAGATAGGTAGAAACTTTCTGCTGCCATTTTGTTACTTATTTTCTGGTTGTTGTGTCCACTTTTCCTCTCTTGACATCTTTCTTTATGACTTAATAATTTTCTATTTCCTATGGTGGTATGTTTTGAATCTTTAATTTTTGTTTTGGTTATCATGAGACTTTCATAGAATATCTTACATTTATAAAAGTCTATTTCCAACTGATAACAGCTTAATTTTGATTCCTTACAATTCTACACTTTTATTCCTCCCCTCAATTTTATGTTTTCAATGCCTAAATTTACATTCTTTTGTAATGTGTATCCCTTGACTATTTTAGCTATAGTCATTATTAATAATTTCTTTAATCCTTGTTCTAGAGATAAAATTACTTTATATACCACCATTATGGTCCTGAAGTATTCTAAATATTGTCTGTGTTACTTATACTATTAGGTTTTGTGCATTTTTAAATTTTATATTATTAATTAGGAGCCTTTTGTTTCAGTTTAAAGACCTCCCTTTAGCAATATCTATAAGACAGGCTTATTGGTGAAGAACTTCCTTAGCTTTTGTTTGCCTGGAAAAGTTTACATTACTCCCTTATTTCTGAAAGACATTTTTGCTGGGTAAAGTATTCTTGTTTGGCAGTTTTTTCCCTTTAATATTTAAAATACATCATCTTACTTTTTAATGGTCTGCAGGGTTTTTGCTGAGAAGCCTGCTGATAGTCATATTGGGACTTTTTTGTCTGCAATGTATTTCTCTCATCTTTTGTTGCTTTCAAAATTTTCCTTTTGTCTTTGATTTTTGCCAGTTTGATTATTATATGTCTTGATGAACTCCTCTTTTGGTATAATTTAATTTGTGACATCTGTACTTAGTATACCTGAATTTTCGCTTTTTTTCCTGAGATTAGGAAGTTTACATCCATTATTTCCTTAAATATGCTTTCTAGCCCTTTCTCTTTTTCTTCTCCTGGAATGCTGTTAAACATAGGTTAGGTCTCTTGATGGTTCCCATAATTCCTATGGGCCATCTTCATTCTTTTCCATCTGTTTTTCATTTTGCTTCTCGATTGCATAATTTCAAATGATTCATCTTCGAATTTACTGACTCTTTAGCTTGGTCAAGCTGGCCATTAAGCTTTCTACTACATTTTTTTCCCCAATTCAGTCATTGTATTCTTCATCTCTAGGAGTTTTATTTGTCTTTTAAAAATTATTTCTATTTTTTTGTCACAGCTCATGTGAAAAAATGGAAACAATTATTTTCCAAATAATTTAATTTTTTATCTCTATATTCCTGAAGGTCACTAAATTTTATTAAAAAGGATTATTCTGAATCCTTTTCCTGTCATTTTTAAACTTCCTTTTTATAGTGGCCCATTGTTGTAGTTTGCTAATTTCTTCTGGAGATGTCATAATATCCAAAGTCTTTGTATTCCCTGTGTTTTTGCATTGGTGTTTATGCATTTACAGAAAAGGCCACTTTTTTTCAGCTTTTAAAGGAGTTCTTGGAGGTAAAAACCTTCATTGATTAGTTTAGATAATGCTTCTAAATAGGCCAGTGGGTCATAACCCTGGAAAGCGCAGCTTCCTTTCAGATTCTCTAGATGGTTAGGCTGTTGCCTTTGCTTTGAAGTCAGATGAGGCCCCTGGCTAGGCTCTGCTATTTGGCAAGACCACAAGCTGAGCTGTGCTATCAGGCTGGACTGCTATAAGGGCACTGCATTTACTTCTGATCTGGGTGAGCCACAGGCCATATTCCTTGGCTACAGGTACTGATACTTGAGTTCAGCAATTGGACAGGGTTGCAGGAGAGGATCCAGGGTAAAGTGAATCAGAACGCACGAATTAACTGCTATGCTCAGTAAAAATGCAAGACTCAGATTTGCCTCCTTCACTGTGTAAGATCTGGGGGAGCACATTAAACTTCTGGGCATGGGAAAACAATGCCTACTTGCCCAACTGCAGTGGTTCAGACAACTGCAGTGGTTGTCTTCCTTCTTAGGTGGGGTCTGGTGGTACACTTTGAGGCTGTGGGGAACACTGATTAAGCTCTTAGAGATGGCAGATCTAATACCTTTTTGTTGTGGAAATTTGCTTGTGGTAGATCTCCCTCCCTTGCCAGAACTCTGGGGTAGGGTCTGAGGCTGGGCCTGGAGGTTAATCATCTAGGGATTCAAGCCAGATAGCACTTCCACTTCTGAGAGTGACCAGCTCAGCTTTGCAGGCTATGCTGTTAGCTAATACCCCTGATTGAGTACCACTGCTTGATACATTGAGCTTATATCAAAATCTGCATGCTGGTCTCTGTGAGCTATACCTCCTTGCTTTGTTTCTATCTGACCCCAGGTGGTCTAGCTGTGCAGTTTCCTCCTATATTTTCTGTTCCCCATGAGGTAAAAATGAAAGGGGTTTCCTGGGAAGCATCTCAGTATGTTAAAGAAGCTGGAAGTCTGCCTCCCAGGTTCTCTTTCCCCACTGTAGAAACCATGAGCCCTGGAGAATCCTCTCTATGTGGGACTGTGCCAATTTGGGGGAGGGAGAGGGGTGACATGGTCAAAATGAGACCATGTCTCCTACTTTTTAATGCAAATTTTTATTCAGTTTCATAAAACATGCAGGTGATTCTGGCTTATTCCCACATGTTTGGGTTTTCACCAAGGTATTTTTGTCTGTGGGTAATCGCTAGTTAGTATTTCTGTGGGGAGAGTGAAGCCTGGGACATATTATTCCAATATCTTGCCAATGTCACTCTGTCCCCAGTTCTAAATGGAGTTATGCAACTCACGACAGAACTTCAAAATACATGAGGCAAAAGTGGACAGAATTAAATGGAGAAATAGACAAATTCAAAATTCGACTTTTGTATTTTAGTACTCCTTTCTTAGTAACTGCTGGAGCAAGTATACAAAAATAATCAATGAAGATACAGAGATTTAAACATAACTAATAAAATGAACATAACTAATATTTATAAGAAATCACATCAAATTCCTGCTGAATACACATTATTTTCAAGCAAATGTAGAACATTCACAAGATAAAACACGTGCTATTTTATGTTTATAAAACCAGATAGATCATAAACCAAGTCATACATTTAAAAGTATCTTTTTTTCCACCACAGTGGAGTGAAATTAGGAATTAAAAAAACCTCAAAAATTTACAAACATTTCTATATTAAGAAACACACATCTAAATAGCCTATTTATCAAGAATAATGTAAAATTTTTAAAGTAAATTATAGTAAACCAACAACATATTGAAATTGATAGGATGCCATTAAAATAATGTTTAGTGGGAGTTTTACTGTTTTAACCTAATTAGAAAACAGCAACCATATACAATCAATCCTGTAAGTTTTACCTTAAGAAACTAGACAAAGAAGAAAAAAAATTAAACACAATAACATGAAGAAAGACAATAAAGTTAAAAGAAAAAAAATCAATGAAGTGGTAAATAGACAAACAATAGAAAAAATCAGTGGAACAAAAAATTGGTTCTTGGAAAAGATCAATAAATTGAAAAACCACTGACTAATCTGTTTAAAGAAAATGAAATAACATACAAATTACAATGGTCCAGAGTTAAATATGAGGCAAGTCTGCAGATTCTATTGACAGTGAAAGGATAACAATAGGATATTATAAACAATCTTTAAGTAATAACTATAACAATTTAGATAAAATAAAAATATCTTAAAACATATTACTTACCAACACTGATACAAGAAAAAAATCAAGAAACCTGAGTAGATCTATACATATCAAAGAGATTTAATCTATACTTAATAACATTCCCATGAAAAACTCAATTTTCAGATAGCTTCACTTGTGAATTCTATCAAATGTAAGAAAATGTAATGACTATCTTAACTAACTCCTTCAAAAAACAAAGAAGTCGGATCTGGCGTGATGGCCGAATAAGAACAGCTTTGGTCTGCAGCTCCTAGCGAGACCAATGCAGAAGGTGGTTGTTCGCAGCATTTCCAACTGAGGTACCCAGCTCATCTCATTGGGACTGGTTAGAAAGTGGGTGCAGCCCACAGAGGGTGAGCAGAAGCAGGGTGGGGCGTCACCACACCCAGGAAGTGCAAAGAGTGGGGGGCCTCCCTTTCCCAGCCAAGGAAAGCCATGAGGGACTGTGCTATCCAGCCCAGATACTATTCTTTTCCCATAGCTTTTGCAACCCACAGACCAGGAGATTCCCTTGTGTACCTACACCACCAGGGCTCTGGGTTTCAAGCACAAAACTGGGCAGCTGTTTGGACAGACACCAAGCTAGCTGCAGGATTTTTTTTCTTTTTTTTTCTTTCCCCAGTGGCTCCTGGAACCCCAGCAAGACAGAACCATTCACTCCCCTGGAAAGGGGGCTGAAGCTGGAAAGCCAAATGGTCTCGCTCAGCAGGTCCCACTCCCATGGAGTCCAGCAAGCTAAGAACCACTGGCTTGAAATTCTTGCTGCCAGCACAGCAGTCTGAAGTCGACCTGGGATGATCCAGCTAGGTAGGGTAGATGCATGCACCATTACTGAGTCTTGAGTAGGCAGTTTTTCCCTGACTGCCCTAAAAAGGCCTGGAAGTTTGGATTGCGTGGAACTCAACACAGTGTGGCAAAGCTGCTGTGGCCAGACTGCCTTTCTAGATTCCTCTTCATTGGGCAGGGCATCTCTGAAAGAAAGGCAGCAGCCCCAGTCAGGGGCTTATAAATAAAACTCCCATCTCCCTGGGACAGCTCCCTGGGGAAAGGGGAGGCTGTGGGCTCAACTTCAGCAGACTTAAACGTTCCTGCCTGCCAGCTTTGAGGAGAGCAGTGTATCCTGACATAAAGGGTTCTCCTAGCATAGCACTCAAGCTCTGCTAAGGGACAGACTGCCTCCTCAAATGTGTCCCTGACCCCCATGCCTCCTGACTGGGAGAGATGTCCCAACAGGGGTTGACAGACACCTCATATAGGAGAGCTCCAGCTGGAATCAGGCCAGTGCCCCTCTGGGATGAAGCTTCGAGAGGAAGGAGCAGGCAGCAATCTTTGCTGTTCTGCAGCCTCTGCTGGTGATACCCAGGCAAATAGGGTCTGGAGTGGACCTCCAGCAAACTCCAGCAGACCCGCAGAAGAGGAGCCTGACTGTTAGAAGAAAAACTAACAAACAGAAAGCAATAACATCAACATCAACAAAAGGACCCACCCCCCACCAAAAACAAAAAACAAAAAACAAAAAACAAAAAACATCCAAAGGTCATTGGCCTCAAAAATCAAAGGTAGATAAATCCAGGAAGATAAGGAAAACCCAGTGCAAAAATGCTGAAAATTCCAAAAACCAGAATGCCTCTTCTCCAAATGATTGCAACTCCACTCCAGCAAGGGCACAGAACTGGACAGAGAATGAGTTTGATGAATTGACAGAAGTAGGCTTCAGAAGGTGGGTAATAACAAATACCTCTGAGGTAAAGGAGCATGTTCTAACCCAATGGAAGGAAGCTGAGAACCTTGACAAAAAGTTACAGGAACAGCTAACTAGAATAACCAGTTTAGAGAGGAACATAAATGACCTGATGGAGCTGAAAAATAGCACAAGAACTTCGTGTAGCATACGCAAGTATCATAGCCAAATCAAGTGGAAGAAAGAATATCAGAGACTGAAGATCAACTTAATGCAATAAGATGTGAAGACAAGATTAGAGAAACAAGAATGAAAAGGAATGAACAAAGCCTGCAAGAAATATGGGACTATGTGAAAAGACCAAACCTGTGATTGATTGGCACCCCTGAAAATGATGGGGAGAATAGAACCAAGTTGGAAAACACACTTCAGAATATTATCCAGGAGAACTTCCCAAGCTACCAAGACAGGCCAACATTCAAATTCAGGAAATACAAGGAACACCACTAAGATACTTCTTAAGAAGAGCAACCTCAAGACACAAAATTGCCAGATTCTCCAAGGTTGAAATGAGGGGAAAAATGTTAAGGGCAGTCAGAGAAAGGTTGGGTTACCTACAAAGGGAAGCCCATCAGACTAACACTGGATCTCTCTGCAGAAACCCTACAAACCAGAAGAGATTGGGACCCACTATTCAACATTCTCAAAGAAAAGAATTTTCAATCCAAAATATTATATCCAGCCAAAGTAAGTTTCATAAGTGAATGAGAAATAAAATCCTTTACAGACAAGCAAAAGTTGAGAGATTTTGTTACCACCAGGCCTACCTTACAAGAGGTCCTAGAGGAAGCACTAAATATGGAAAGGAAAAATTTGTACCAGCCATTGCAAAGACACATCAAAATATAAAGACCAATGACACTATGAAGAAACTGCATCAACTGATGTGCAAATTAACCAGCTAACATCATGATGACAGGATCAAATTCACATATAACAATATTAACCTTAAATGTAAATGGGCTAAATACCTCAATTAAAAGACATAGACTAGGAAGTTGGATAAAAAGTCAAGACCTATCAGTGTGTTGTATTCAGGAGATGCATCTCACATGCAAAGATACACATAGGCTCAAAATAAAGGGATGGAGGAATATTTGCCAAGATAATGGAAAGTAAAAAAAAGCAGGGGTTGCAATCCTAGTCTCTGATAAAATAGACTTTAAACCAACAAAGATCAAAAAAGGCAAAGAAGGGCATTACATAATAGTAAAGGGATCAATGCAATAAGAGAAGCCAACTATCCTAAATATGCATGCACCCAATACAGGAGCACCCAGATTTGTAAAACAAGTTCTTAGAGACCTACAAAGAGACTTAGACCCCAACAACACTGTCAATATTACACAGATCAATGAGATAGAAAATTAACAAGGATATTCAGGACTTGAACTCAGCTCTGGGCCAAGCACACCTAATAGATATCTGCAGAACTCTTCACCCCAAATCAACAGAATATACATTCTTCTAAGCACCACATAGCACTTACTCAAAAATTGACCACATAACTGGAAGTAAAACACTCCTCAGCAAATGCAAAAGAATAGAAACAATAACAAACAGTCTCTCAGACCACTGTGCAATCAAATTAGAACTCAGGATTAAGAAACTCACTGAAAACCGCACCACTACATGGAAACTGAACAACTAGCTCCTGAATGACTACTGGGTAAATAATGAAATTAAGGCAGAGATAATGAAGTTCTTTGAAAACAGTGATAACAAAGTGACAATGTACCAGAATCTCTGGGACACAGCTAAAGCAGTGTTTAGAGGGAAATTTATAGCACTAAATGCCTACATCAGAAAGTGAGAAAGATATAAAATCGACACCCTAACATCATAATTAAAAGAACTAGAGAAGCAAGAGCAAACAAATTCAAAAGCTAACAGAAGACATGAAATAACTAAGATCAGAGCAGAACTCAAGGAGATAGAGACATGAAAAACTCTGCAAAAAATCAGTGAATCCAGGAGCTGGTTTTTGAAGAGATCAGCAAAATAGATAGACTGCTAGCTTGACTAATAAAAAAGAAAAGAAAGAATCAAATAGATACAATAAAAAATGATAAAGGGGATATCACCACTGATCCCACAGAAATACAAACTACCATCAGAGAATACTATAAACACCTCTATGCAAATAAACTAGAAAATCTAGAACAAATGAATACATTCCTGGACACATACACCCTCCCAAGACCAGAAAGATGTTTAATCCCTGAGTAGACCAATAACAATTTCTGAAATTGTGGCAGTAATTAGTAGCCTACCCACCAAAAAAAGACCAGGACCAGACGGATTTACAGCCAAATTCAACTCAAGATGGATTAAAGACTTAAACAGATTCTACCTCTGTCCAGCATTATTCTGATTCCAAAACCTGGCGGAGACACAACAACAAGAAATTTCAGGCCAATATCCCTAATAAACATTGTTGTGAAAATCCTCAATAAAATACTGGCAAACCGAACCCAGCAGCACATCAGAAAGCTTATTCACCATGATCAAGTAGGCTTCAGCCCTGGGATGCAAGGCTGGTTCAACATTCACAAATCTGTAAACATAATCCATCCCATAAACAGAATCAATGACAAAAACCACATGATTATCTCAATGGAGGCAGAAAAGCCCTGCGATAAAATTCAACGTCACTTCATGTTAAAAACTGTCAAGAAACTAGGATTGATGGAACATATCTCAAAATAAGGCTATTTATGACAAACTCATAGCCAATATCATACTGAATGGGCAAAGATGGAAGCATTCCCTTTGAAAACCAGCACACGAAAAGGATTCCCTCTCTCACTACTCCTACTAAACATAGTGTTGGAAGTTCTGGCCAGAGCAATTAGGCAAGAGAAAGAAATAAATGGGGTTCAAACAGAAAGAGAGAAGTCAAATTGTCTGTTTGCAGATGACATGATTGCATATTTAGAAAACCCCATCATCTCAGCCCAAAAACTCCTTAAGCTGATAAACAACTTTGGCAAAGTCTCAGGATACAAAATCAATGTGCAAAAGTCACAAGCATTCCTATACACCAATAATAGACAAGCAGAGAGCCAAATCATGAATGAACTTCCATTCACAATTGCTACAAAGAAAATAACAACTTACAAAAGATGTGAAGGACCTCTTCAAGGATAACTACAAACCACTGTTCAAGGAAGTAAGAGAGGACACAAACAAATGGAAAAACATTCCATGCTCGTGGATAGTAAGAATCAATATCATGAAAATGGCCATACTGCCAAAAGTAATTTACAGATTCATTGCTATTCCCATCAAGCTACCATTTGACTTTCTTCATAGAAATAGAAAAAACTACTTTAAATTTCATATGGAATGAAAAAGAGTCCATATAGCCGGGACAATCCTAAGCAAAAGTAATAAAGCTGGAAGCATTATACTACCTGACTTCAAACTATACTACAAGGCTACAGTAACTAAAACAGCATGGTACTGGTACCAAAAGAGATCGATCTATCTATCTATCTATCTATCTATCTATCTATCTATCTATCTATACACACACAACAGATATATATACATATATATGTATATATATACACACACATATATACACACACACACACATATATATACACACACACATACACACACCAATGGAACAGAACAGAGGCCTCAGAAATAACACCACACATCTATAACCATCTGATCTTTGACAAACCTGACAAAAGCTATGGGTAAAAGATTCCCTATTTAATAAATGGTGTTGGGAAAACTGGCTAGCCATATGCAGAAAACTAAAACTGGACCCCTTCCTTACTCCTTATACAAAAATTAACTCAAGATGGATTAAAGACTTAAACGTAAGACCTAAAACCATAAAAACCCTAGAAGAAAACAGGCAATACTGTTTAGGACATAGGCATGGGCAAAGACTTTATGACTAAAACACCAAAAGCAATTTTAACAAAAGCCAAAATTGACAAATGGGATCTAATTAAACTAAAGAGCTTCTGCACAGGAAAAGAAACTATCATCAGAATGAACAGGCAACCTACAGAATGGGAGAAAATGTTTGGAATCTATCTATCTGACAAAGGTCTGATAGAATCTACAAGGAACTTAAATCAATTTACAAGAAAAAAACAAACAACCCCATAAAAAAGTGGGTGAAGGATATGAACAGACACTCCCTGAAAGAAGATATTTATGTGACCAACAAACATGAAAAAAAACTGTTTATCACTGGTCATTACAGAAATGCAATTCAAAACCACAATGGGATACCGTTTCACTCCAGTTAGAATGGCGATCATTAAAAAGTCAGGAAACAACAGTTGGTGAGGATTCGAGAAATAAGAATGCTTTTACACTGTTGATAGGAGTGTAAATTAGCTCAACCACTGTAGCAGACAGTGGGGCAATTCCTCAAGGATCTAGAACCAGAAATACCATTTGACCCAGCAATCCTATTACCAGGTATATACCCAAAGGATTATAAATCATTCTACTATAAAGACACATGCATACATATGTTTATTACAGCACTATTTACAATAGCAAAGACTTGGAATCAACCCAAATGCCCATCAATGATAGACTGGATGAAGAAAGTGTGGCACATCTGCACCATGGAATACTATGCAGCCATAAAAAAGGATGGGTTTATGTCCTTTGCAGGGACATGGATGAAGCTGGAAACCATCATCCTCAACAAACTAACACAGGAACAGACAACCAAACATCGTATGTTCTCACTCGTAAGTGGGAATTGAACAATGAGAACACATGGATACAGGGAGGGGAGCATCATACACTGGGGCATGTCATGAGGTTGGGGCCAAGGAGAGGGAGAGCATGAGGACAAATATCTAATGCATGTGGAGCTTAAAACCTAAACGACAGGTTGATGGTTGCAGTAAACCACCATGGCACATGTATACCGAGATAACAAATGTTCACATTCAGCACATGTATCCCAGAATTTTAAGTAAAATAAAAAATAAAAAAACAGAATGTGAAAAAAAGACAAAGAAGTCAAAATTTTGCAGCTAAGTTAATGAGGTCAATGTAACCCTCATACCAAAATAATTGAAAAAATATTATGAAAAAAATATTACAGATTAATATTTTTCATGAGCATAGAGATAAAAAATTTTAAACAAAATGTTAACTAGTCAAATCCTACCATATATAAAAAATCATAATACATCATGACTAAGTAGATTTACACTAGGAATGTAAGAATCATTTAATGTTTTTAAATGATTTAATATATTTCTTCATGTTAACAAAATAAGGGAGTAAAGTCATGATCATCTCAATAAACAACACTGGCAAAATTCACAACCTATTTAAGATTAAAATAAATAAATAAATAATCTCAGCAAACTAAGAATGGAAGGCAACTTCTTCAACTTAATGAAGAATATTTTTGAAAAAACCTAAAAGTAGCATCACATTAATATGAAAGACTCGATTGCCATAAGATCAGGATAAGGCGAGTATATCTTCTCCTACCACTTGTATTAAACATTTGTAATACGGATCTTCTCCAGTGCAATACGGAAAAAAAAAAAAAGTAAAAATTTTGCACATCGGAAAGGAGAAAGTAAAATGTCAGATAACATAATCTGTGTTCATAACAACTCAAAGAAATCTACATGAAATCTATTAGAACTAATAAATGAATTTGATGATGTCTCAGGATACAAATCAATGTATGAAAATCAATTGTAGTTTTACACTTCATCTATAAAACCAGGTCATTTACAATTGCATACAAACTATTTTGTGATGCATTTAACAAGGTATATGCAAATCAATGATTTTAAAACTGTAGTACTTTGCTAAAGAAAGTGAAACGTTTTATAAATTAAATAAAGATTAACTAAGTAGGGAGATACACCATCTCCATTAATTGGAAGATTCAATATTTTTAAGACATAAATGACCCCAAATTGTTCTACAGATTCCATGCCATTGCAATCAAGATTGCAGCGCTTTTTCCTTTTTTTTTTTTTTTTTCGGTAGAAACAAACTGATTTTAAAACTTATATACCCCGAAAACAGCCAAAATAATTTCTTTTTAAATTTTTTAAATTTTTTAAATTTTTATTTATTTATTTATTTATTTTGAGATGGAGTCTCGCTCTGGAGTTGCCCAGGCTGGAGTACAGTGGCAGGATCCCGGCTCACTGCAAGCTCCGCCTTCCGGGTTCACACCGTTCTCCTGCCTCAGCCTCCCGAGTAGCTGGGACTACAGGCGCCCGCCACCACGCCTGGCTATTTTTTTTTTTTTTTTTGGATTTTTTTTGTAGAGACCGTGTTTCACCGTGTTAGCCAGGATGGTCTGGATCTCCGGACTTCGTGATCCGCCTGCCTCGGCCTCCCAAAGTGCTGGGATTACAGGCATGAGCCACCACATCCGGCCCAAAATAATCTTTAAAAAAAGATTTACAGCACCACATTTACACTATCTCAAGTCTTGCTATAAAGCTACAGTAAGAATGCTTATAATGTCTTCATTTGTAATAGCCCAGAATAAGAAATTACTCACATCCATCAACAGAAGAATGAGTAAACAAACAGTGGTATAGTCATATAATGGAGTATTACTCAACAATAAAAAGAACAACTGATATAGGTAAAACCATGAATAATCTCAAAGGCATAGTGCTGAAAAAAAAAGAAAAAAGAAAAAAGAAAAAAAAACAAGCTATGAAGAGTACGCACTGTATAATTCTACTTACAAGAAGTTCTAGAGTACATAAATAAAATACAGAATGGTATAAATCAGAGCAGTGGTTGCCTCTGGCGAGTGTGAGGGTGGGGACTGATTGAGATAAGGCGTGAGGGAAATTTCTGGGGTGACGGAAAGTTTATATCTTGTTAGGAATGTGGCATTTACACAAGTATATACATCTGTCAAAATCATCAAACTGTATAGTGTATGTAAATTATATTTCAATAAATAATCCATTTTTAATTTGAATAAATAGACAGTACTCTATATTTTTGTGTGTTTTTAAAACAAACATTGCTTTACTTTTAAGTACATGCATTTAAAAAATACACAGGCTAATCCCAGAACTTTGGGAGGCCGAAGCGGGTGGATCATGATGTCAGGAGTTCAAGAACAGCCTGGCCAAGATGGTGAAACCCTGTCTCTACTAAAAATACAAAAATTAGCTGGGTGTGGTGGCAGGTGCCTGTAATCCCAGTTACTCGGGAGGCTGAGGCAGGAGAATCGCTTGAACCCGGGTGGCAGAGGTTGCGGTGAGCCGAGATCGCGCTGTTGCACTCCAGCCTGGGCAATAGAGTGAGATTCCGTCTCAAAACAAAAACAGAAAACAAAAACAAACAAACAAAAAAATACACAGGCTAGTACCTAGATGTCTTGTAGGTATTCAAGGCACATAGCTCTGTGTCTATATTTTAGCGAAACTGGGCTCGTGGTACATAATTGCAAAGTAAATCTTTGTTGATTGATAAAAAATTTAAAAATTGTCTTTTGCATTATGTAGAATTTTATTAGAAATGTGGGTTAATGAGGGAGGATGGGTTGGAGTAGCTGTTTTAAACACGTTAACAAGACCTTCACAAATTCCAAGAAAGAAAAGTAGAGCAGGAAGATGTGTCCTTTTTACCAGGTGACAATCATAATATTTGTAAAATAGGGTCATATCTTAACCATGTTGAATTTTTCTGTATTTAATAACACCTAGCAGATAGAAGTTTACTGTATACTTGAGGAATTGAAATAATCAGGTTTCTATGGCAAACCCCGTTTAGCAAGATCAAGTTTTATACTTTAATTATTTTTTCAAATGTTCTTTTATATGTCCCAAAACAAGTTATTCAAAATATAGATTGACCCCCAAAAGGTATCCATGGGTTTGAAGTAGGGAGATTCAAATTACATATTGCTAAGAAATACTTTCAGATAACTTGGTTTCTCAACTTAAGGAACATGCTTCTAGCTTGTCTTCTTCTTCTCCTTCCTCCTCCTCCTCCTCCTCCTCCTCCTCTTCTTCTTCTTCCTCTCTTTTTCCTCTTTTTCTTCTTCTTCTTCTTTTCTGATATCTTGAAGGAATTAGTACCTATTTCCATGCAATTGGCCTGATTTTCTTCCCCTTCCTGGTATTGAGTATGCTATGTTAAAAGAAAGAGGAGGCTGGGCGCAGTGGCTCACACCTGTAATCCCATCATTTTGGGAGGCCAAGGCAGGTGGATCACCTGAGTTGGGGAGTTTGAGACCAGCCTGGCCACCATGGAGAAACCCCATCTCTACTAAAAATACAAAATCAGCCAGGCATGGTGGTGCATGCCTGTAATCCCAGCTACCTGGGAGGCTGAGGCAGGAGAATTATTTGAACCCGAGAGGCGGAGGTTTCAGTGAGCTGAGATTGTACCATTGTACTCCAGCCTGGGTAACAAGAGTGAAACTCTGTCTCGAAAAAAAAAAAAAAAAAAAAAAAGAAGAGGAAAGAGATCTCAGGCACGGATACACAGGTTCATGTTGGGAATGGTTAAAAATAACACTGGTTAGCAGGTTTGAAGTTACTTCCAATTCTCTTTCTCATTCATTCAAAATGTTCATTGAGGAATGGAATAACAAGACAATGTGCTCAGTGCTAGAGTCATAAAAATGAAGAAAGGAAAGTTAGCACCCTCTAAGAGATCCACAGACCAGTGGAAAAGATAAAATGAATAACTGAATGCATGATTGTAAGCATACTCCATTCTATTATTGTTTATAAATTAATGTCTGTATTAATCACTATAACCATATACAGGGCATCTGTCTGGTGTTTTACAGATGTTGTTCTATTTGTACCTTCAAGGTAGGTGTTATTCTAATTTCAAAGCAGTGGAAACCAAGGCTTAGAGAGGATACACCACAGACATGCCGAGGATGTAGTTAAGATTTGAACCCATTCTGTCTAACTTTCTAGTCCTCGGTCTTTCAACCAGAGCCCTCCGTCATCTAAGATGGACTGTAGCCAAACTTTTCAGCCTGCAGTATGAATGCATAACTTTGTAACCATGCCCAAGGTAAAAAACGTCAAAGGATCTTGAAACTGATTTTCCCTTGTTTTGGTCATTTGTATTTTATTCTTTCTTAAATTCAGATAAATAAATAGTCACCAAACACACAGAGGAAAGAAATCAGATTTGTTTTGTGTTAGCCATATGCTTCCATTTAAAATATCATGTTGGGAGAGGATGGTGGTTAGGAGCAGCATGCATGTGGTGATTTTGCACATAATGTCACATGCTGGGTCCGTGTTCTGTCAGGAGGTTTCAGTTGCTCTTTGAAGCAGTGCTTTCTACTTAGTGGAGTCATGCAAAGGCTTTCTTTGTCCCAATTTCAATTCTACAGCAATCAGAGTAGATGATGGGCCTGGGCACTAAGAGCCTCATGCACTCTTTAGTGTTGTAAACCTGTTGGCTCTCTGCTATGCTAAAGAGACTGAGCTAGCTGCTGGGAGGGCTACAGTTCCTTGGTCCCTTGCTATTCTGTAGCTTGCTTTCTGGTGGGGGAAAGCCTCCTATGACGAGGGATATATTAATAATACTAAGAGAAGTCAGAGCACAATGTTCTAAGAATGTGACCTCCAACAATCTCAAAGGAGTACTATTGTCAAGGGGAAGCTGACTTTCAGGCAGAAGCATGAAGAAAGGAAAGCAAAATTTATTGACTCTACTGTGCAATATTGCTTACTCCTCAACACAACGATGTGAAGGATGTGCACTTCTTGTATTTTTTTTATTTTTTATTTTTGAGCTGGAGTCTCACTCTGTCACCCAGGCTGGAGTGCAGTGACATGATCTCGGCTCACTGCAACCTCTGCCTCCCAGGTTCAAGCGATTTTCTTGCCTCAGCCTCCCGAGTAGCTGGGATTACAGGTGCGCACCACCACACCCAGCTATTTTTTAAAAATATTTTTACTGGAGACGGGGTTTCACCATGTCGACCAAGTTGGTCTTGAACTCCTGACCTCAAGTGATTTGCCCACCTCAACTTCCCAAAGTGCTGAGATTACAGGCATGAGCCCCCATGCCTCGTCTTGTATATTTTTTATTTACAAAATGAGGTAAGTGTAACTAAAAATTAAAAATGTTAGATCATATACAATGAAAAATAACTCCTCATCTCACTTCAATCTCTCAGTCTATCCCCAAGAGCAAGCAGAGTAAAAGGTTCCTGTTTATTTTCCTCGTAATATTCTCATTAAATGTATGTGCATTTCATTGTATGCATCCTTTATTTCTATCCAAATAAGTGTACACTAAATACTCTGCTCTGGACCTGAGAGTTTTCCCTTAACACCATATCCTAAAGTACTTTAAGTGACAATAGGTACATATGGCTTCACCTCTATATTTTTGTTTGTTTGTTTGTTTGTTTACAGCTACATAGTTTTCTATATATATATATATATATTGGATTTTTGACAGACCAATAAATCGTGCCCCTCTATCTCTGCCCCCTTCCCCTGGGTTCTGAAGAGTTTGAGAAGGAAAACAAATAATTGGCATAAGGAGGCCACAAATTTAATTTTATTGCAGACAGAGGCAAGACTAGAAGTTAGAGTTTTATGTGAATAGTCAAGCAAGCTTGTTATTACTGAAGCTGTGCATATAGATCTTGTTGTGTAGCCTGCAGCAGTTCCCAAAATGAAAAGTACAGTTGAGACAAGATCTACCAGTCAGATAAGTGATACCACCTTCTCACAGGTGGAGCGAGTCAAGGGAAAAAGCAAGATCATCAGGGTGCTTAAAAAACTCCTTTGCACGGAAACCTGAAGAGAGTAGAAGGCGCTCCTCTCTGACTGTACAGGCAGAGCATCCTTATTTAGCTGGTCCCCTGTGGATGGTAGTTTAGGCTACTTCCATTCCTGCTACTGGGCATGCATTTTTGTTATTTTATTTATTTATTTATTTTTTCGAGATGGAGCCTCACCATATCACCCAGGCTGGAGTGCAATGGCTCACTGCAACCTCCACCTCCCGCGTTCAAATGATTCTCCTGCCTCAGCCTCCCTAGTAGTTGGGATTACAGGTGCCCACCACCACGCCTGGCAGTTTTTTGTATTTTTAGTAGAGACGGGGTTTCACCATGTTGGCCAGGCTGGTCTCGAACCCCTGACCTCGTGATTCGCCCACCTCAGCCTCCCAAAGTGCTGGGATTACAGGCCTGAGTTACCGCACCCAGTCTGTCATTCTTTTTTTACAGAAAAAGAAACCGTGGTTTTGTGAGATTAAGTGTTCAAGGTTACACAGCTAATGAGAGGGGGAGTCAGAATTCTGATTCACATCTGACTTCAATTCCAGGGCTCTTCATTTCTCATATCCTCTACTCACCCAATTACTAGCACCTGTATGGAAAATCAGTAACAGTCTGAGTCCATTTTTATTAAATCTTCTTATTGTTTTCCTCATAATCCCCATGTGAGGCAGTTGAGGCAGGAGTTATGGTCTCCATTTTCTAGAAAAATAAATGGAGATTCAAAGACGTTGTTACTTCTTTACTTAACATCACTAGTTAATGGCCAGGTCTAAGACTTAACCTCCTTTCACTTCAGACCCTTCTTCTTCTTTATCTCAGAGAACCTTGGACTAGCCAGTGAAATATGAATGCAGACCAAGGGATCAGTGTTATCGATGGCACGTTGATGGGAAAGGGCAGGGCAGTGTTTGCCCAGGAGTGACAAGGAGTCTCCTTTCAATGATATCTAGATTATGTCCTTTTTAGGCATCTGTGTGTGTGGTCTGTGTGTCAAAGTTTCCTGGGAAATGTCTAAAATGTAAATTCCTGGGGTTCACTTAGACCTAGAGACTATATGGAAAGAAAACCTGGAATCTGCATTTTAACAAGATACCGAGGATATTTTGATGGAAGTTAGTGCATGAATTGGGATGGAAGAACCCTGCTTTGAGGAATTTTAAACAGTTTTGGTTTTTGGTAAATAGTAAATGAGTCATAATCAGAACTGTGTCTTGAGGCGGTGTGTTATTGTGAAAAGAACATGGACTTTGGCATTAGCTAAACTTAAATTGATTCCTCATTCTGCTATTTATTAGGTGGATGAACTTGGAGAAGTTATTAGTCTCACTGAATTCAGCCAGCTCACGTACATCACAAGTCTGTAATGAGGATTAAATGAGATGATGTATGTAAGAGCCTGCCCTCAGGCTCTTTAATGTGACTTCCTCTCCATTTTGTTTTCTTCTAGTATGTTTTCAATAATCTATCTCATCTTCTCCACCCATGATCTCTCTGAAAAGCAGTTTCTTGGTCTCATTTATCATCTCATTGCTATTACTTATGATCCCTGCTATAGAAAAAAAAGGACAGCTGCCCAGCACGGTCAGGTTTTCTTTAATTGGACTGCTACATGCACAGGCCTTGTTACTCTACTTGTTCTTCAAGATCCATGGAGGAAGTTGAGCAAAGCACATTTACCATGTGCCTTCTCAGAGGATGTGTACACTTGTTAATGAATTCTGAGTAATTAACAAAATGTTGTCTTAAAATGGTTTAGATTAAAATGAAATTTTATTCGTGTTCCTTAAATGTCTTGGAATGTGCTGGGACTGCTGTAGGCAAGCTGTGGAAGCAGACCCTTCTCACTTTCCTGTTACCTTCCATCTCTCTGGGTTCAGTGGGCTTCAGTGTGTTCAGCAGCTACCAGCGTTCGCCTAAGCAGCATTTAGGATCTTTCCTTTCTCTTGTTATGGTTTCAAACCTGACAGCTCCTGTGTGCACCCGCCTTAGCGTCCTCTAAGGAACACAGTGTCTCACACCTGTAACCCCAGCACATTGGGAGCCCAAGGCAGGAAGATTGCTTAAGTCCAGGAGTTTGAGACCAGCCTGGGCTACATAGTAAGACCCCATCTCTACTAAAAAAGTAGCCAAACATGGTAGCATACATCCGTGGTCCTATAGCTACTCAGGAGGCTGAGGTAGGAGGATCCCTTGAGCCTGGGAGGTCGAGGCTGCAGTGAGCTATGATTGCACAATGCCTTCTAGACTGGCCAACAGAGCAAAATCCTGTCTCAAAACCAAAAAAAAAAAAAAAAAAAAAACCAAAACAGAAAACAGTCCCAACAAGGGTGTTCATTGTAATCATAACTTGGAATGGTAATTACCTGCCATTTGAAAAGAGGCTTTTCAAAAAGTAAAAGAAAATGAAAGAGAACCACTGAAATTTTGTATATCTTAGCAGTTTTAGGACAACATCATGGAAGAGGGTAAAGTTCCAAAAAAAAAAAAAAAAAAATTAAGAAGAATAATAACCTTTTGAGGGAGTGCATAATCTCGAGATGGGTGAGACTTGCTCTACAAACGTATTAGTGTCTTTAATAGGCAGAAGAACAAAATATAGGAATGGAAAGACAGGAACATTCTTATGGAAATAATGTGAAGAAATAGTCTACATCACAATTAGACTGTATATATGATCATAGATGTAAACCTATTGCTATAAAATTATACTTTTAATTTTGCAAACTTCAATGTATAATTAACCTGAATTTTTACCTGATAGAAAAATGATTTACTTACCACGAACAATCAAGGAAAAAACAACAAAGATAAAATACACTTATAAAACTTACTTTTCTTCCTTATAACAAAGATAACACATATTTTAGTTGAATATAGAAAGTATTTAGAAAATTTAGAATAAAAGAAGATCATAAAAAGTATAGCACCCCGAGATCATTACTGCATACATTTTCATGTGTATCCATCTATCCTTTTTTTCTATCCATGTAGTCATACTTGAGGGAGTCAAAAATGGAATCATAATATACATATTTTTCTTTTGCTTAAAAAAATACAGCATATGCCAGTGCTTCTCAAATGGTAATGCATAAAGAAATCATTTGGGGAACTTTGTTAAAATGCAGATTCCTATTCAGTAGGTCTGGGTGGGACCTGGAATTCTGCATGTCTAACAAGTTCCTGGGAAGCACATGCTGCCAGTCACGGGAACACACTTGGAGTAGCTGGTGTGTACCCCATTACATGTCATTACTGATTCCTTACAAAGTTATCAGTATTATTTGAGACGGAGTCTTGCTCTGTCACCCAGGCCGGAGAGCACAATTTCGGCTCAATGCAACCTCTGCCTCCCCAGTTCAAGCAATTCTCCTGCCTCAACCTCTCAAGTAGCTGGACTACAGGAGCATGCTACCACGCCCGGCTCATTTTCGTATTTTTAGTGGAGATGGGGTTTCACCATGTTGATCAGGCTGATCTCGAACTCCTGACCTCTAGTGATCTGCCTGCCCTGGCCTTCGAAAGTGCTGGGATTACAGGTGTGAGCCACTGTGCCTGACCTTACCAACTTATTTTTAATCGCTGCAAATCTTCCATTATACAATGTATATATCTCAACATAGTCATGTAATTGGCTAGTTAAGTTTATTCCTTTGCTCTTATTATACTATAAAAAAAACTATGATAAATATTTTTGGGGTGAGAAATCTTTACACATGTCCATTAACATTTCCTTAAGGGAATTTTCTTGAAATGGCAGTACTTCATCAGATTTATTGAGAATTTTAAAGACATTTAATACATACTGCCAACTAGTTTTTAGAGAAGAAAACAATACAGTTTTGAAAGGTACACGTTAACCAGTTAGTTACATTACCCTGACCTGAAATTTCTTTTGGTTTGTTGTTTCCATTTCCATAATAAGCCCATTGAGTTTTCTTGTATCTTTTTTAGTATTCTATAATCGATGTTTGCTCATGAGGATGTCTGCCCCAAGCTGGCCAGACTATTAGCCTGAATGCTCAGCACAGCACTAGATGCTAAAGAAATGAGAGAAAGATGAATAGTTAAGTGGAAACATGTGTCTTTCACTAGATAAATACTTCTTTAGAGCACTGTAGTGGGGGCAGTATCAATTTAATTTCTAACACATCAGACACTTTGACCACTAATTAAAACCTAAGCATGAAAAATTACTTGCTGCTTCTTATAGAAAACAACCCACAACATCCTTTGGTGTTAAATTATTTCCTAAAACTCCCAAATCGGTGCATAGCTGGCCATAGTTTTAAAACTATGGGCACCAAAACTGGTGGGCTGTTATTATTATGCTTAAGCTTTTATTAATGGCATTATATAATAATGCTTTGGTAATTTTTTGATATAGTATAGCTCATTATACAATAGTTCTCTTACAATATTTTGCAAATCCATCCCACATGGACCTTGTTTTTATTTATAATTGTGGTATTTTATTCATCATGATTTTTTGTATTAATTTTGTTTTTAAAAAATATCTCATTAAATGTTATTTGCACCCCTTAAATTTTGCACCCAATATGAGTGCCTGACTTGCTTTATCCTAGTTCTAGTCCTAGAAGTTAACTGTAACTTAAGATTTTTGTGCAGCAAGGTGAAAGTTATAACTTAAATTTTATACAGGTAATATCAAGTAATACCACTTAATCAAATAACATTTGCTTTAATTTTTACTGGTGTATTTAATTATTTTTCTTCTAGTTGTTACTATCTAATCAAGAGCCTATTCAAGTCACTGTACCTGTGGGCGTGGTATGAAATATGCTTGCTTTTTGTAGGCAACAACAGGGGACGTTTGGAGTCAGGGAGCTATTCATACCAATACTTTCCTTTATCCATTCAAAATTCTTCCTTTTGTTCAATTATGACTTCAAAAAATACCTTTTGATTGCTGTTGTGTGATAGGAACCATGACAGGTAAATGTTATGAATGAATAAAAATGAGTAAAACGTGATGTTTACCTTCAAGTTGTTCCACATTTGCTAGTGGAGGGACATAGTCATATGAAGATCGAATTAAACCCGGAGTTTAAATGGGACCAGAGAGGAAAGACAGGGACACCTGGAACACAGGAAAGATGTGGCCATGCCTAAGTTGTCTCTTCCAGGAGTGAATTTTGTGCATGTGTTATACTCACCACACGCCATCACATACACCCCCACACAAACACACACAGAGATGTATTCTTTAGCATTTAACCCATAACCATTTTCTTGGGAGGACTTAGATGTTTTGGCCAAAGTACATTTAATCTAGGTCAAATTTTGCAAGACAAAACATGGAGCGTATTTGTTTGAGCAGAGAAATAATGCTGTCTTGGTCCTGAAGCCCATATGGCATCATGCATAGATTGAGAATCATCATGTCTGCTGAATTGTGTTATACTGACTTCAAAGTGTATCATTGATGAGCAGCAGCTGTTGCCAGGAATAGTAAATCACATCTTGCATTTTTATAAGAAATGGTATCATGGCTTTTCTGAATAACTGATTTTTAATAGAAGGCACAAGTCATCGCTACACTATATATAGGAAGGGTATAGATTTATTTATATCATTCATTTTTGGCAATTTTATTTGATTTCAAAATATTTAATTGAATGTTCACTATGTGCACATGAATAATCTTAAGTCCCTATTTTTAAGGAGCTTAAAATCCATTTAGGAAAAGGACATGTCTGTAACTAGAGTTTAAAGCCCAATGTCGTATGTGTTGAGTATAGATATAAATCACTTGGATGGGAGTGAGTGGGAGAAGGGAGCATTTGGCTCGAACTTTGTTGGTTGTGCAGGTTTTGTTTTATTTAGGTGGTAAAACACTGCAAGGCATTTGACGCCAAGAAGATAGGATGGGCAAGAAAATTATGAAGGTAAATGCCAGTTTGGGGAATTGGGAAATAATTAGGCGTTGCTTCTCAGTGCTTCTGAACCCTGGCTGCACATTGGAATTATCCTGGGAGTCTTAAAAATACTGATGCCTGGGTTTAACCCCCAGTGACTCTGATTTAATTGGTTTCTGGTATGGCTTATGCATCAGGATTTTTAAAAGGTCCCCAACTTATTCTCATGTGCAACCAGAGTTGAGAACTTCTGCCGTAGACTAATAATTTAGCCTGGCTCTATGGGAGATAAGGCAGAAAAAAAAATTAAAAAAAAAAAGATAACAGAACATGCTTTTCTTGTGCTGCAAAAGAGCATAGAGCATTTAAAGGAATATTTCTATTAGTTCATGTGGAAAATGTTAAGGGTCAGGGATTCTTGTTTACCTTTACAAATGAAAAAATAAGACAGTCAAAGAAGGCTTGAAACTAAGGTGACGTGACCAGTCTCTAGAACTCATCGTGAGAAAGGACAGGGTTTGAGGTTAAGGAGAGAGAACTTTGATTACAAGAGAAAGAAAATTATAATGAAAAGAGTCAGCAGTTTGGCTCTTCATGTTTGTCTTTGGCTTGAATTGGCAAGTATGGAAACTTCATCTAAAACTACTCTTTTTTTTTTTTTTTTCCTTTCATCAACTAGCAAATGTGTATATGAGAAAGGGAACACACAAAGGGAAGTGAACAAAGTAGGGCGGGTGAGCTTTACTCAGAATAGATGGAGGGGAAGTACACAGCCATTGTGATATCCTTTCTCACCTTGAATTGGTCTTGTAGGCGCAAGGCTTCCTGGATTCTTGAAAAATTCCTAACTTCTCACCATTCAGGTCCTCTTAATTCTGCCTCAGCAGTGACTCCTACATTCCATCAGATGATAGCCTTCTTTAGCAAATAAAATGAAACCTCCTCATTCAAAACTTGGATAAATATGCCGGGTGCAGTGACTCATGCCTGTAATTCCAGCACTTTGGGAGGCTGAGGCGGGTGGATCACTTGAGGTCAGACCTCAAGTTCGAGACCAGCCTGGCCAATATGGTGAAACCCTGTCTCTGCTAAAAATAAAAAAATTAGCTGGGCATGGTGACGCATACCTGTAATCCCAGCTACTCAGGAGGCTGAGGCAGGAGAAGAGCTTGAACCCCAGAAGTGGAGGTTGCGGTGAGCCGAGATTGCTACATTGCACTCCAGTCTGGGTGTCACAGCAAGACTCGATCTCAAAAACAAACAAACAAACAACAACAACAACAACAACAACTTGGATAAATAAAATAAAATTGCCTACAGGAGAATCTTCTTCTTCAAAAAATATGTATACTTCCAAGCCAGTGTTTCCAACTTTTGCAATTATTCTAACACTCAGATATGCTTCAATTATGACACGCCCACCAATTCCCTACTGCAGTTACAATTCTTCACCCTCCACTGTGGGCTCTTTAATGGCTCCAATGGTTATAATTGTTTTATTTTCATTGCCTAGCACAGTGCCACATATATATTCAATAAATGTAACACTTTTACTTCTAGGTTCCAAAGAAGACCTTGTTTCATGGACTTGTAGTACCTAAATAAAGGACAAACTCTTGTAACATTTAATTTTCATTAATTTTCTGTCTTTCCATATTCCATAGTGTCCTCCCACTTCATTCTGGTTTTCATCATAAAAGAAGATTTAGTTTATAACAGTTTTTTTTTTTTTTTTTATGGTAGTAAATGTCTGATTTTTTTCCCCTTCATTGTTACATTTCGTGAACTGGCTCTTGCAGGAATATCAGCGTCAACTCACTGATCTGCATCTGAAACATTCCATGATGGACTGTCACTCAAGGGAACCATTATATTTCCACACGTAGAGAAGTCCCTTTGCCAATCACAATAAAATGATACAACAACCATGACACAGAAAGAATGAGCGTGCATCTATCAGCTCTTATCTTACTGCTTCTCTTTAGTTCCTACTCAGTACTTCCTTTCTAAAGAGACAGCTTCCTAATTTCCCTACCTCCTAATGTATCTACTGTCTTCTCTCTCCATTTCCGTCAAATACATAACTGCCAGATACATTTTTCTTAAATATAGGTATGATAGTCATTTTCTTACTCAAATCTTTCAGTGGATCTCTATTTCTAAGTCAAACGTCTCCTTCTGAGTTGGATAATTGTAAAGAACTTCACACTCTGGCCTAGCTTTCCCTTCCCGATGCCTGTCCTGCTCACCTTTACATGAGGCTCCAGCCTATTGTGCCTATTTGGTGCCCTTTCAATACAGCACATTCTTTCCTGCCACATTATCTTTGTCTTGACTGTTTCCTTCCTATGAAATGTCTGGATTCCCATCAATAGAACATTAACTCATCCTCAAGGTCAGTTCAAAATCAGTTCCTTCATGAGGAATTCCCCAATTCCTGTAAATAAACATGATGTCTCCCTTCCTAATCTCTCCTGAGATTAGGAAATCTCAGTTCTGAGAAATAGAACTGTCTTTCTGTTTCTCTCAGAATCCTCCGCTTGGCTTGTTTTATAAATATCTATAGCCTACAGTATTTCCTGAGATAATAAAGGCCTTGAGGAAATGGTAGGTACATTTGGTACCTACCTTGAGGAAATGGTAGCAACACAGTAGGCATGCCTTAAGTATTTGAGACATGTTTCCTTAAAGGGTAGTGAAAGATTAGGGCCTAGAGGCATACGCTATATATTTTACATTTGAAATATTAAAGAGGAAGCCTAATGGGAAGGCAAAGAAATTATCTAATATAGGGCTTTGTATTCCCATAATTTTGAACTCTAAAATCACTATATATTTTTCCTTGCACCAGCCTTCACCTCCCCACCCCCATATACACACTCACAGATGTACAGACGGGTATAGAGGGGAATTTTGCTCTGCATAAAAGATAAGCAGGTTAACTCACTATGATTATTCTGAATTAGATAAAAATATGTAACACCCTTGACAGGAAAACAGTCTTTGGTGAAGAAGAAAAGCTTCATTAACAGTTCTTTAAATGCTACTTTGGAAAGGAAATATAAAACAGTATGATTATATATTTAAGAAGAAAACTACAATGTATTTCAGCTCTACCTGGTAAAATGTGGAATAAAAAGTAATCTGGACATACCAAGAAAAAAAATGTCCAAACAGCTTCTGTTCGGTACATGGCAAAACTGTGAACATTTGAACATTTAGTGACATCTGGGTAAAAAGAGTCAGCCGGAAAAACAATCTGTTTTTGTGACACATTTTTGAGATGAATTCAAAGAGCAACTTTTAAGGACAAAAAAGCAAATTAGTGTTTTATGTTGGGGAGAATATTTTATTCTTCCTTTTGCAGGGCTGCAACTCAGTAACCACATCCCCTATAATGCTGGCACTTACGTCTCATAAATGCTCCGTAGGTTTAGTGACATGGCTCATCTGGGAGCTCACCTAGGCAACTAACGTTACCACTTCCAGTTTTTACTTTCAATGATAGACCTAGTAAAATTTGGATGTCCCTGATATGTAATGGTAACAACTGAAAATGCCATTCTAATATTTTCTGTAGCAAAGAATGAAAGAGCTAAAGGGGCTTTCTTTGTTAAGTCAGCCTAGGTAACTCAAACATTCTCCTTTCCAGCTTTTTGTTGATTTAATTGTGATTAAAACACCATCAAATGAAAAGCTGAATTTACTGTTAAAACTTAAAGTTTCTTATGCACAGTCCAGCTATTGCATTACCAAAAGATGCCAAAGGAAAATGAAATGTTCTCTCTACATGCAGATTGAATTTAAAAATTAATCTTACTTTTTAAATGCCTGGCACATTAGCCTATACATACTTTTAAACTGTGTTCCGTTTTCACCAGCTCTACTCTGACTGCTATGATTCAAGTTCTGGAATGGAGAGGATTACTTTCTTCTGGATGTATCCCTGCCTAATCCCTCAACCTCTTCAAATTCACTCTCCACCCTGCGGCCACAGAGATGTTTCCAAAAGTACATTATATCCTGTCATCTGTTGAAATTCTGAGGTTTCTCTTTGTCAGGCCATCTAAGGCTTCTGAAGACCTGGCCTTGCCTTAGTTCTCACCATTTTGCCTCTTACAGCCCTGGCCCTGGTACATACAGTCAGGCCAGACTGCGTCCTGCGCCCTGACCTATGATACTCTGCTGGGCTTTCATTTCCTCTCCTGAATGTTCTTGTTTTTTGCTCCCAGGCTGTTTCCTATTCAACCTCTCATTCTCAGTTCAGCCCTCACCACCGTAGAGATGCTTCCTTGGCCCCCTCTCACATACCCACAGCCTCTTGTGATTCTTCTTTCATAGAACTTGACCCACTATACTGTGAAAGTGACTTTCTGCCTCTCCATCTAGGCAGTCAGCTCCATGAGGATCACTTGCTATGTCTTTTTTTGATCTTTCTTTCAATATTTCCTAGAACAGGACCATGAACTGAGGAGGTATTGATTATGTCTTTGTTAAAATAACATCCAATCTATATTGCTTAAAAGTAGCTCACATATTTTACACCCCTATTCACTTCTCTTTTAAATTAATTATCCCTTTTCTGTACCTGCTTCAAAACAAATAATACAGTACCCAAAGCCATTCAACAGGCTTGAGCACAAGACCATAAACAAATCAGTTTAGTTCACTAAACACTGTTCATTTTCTAAATACACAGCAGATATTTCTGATTTCAGTAGCTATTCTGATTGGTTCCTTTTAGTTGTTATGTTTGATTAAATTGATTAGAGGAAACCACACTCCATGAAGGGGTGATCAGAAAAATTGGTGCTTGTTAGTCTCTGATGAAAAATGGACCAGCCTATTTAGCATATCATCTAAAGCTACCTTAGGATTTTTTTGGAAAACTGTTCTGCAGCTGAGTCTGCAGTCAGGGTCCACAGCGTAGAGAGGAAATCACATACTTGGAGGCGGTGCTCTAAAGAAGTGTTACTGATGGTGATGAAAATGTGCACTGAAAGAGAGCAATGAAGCAGGAGCTGTTTGACCCATTGCATGAACTGCACTCCATGTTAGATTTCCCTTGTGTACACTCCTCATTGCATTCACCATCTATTCCCACACTCCAGGACAAAACAGACACACAAACACACACATTCTGGCAAGATTTAGGTAGGAAGTAATCCAGCCAGGAGAGATAGACACAGTGAGATCTAGAGATTCTATTTTTATAAAGGTCTTGCAACTTGCAGTCAGAAATGGTGTCAGGGAAAGTGGCGATTGCTGTTTGACTGGGTGAGTCTGTCATTAATTAGTAAGAAAAGCACTGCTGGTATTTTGAACAAAAGTTGTTATTATTATAATTAGGACAGTTGCCTCATTTGTAAAGAAATTCAAACTGTAATTTTTGGCAGTGATTTAAGGTTAACAGGTGAAGAAGCTATGCTCCTTCAATTAAAGAAAAGATAACTAAGGATTTATGTGTGTTACTATATATGTCTTTCCCATTAGAGTCTAAATTCCTTGAAGGCAGATATGAAAGTACAGCTACTGCAATGATGGTGACCAAAATTCCATGCCTCTTGTACATGACTATGTCTAGACTGGGGCATTTCTTATCATTGAAAAGTATGAACCTAGCTCAAATATTGTTTTATTTTTACTTGAAGCACAATCTCTTTTGGAGTGGATCTGTTTAGATTATTTCTAAGGGTTTTTCTGAAGAGTCATAAAGGACGCACTTGAAGGCTATCTGATCTTTCCTTGACATGGGCAGAATTATGGGGAGCATTTGATGAACGGAGCACCCAGCTAAGTCAGCAGCTATGGGCAGTGGAAAAGAATGATGGATGTGAACTGGGGTGGGAGGCAGGGAATGGGAAGCAGTCAGAGGAGAGAGGGGCTTTCTTATGCTTTATTTCACCAAATCCTCACAAGAAACTTGCAATGGAAATTGTATTGTTCTCTTTTATATGTGAAAAAACGGAAGCTCCTGGAGATTGAGAGATTTGTTTGCATAGGCAATGCATGGAAGAGGCGGGGTTTAAATCCAGGTAGTTTGAAGCAGTGCTCTTCTTTACATACTACAACACATGGCCTTACCCACAGCAGACTTGGAAGTCATTGTCCTTGAGTTTTCTTCGGCTTTGACACGGCGTGGCCTTGGGCAAATCACTTAGTGTCTCAGGATTTGTTTCCTCAGCTCCCAGCACAACAATGCCTTCCCTGTGTTCATTACAGCAGTGTTGCAGTGTCCTAACAAAATAGCACAAGTCAGAAATCACTTTGTATTTGTAAATTGCAAAACACAAAATGAATATAAAGGGTTATTATTATACTTACGGCCCTCAGCCTGCACCTGAAGAAAGAGCAAAGCAATTTGAGAGACACTGGTAGTATGGAGTATGAACTTGCATTTGCAATTTCATAAAGAGTTTTTTATTTTTCTGCTGCAAGGGTCTATTAATTATAACTGCCAGTCTTCAGTGCACTGCTTATCTTACGTACAATTAATTATTCCATAAATCAAATAAGTGAGTTGTTGGCAAATGACATTTGCAATCTTTGAGATGACAGCAAAATATATTATGAACCATAAATATCTCAGGCCAACTTTTCTTTTCTAGACATTTTGGTGCTGCTACCCAGGAAGAGATTATAACTGTGGAAAAACACTTGTGCTTGCTGGTGATAGCAGAACATGTTCAGCCCTCTCAGCAACTGAGGGAGCAGCCCTTTGAGTTCTGATCTCAGGTCAGCAGGCTCATTTGACAAGACCAAAGTGGGATAATGGAGACACGATCAAAGTAATTAGTCAGGCCTGCTAACATAATTTGTTCTGAGAACTCTGGTCTCTGAATACTACTTTACTGATCTTATGTGATCCTAATTCCTGTCTTTGCTAGCAGCAACTGGAATAGTGCCTGGCACATAGC
Source organism: Papio anubis (assembly GCF_008728515.1). Lineage (NCBI taxonomy): Eukaryota > Metazoa > Chordata > Mammalia > Primates > Cercopithecidae > Papio > Papio anubis. Next base: position 113,015,617 of record NC_044977.1, on the reverse strand, counting down.
AGATACTCAACAAATGTCTACCTCAAACTCCAGTCTTAGACTATTTACTTTCTATTTCCTCCACACTGTTGACTGATTGTTTCTTCTCCTGAATGTCACTTGATTAATCTCTAGGGTCTAATACTGTGTGCAGACCCTGCTGTATTCTTCTGGGTTGAGCCTTAGCCTAAGGCCTTGGTTATCTTATTGGCTTCCAGTCAGCTCACAACTGACCAGTTATAGTTTTGCACATGTTCCTGGCCCTCTACTGCTCTCTACCCTCCTGTGAAAGCATTGGCCTACTCAGGGAGAAGGGCGACTCTTTGCATAGCAATTGTAGTTGGGTGATTTTGACAGAATACAGTCACTCCTGGTGGCTTGATTTAATGTGTTTTAACATCATCCACAAAATATCTTTTTCCATTTTACAACAGGGTTACACTTCTTAAGGAAATTTGCAATGCAATCTACTCATGACCTAAAGAGATATTAGTAGTTTTCAGTTATTTAACTTAGTAAATTGTTTGTATTTTGGTAAATTATAAGATATCTCTTTCAGTTTTTTACCATTCTATTATCCCTTACTCTTTTTTCTCTACACATTATGCCAATTACAACGGAAAAATCAATTTATTTTAACTTATCAATGTTTCTTTAAAACAGCAAACTGCTCTGTACGTCCAGGCATACCAGCATAAAAAGGCCATACCATCACAATCTGTCATGAAATATGTACTATATTCCATTGATTCTAACATGCACACCTTTTAACATGTTAATATCTCTAAAATTGGCTGCATTTTACAATTGAAGGCATCTTAGTACTATTTCAGGACTGAATGGACAGTAATTTTTATCTCTTAGGACTATATAAAATGGTGGCATATTGTGCAACCAAGGTGCCTTAGAATTGATGAAAATTAGTCTAAAGCTAATCATAGCTAAAAGTTTTAATTCATGTTTGGCAGATATTGTATGGTGTCTCATTCAATCTCCTTCCATTCTCCTTTTGCTGTGCTTTCCTACACAATAGTTCCAGTGGTGGCATCAAAGTAGTGACTTTGTGTTGCTTTAGAAAAAATTCCTGGAGTCCCAGCCCATAATCAACTCTTCTAGCCTTTCCAGCAATTTCATAAACACTGAATTCCCTGTATTGAATCCCTTGCTGCTTAAAATACCTAGAGTAGTTTTGGTTTTCTTTACTGGTGTATTTGATAATTACATCAGATTATTATATGTACCCTAACACAAATAAGTCTATCAGAGAAATAAGAGGCCCTTTACCTGTTTTCTTTAAATGAAATGTGGCTATTTATTTATTTATTTATTTTGAGATGGAGTCTCGCTCTCTCGCCAGGTTGGCGTACAGTGGTGTGATCTCGCCTCACAGCAATCTCTGCTTCCCAGGTTCAAGTGATTCTCCTGCCTCAGCCTCCCAAGTAGCTGGAACTACAGGCATGCGCCACTACGCCCAGCTAATTTTTTTGTATTTTTAGTAGAGATGGGGTTTCACCTTATTGGCCAGGATGGTCTCAATCTCTTGACCTCATGATCCACCCGCCTCCGCCTCCCAAAGTGTGACATACAAGCATCAAGGTTTGTCATCATGATTAAAGTAAATGCAATGCAAAAAATTTCCTCCAGTAAAACAACAGTACTTAGAATTTCTATAGCCTCATCATATGACCATAAAAATAAACATTATTGTTTTAATAACATCTTTAAGTTCTTTAAGGCCAAGAAGAATAAGCAAACAAATAAGTGGACACATAAATAAATCATTGTTAATTTATGAAAAGAGAATTCACAAAATACTTTCACATTTATCTTTCCATTTGTCACTTGGAAAACTGAAGTTTGAAGAAAAAGCAAAACAAAACACTCTATGGGATATCAACATGAACCATCTTTCTGACCTTAAATAAGTCATTTCATTTTGCTGTGACTCAGATCCTTTTTCTATAAAATATGGAAAATAAGACCTGTCAATTGCCTGGATTTCAAAGATATTGTCAAGAAAAATATTACATAATGCCCTTGCATATACTTGAGAAAGAACTTGTAAATTTTGGATATTATTAAACTTGGATTGTGTACTTTTAGTATTATTATTAATACTTCATAAAGTGTCACAAAAATTTGAAATTAACCATATGTAGGAGATTGATCTAATAGAACACATCTACCTCACTTTCTTTCTCAAAATTATAATTTCAATCTGCACTGTGAAAGAGCTCTGTCCATTGACGTGATAATGAAATACATTCCAAGGTTAAACCAGGACTTCTCTGAAAGCCATTAGGGATCAGTTCGATGCTAAAAATAATTCACTAATAAATGTTCCTCATTTTAAGTTCCCTTCTCAGAAATAATTAAAGGGTACATCTCAGAGACCAGTAATTTTCAGGCTAACTGCCACTTTTTAATCTAAGTTTTTTCTTCTTTTTTTTTTTTTGTTTAAATTTATGATACTTAAGCCACACATCAACATATTCAGTGAAAACACTCCTTTAGGATATGTCAGTTATGCTGAACAAAGAGAGAAGAATTAATTACATATCTTTGCCTTAGAATAAGATTTTCATTTCTATTAATTCTTATACATAAAATCAAACAGATGCCTCCTGTAAGCATCTTTTGCATGATTTTTCATCGGTTTAAGCAGAGTTAGATGTCAGAGCTCATTTTAATATAAAAAAAAATTAAGCTTTAGGATTTGACAAATGTATTTCTTTCAATATGCAGCTATGGAAGTCACTTAAATGCATGAGCTATTATATCTATTTTAAGTAGCAATAATAGAAACTTCAAAAATAATTACATTTCTATAGCTAATGCTTGAAGATAGTTTAATGTGGTGGTTGGATGTACAAACTCTGGAGATGACTGCATGAATTCAAATTCTGTATTTCTCTATTTGTAAAAGGAGACAATGACAATATTTGCTTTTTGAGATTTTCATCATAAGCATAAGCATTAAATAAATTAATACATTTAACAAGGGTCTTTTTTTTTTTTTTCTCTTTTGAGACAGGGTCTATCACCCTGGTTGGAGTGCAGCAGTGTAATTATAGCTTACTGCTGCCATGAACTTCTGGGCTCAAACGATCCTCCCACCTCAGCCTCCCTATGTGCTGGGATTAAAAGTGTGATCCACCACGCCTCATCACAATGGTCTTAAAAGACACCCTATTTCATGTAAGTGCTCAATAAACTGTTACTTACTGTGACAAGATACAATGCTATCTCACTTTTTTGTCCACAGGGCCTATCATATTTAGAAACTTGAGTCCTGATATGTTCTAGACCAAATAAAAATGTTTTCTTATACTTCACACATAATACATTATATTAAATAGCAGAAATAAAAACAATAGGAAATAATCACAAATTAGTGAGCTCAGGGATTGGGCTTGTCTTTAATTTTCAAATATGTGCCATGATTTTCTATATAATTAGAATACATGAAAAGAGAACAAGCCAAATCTAGACATCTCTAACTCTATCATTACAAGCAAAACATATTTGAAAACATTCAACCAGTTGATTGTATTCCTCAGCTTTCCTACAATGGTTACTAAATTGCACACTTGGAGAAAGCATTTGCCCCTAAATATGTGTCTGTTAAACTTTAGTTTCTTAGGATGCTCAGTGAAAATAAAAACGGAGTACCATAGTCAAATAAGTTAAATAAATTGAGAAAAATTGCACAATATATTCTTTCCTGTAAATTCACATTGTTCATTAGCATATTATAGTCTTAAAATAAAGAAACCATTGAATCATGTTTAACCAACTTCTCCACAATATTTGATTGTAAGATCAAATTTGTCCTCATTTGTGGGATATTCTACAGAACTGATGATTCAAAGGATGCATGTTTGAAAATGACAGCATAAAAATAAAAACAAGGTCCCTAAGTATGCATATTTATGCAAAAATTATGCTAGCTAAATATCAAACTATTGTTTTCATTTATTCAGACTTTCTTGATGCACTTGATATGGATTATATAAATCCATGGACAAAAGTGTCATCAGTACAATGGTGAAATCGGAGTTTCCTACCATAATCTCCACATCATGCACTGATTTTGACAATCACCGATGGATGACAATATATTTACCAGAATCTAGGAGTTAAATGGAAAAGGTAACAGCACACTGTTGGAGAAAAATATCTGAGAGTAGATACATTCAAGAGAGTATGAAGAACAATTACATGCATCACCTCACCCCCAGGGTCCACTTCTTAGTGCCGAGATAGACTCCTTTCAGCAGGCAGTTCCTCCCATGGGGAAAAGGAGAGTATAATGAGTGAGTACCCAGCTTTTCCAGCTGTGTGAGGCACATCCCAAGAAGCCCATCTTTCTTTCACTCAACTCAGAATATTGAGGGTATTAGCATGGCTAAGTGGCTGGGACAGGGCAGTAGCAGGAAAGAAAGGAGAGGACTCACAGCAACCAGGACTTGAAACTCAGTGCAGGGTACATATCCTTTGAAGCATTTCACAGAGCCCATCAGGAGGCCCACCCGTGAACCACTTGGGACACCATGTCTGTAGCATCTCCCCACAACTGGCCCATAGGCACCCCCGATGTTTTGTACATATTCCCCTTCCCTTTCCCCTATAGTCAGTTGCCTGCACATGCACTCCAGATGGTGAGTGTGAGCCTTTACATACAGCTTTTGAGTACATGCAGTCAGCAGGCTCAACTTTGAAGGATTGGGAGGCATACAAAATTGAGCATTTCAGGACACTGTCCCAGAGGAAATAAACAGAAAGCTTTCAGGACCCAGTTTGGTTTTGTGGATTTAAGAGAAGATACACAATCATCAGAATTTCTTCTCCACCCATCCAAGAAGTATAGATTGGGTGAATCCATAGAAAAGATCTGAGAGAACCTCAGATTCCCTAACCAGGCTGACTGTTGAATATATTTCTCTCAAATCCAGTCAGTAAAGACCAGAGAAAGTGACTCCTTCAAATGTGAAGATAGCAGTGCAAGACTTTGAGGAACATGAAAAATCAAGGACACCTGGCACCACCAAAGGAACGTAATTTTCTGGTACCCAACCACAATGAAATGGAGATACACAAATTGTCTGAAAAAGAATTCAAAACAATTGTTTTAAGGAAGTCAGTAAGCTACACAGATAGAGAACTTAATGATATTAAGAAAGCAACACATGAACAAAATAAGAAGTTCAACAAAAAGATAGAAATTATTAAAAACAACAACCATGATTTTGGAGTTGAGAATACAATGAATGAAATGGAAAACACAATAGAGTTTCAATAGCAGACTTGATCAAGCAGAAGAAAGGGTCTATCAACTCAAAGACTAGTCATTTGAAATTATTCAGTAAAAGAATAAATAAAAAGGAATGAAAAATGCTTATGAGATTGATGCAACACCATTAAGAGTAGTCATACATGCACTATGGTAGTCTCCAAAAAAGAAAGAGATAAAGGGGAAGAAAACTAACTTAAAGAACTAGATCAGTCTCCCCTTATCTTTAGTTTTGCTTTCCTTGGTTTCAGGTACAATACAATGATATGTTTTAAGAGACAGTGAAAGAGAGCATGCAAATATTGACATAATTTTTATTACAGTATATTGTCATAATTTTTCTGTTTTATTATTAGTTATTGTTATCCTCTTACTGTGCCTAATTTATAAATTAAACTTGATCATAGCAATAGTGGTGGTGGCCTGTCTGGAGTGGCCACTACCATGATGCCAGCTGCAGCAGGGGAGGTGTAGCTGGGGCTATGCGCTCTGCAGAGCCGGTGAGGTCCAGGAACAGGTGATCCTAGTGGGAGCCCTATGTACTACTAAGTTGCTGGGGTGGGACCCTGTGCTCCCAGGCATAGCTGCAGCTATCCAGTCATGGCTCCAGCCCCAGGCATCCCTGTGCTCTAGGGGCCCTGGAAGTCCCCTGCCCTTATAGGCTTGGAAGAGTCTGCTCCTGTTCCCTGGTCTCTTTCTACCGCTGGTACCTGCTCCATGGCAGAGCAAAGTTGTGGATGTGTTGTGATAGTTGAGCCTGGGAGCGGTTGAGACCTGGTCAGGTGTGTATGGTCAGGGCAGTTCTGATATACCAGCCTCCCCACTGCCTTGGCCCCCTCTAGAAACTGCTTCTGAGGCTGAAACTTTGGATGCTAATGAGGAAGGATGGTGGGGGAGACCAGGAGGTCTGAGGGCATCTAGGTGTGGGCCTGTGGACACCCCTTAGTGTGGATAGCCTGGGTGCTGTGGATGGCATGTTGATGGCAGTAAAGCAGACACATTCCTAGGTGGGAACGGGTGGGTCCCCGGTGAAACCTCACCTTCAAGCCAGGAACAGCTTGAAGCATGGGGGCCTAGCTGCCAGTTCTGGTTGCAGTCTGTGAACTGGAGTGAAAACTTCATTGATGCCTTTCAGCCAATTGGATGGTGCTTTTTCCAGACCCACAAATGACTGGCCAAGGACCAAGCAGTATGCACTTCCTCCATTCTGAGCCCATGAAAACCCCAGACTCAGTCAGACTCAGACACTCATCAGGATGACACGCCAGCAGATAGGACTTACCCACTTTGGGTATGCACTCTGCTGAGAGCTGTCTGTCACTCAGTAAAGCTCCTTTCTGCCTTGTTCACTCTCCAGTTATTCACATAACCTCATTCTTCCTGGATGCGGGACAAGAACTCAGGACCTGCTGAATGGAGGGAAGGAAAGGAGCTGTAACATGTTCCTGGCCAGGTCACCAAGCTGCAGGTGGTGACATAGTCCTGGACTATGGGAGTGAAGAATGGTGACCCTTCTCGGGGCCCAGACCTTGAGATTCTCCGAGCCAGAGCTGCTGTAACACTATAACTCTCCTGCCCTCTGTTGGTGCTGGGTGGCCGTGCAACAGGAAGCAGCAGCAGGCCTGGGCCAGACCAGGAGCTGGAGGCCTGAGTCGGGTGGTGAAACTGAAAGGGCTATAACACAAACCAACCAAAACATGCCCCACTCACTTGCTGCATTGTGGGTGAGGAGAAGGAGAAAAGAGCTGCAGCCCTTCTAGGAAGCCAGACCTTGGGGTTCCCTGAACTAGGGCTATGACATGCTGTAACACCTTCTTTAGGATTCTGCACTTCCTGGCATCTCTGAGATTTTGGATACCACCATGTTCCTCTTGTCCAGATGCTGGTGTCTGCAGCAGAAGCCACTTGTTATCCATCTGGTCCAGCTGCAGCTTCACATGGATGTGGTGCCTGTGCCAGTGCCTGGAGCTGCCCAACCCACCATGGTTGGTATGCCTGGCCGTGTGCAGTGCCAGATCCCACACTACCTCACTCACACACACCTCACTGCTCCACGCCTGGCTAACCCTTGGCAGGAGTGAGATCCAGGCTGGTAGCATGAGCCAAGTGCAGCCTACCAGGCTGAGTGGACAGAACAAGCCCAGGAGATATGAACAAACTCAAGCAGAAGCACCGCTAGCCACAGAGGTTTCTGGCTGGCAAAGTAAAACCCTAAGGATCCCGTGATAATAGGTATATATGTATAGGCAGAAACATAGTATATATAGGTTTTGGTACTATCCATGATTTCAGGCAGCCATCAGGGGGCTTGGAATATGTCCCTATAGATAAGGGAGGAGGATTTTAATAGCTGAAAACTTCTCCAATCTTGGGGAAGATGGGGCATTCAGGTACATGAGGCTCAAATGTACCCAAATAGATTTGACTTAAAGAGGGCTTCACTGAGACACATTATAATCAAATTGTCAAACATCAAAGATAATTTTGAAAGCAGCAAGAGAAAAGAAACTCATCACATACAAGAAAATCCCATTAGACTATCAGATTTCTAAGCATGAATCCTGCAGGCCAGGAGAGAGTGAGATGATATATTTCAAGTGCTGAAAGAAAAAAGAATTGTCAACCAAGAATACTTTACCTTGCAAAGCTATCTTGCAGAAATGAAGGAGAGATAGACTTTGCCAGATAAAGAAAATATGAGGAATTTTATCAGCACCAGATATAAAATTATAAAAAATACTAGAAGGAGTTCTTCAAACAGAAAAGTAAGGATGCTAATTAGCAATATGAAAACATATGAAAGTGTAAAACTCACTGGTAAAGGTAGCATATATTGTCAAGTTCAGAATATTCTGATACTGTAACGGTGGTGTATAAACCACCTTTCCTCTAGGATAGAGGTGAAAAGACAAAATTTTTAAAAATAATCACATGGGCTGGGTGTGGTGGCTCAAGCCTGTAATCCCAGCACTTTGGGAGGCCAAGGAAGATGGTCAGGAGATTGAGACCATCCTGGTTAACATGGTGAAACTCAGTCTCTACTAAAAAAAAATACAAAAACTTAGCCGGGTGTTGTGGCAGGTGCCTGTAGTCCCAGCTACTCGGGAGGCTGAGGCAGGACAATGGCGTGAACCTGGGAGGCAGAACTTGCAGTAAGCCGAGATGGCACCACTGCACCTCCAGCCTGGGTGGCAGAGTGAGACTCCGTCTCAAAAAAGAAAAAATTAATAATAATAATCACTATGTGCTGGCACAGTGGCTCACGCCTGTAATCCCAGCACTTTGGGAGGATGAGGCAGGCGAATCATGAGGTCAGAAGCTTGAGACCAGTCTGGTCAACATAATGAAACCCTGTCTCTCTTAAAAATACAAAAAAAAAAAAAAAAAAAAAAGTTGAATGCAATGGTGTGTTGCTGTAATCCCAGCTACTTGGGAGGCTGAGGCAGGAGAATGGCATGAACCCGGGAGGCAGAGATTGCAGTGAGCCGAGATCATACCATTGCACTCCAGCCTGGGCAATGGTGCAGGACTCTGTCTCAAAAACAGAAACAAAAAAATCAGTATAATAATTTGTTAACAGATATACAATATAAAAAAAGTAAATTATGATATCTAAAACTTAAACTGTGGAATAGGGGAGTAAACATGTAAAGTGTATGCAATTGAAGTTGAAATCAGTTTAAAATAGACTTAAAAATATATGATGTTTTCTGTAAGCCCCATGGTAGCCACAAAATAAAAGATAATAAATAAAGATAATAAATTAAAGCATACCATTGCAGAAAATCATGAAATTATAAAGGAAGAACAAGACAGGAAAAAAGGAACAAAAGAACTACAAAAGAGAAAACAATTACCAAAGTGGCAATAATAAATCCTGATGTATCAACAATTACTTTATAAATGAACTAAATTCTGTAATCAAAAGACCTACAATGGCTAAATGAATAAAAACAAACAAGAAAGATTCAGCAATATGATGTCTACAAGAGACTTATTTTAGCTTTAAGGACACATACAAGCTCAAAGTGAAGAGATGGAAAAAATACATTCCATGCAAATGGAAATCAAAAAAGAGCAGGGTAAGTATCTGCCATTTATATAACATACAATAGGTTTTAAGTCAAAAACTGTACAAAGAGACAAAGATATTTATAATATAATATATAATATCTCTATAAATTTGTAATCATATCTAATGCATATGTTATATAATGTATATCCTTATATCTAATATATATCCTTATATCTTTATATTATTATATATGCCATATGTAACTGCAAATATATGATATATAATTGTAAATATCTTTGTCTCTTTTTGCAGTTTTTGACTTAAAGTCCATTTTATCTTATGTAAATACCAGATATGTTTATCTTATATATTTATTTAATGAGAAAGGGGTTAATTCATGAAAAGGATATAACAATTGTAAATATATAGGCACCTAACATCACAACACCTAAGTATATCAATCAAATATTAACTAGCCTGAAGGGATAAATAGATAGAACAATAATAGTATTTCAAGATAATATGCATGGTAGACCACATATAATCTATTGAAATTGTAAAAAATAAAAACACAAGTGGACTTCCTCATAGTTACACATTAGTGAAAAGAAAGTGTTCTATTTACCACTCTTGCACATTTGGTGGATATTCTCAATGTCCTGCACTATGCTAGGTCTTAAAGAAGTGTAAGACTTGCACATGTATCTTGAAAGAGTATATCATTGCCAATCATAGAAAGAGAGAGGAGTAGAAAATTCCAGGCATGGATAAAGGTGCAGAGGTGCAAATATATATACACGACTCAATAATAGGTAAGGGAGTAATGACAACAAACATTAAGGAACGTTGTCTATATATAGCGAAGGGTCACATATAGTGAAGGGTCACATATAGCGAAGGGTCACAAAGGTCATGTGTACTAACGTGATGGTTAACTGTCTATAGCAAAGCTTTGAGTAAAATTTAAATTATATGCAACCCAGGTATTGAAATTTGACTGACAACCAATATAAATGAATTCATATGTTTATGAAAAATTCTTCATTTCTTTTTAAAAATGACCTAGTAGATTCAGAATAAAATTTTCAGTGCTTTTCAAGATAATTTTGATACTATTTGAAATAAATAGTTCTAAATATTAAAAAGACAACCTGAATTTTTGCAATGTTCTTTCTAAATTTATAAGCACGAAATTTTCATATTGCAGAGATATTTGGGGAAAAAATATTTGTTGTTTATATATACTCACCCAGAATCTACACAATTACAAATTTCCTTAAGTTTCTGACAGCAAAAAAGAAAATGAATAACTACAGAGAATCACAATTGGAACATATTCAAGAGGTGGAGAATCTATTTAAAACCGACAACTCAACAGATGTAGTCTAGTCAATGGTTATATTTGCATAAGCATAAAAGCCAAACAAACATGTCTGAAATCTCATTGGTAAAATACTTTATGATTTTTAAAATTGGGAGGGGGAGTTGGCAGAACTCCTTTTTAGATTTGTTGCATCCCCTCAACAGAAGAACTGACTGCCAAGGAAATCCAAAACACATCCATGAAAGCATAAAATTATAACGTGACAATTCTTCACATTGAATTGAAATGGATTCACCCTAAAAGCAGAGCCAAATATCAGCCATTGTCATGGGCCCCCAGGAGGACTGAGTCTGGTGATGCAAGAACACCAGAATGCAAATGTGGTGCAGTGACAGCAATAACACATGTGTGCACCTTGAAGCCAGAGGGATGGAAACCCCAGCCAATGCCTCTTTCTCTTTTCGGTCATTTAAATTCCAATCTTGATCAATAAGCAATCCAGGAGGCAATGAAAGTGGAAGGAATACATATTCCTCCTCCCACAAATCTTAAACATTAATAGCAGCAGGGTTCTTGTTTCACAGAAAAGCATGATTGTTAGGTTTTGGCCCCCACTTAATAAAAATTCTCAAGATACAAATAAAAGTACTTTGATTTATAGATTAATCCAGACATTTTTACGTTCTGTAGGCCTGACATATGCTTTACAGAAACCCACAAGGTCAGAAAGTCCTGTTGTCTAAGAAAGAATTTCTCTTCTGCTTTCTTGCTCATTTTGGCCTGAGAGAAAGGTGACACTACAGTTAGTTGTGGTCTTAATAAAAAGCATTTAAGTCAGAGTTCATAAGTTTAGGCTTCTTTCTTTCTCAGAAATTATTGAAAAGAATGGCTTACAATTTTTAAAAATTTATTTTGGGAGAGATAATTATATTATTTAGGGAGAGAGATAATTATATTACTTTTCTGAATCTCTTAAGCATCACATAACAGTGAAAGATTCATGAACCACTGATTTAAAAAAGGTACAAAAGCAAAAGTTTTTAAACCACCTGCTATATATAATTTGACAGTATTAAGGGGCAATGCTTCTGGTGTTTTTAAAGAAATTGGAGTAGTGGGCAGGAGAGCTATAATTAAGGAGGAGCACTGCACTGGGATTGGACCAAGGTTTTATATTAAGAACAACATTCTGTTTTATCCTAATTAGTGTAACTTATTCATTCCACAAACATGTATTGAATAACTTCTGAAAATAAGGCTCTTTTTGCCTTCAGTAAGATCTCTGCATGTAAAATAAAAATACTAGCACTAGTTATACAAAAACTGTGAAATAATACATCAGCAGGAGGCAAGATCAAAACAAAATAGGGCCAGGTGTGGTGGCTCATGTACTTTGGGAGACCGAGGTGGGAGAATTACTTCTCTTCAGGAGTTTGAAACCAGCGTGGGCAACACAGAGACCTTGTCTCTGCAAAAAATAAAAACATTAGCAGGGTATGGTGGTGCATGCCTGTAGTCCCAGCTACTTGGAAGGCTGAGGTGGGAGGATCACTTGAGCCCAGAAGGTAGAGGCTGCAGTGAGCTACGATCATGCCTCTGCACTCAAGCCTGGGCAGCAGAGCAAAACCCCATCTTTAAGCAAACAAACAAACCAACAAAACAACAGGAGCCTTGGGGTATCTCTCCCCATAAATAATATAACAGGCAATTTCTTGAATACTAAAACTGGTATTCCTTATAGATTATTATAGTGGCCTCACGTTAAAGAGAAGAACCCGAAGCCCGAAAAGGTGAGGTCATTCCTTTAAATTAATAGTTAGAAAGTTGCAGAATCAAACAGATTCAGTTCTCTAGATTCCTAGCCCAGTTAAATTTTTTTAGTATGACACTATCACTGTTAACAACAACCAACAAAACCTAAACTGCTCAAAACATTTTAATCCAAGGCAAATCTTTGTTTCTTCTGGTTTGCTGGAGTGGGAGGTGGGGTCAAGGGACTTGGGAAGCAGTAGGAGGAGACAGTGGAGATTTAACATTCTTGTATGTGCTGGAGTTCTGTGCTAGGTGCTTCCAATTTTAATCTTTTTAAATGCAAGAACTCCGTGAGATCAGTGCTATCCTCTCCATTTTCCAGATGAGGAACCTCCAGTCTCAGAGAAGCTAAGAAATTTATCCAGACAGCCACATTTTTGTGAGTGGTGGACTTAAGATTTGAACTTGTTTTGTTTCCAAGTTCTTTGGTCTTTTTACTGTTCCTTAATTGTTGCCTGTTACAGGATGCCTTGCATTTCTTCGTAAATGAGTCCAATTTTTGCCTGCCACCTGGTTTATATGACTGTCCAGATTGATTTTTCTTTTAAATTTACATTTTGCAACTGTAGGCTTTTTTCCTTTCCATTTATCTCCTGCCTCAGTCATGAGGTTGGAAAAAATGAGAAATATGCCGGTTTTGTTTGGACTGAGAAGATTCCAAAATGTTTGGCTGCACCTCAAAACCCTGTTAAAATAATATTATTTATAACTTTCTGCTTGGTCAATTTTATTTTAAGTTTGGCTATCTCCCATAGGAGGCTATTCTTTCTCCTTGATGATAAGGTTTGCTGCTTGAAAGCCTTAATCTTAAACATTTTTCAAGTAAGACTCAAGTCCTTGCCTTATGATTAATACAAACTCGTTAGATAACAGCCCCAACCACTCTGAAGCAGTTCATTGCAGAAGCTCACTCTCAGCAGTTGTGGGTGGGGTGTTAGCAGAATGAATGCCATAGGTTTACACGTGAACCATCAGCCTTGCTCACAAAATATGATCTGTACAGCACTGTGATAGGTTGCATTTTAGAGCTAGGCTTTGGTGTGGTGTGACTGTTTACCAGAATGCCTTCTGAGGAACACAAAGTAAATTTTTCTTTTTTTTTTTACATTCCTCCTCAGTAAGGTTATTGTTGTTAGCAGATTTGTTTAGCTGCCCTAGCAGCTTAAGACATTTCATTGACTTTTGAGCAGATGATTTGATTTTTCAGGCTCAGATGGGGGAAAAACAGCTAGCAGAATCATTACAATGGAATACCAACCACAAATACCAGGGAGGCAGGCTTTTGACAGGACATAACTAAAGAGAAGACTTGTCTTTGCCTCAATGTGTAACTGAACACTGTCTAAAGCTGACGGCAAAGCAATGTGAATTATAGGGGCCAAGGATTTATTATTTAGAAACTTAAACAAATAAAGCTTGTTCTAAAAGGCCTTTCTTTTTCACACAAAAACGATGGTCAGTGAAGCGGCAATTCTCAGTGAAACGACGATGCTTCTCTCTCAGGAGCAGCTACCCTAAAGGAAACACAGCCAAAACACAGAGACTGAATCATTAACCTAAAAATGTAGTTACATAACTGCTGAAATTCCACACTTCGCAGGCCTGTGGCCTGACTTTAGCCTTTAGAGACATTCCTATCCCAGTGGTTGCTAGCAGCCACTGCTCACATTTCTCCACCTCTCTGCCTCCCACGAGCTACACACCTATTGATTTTCCCAGAACTCTGAGCTGTCTCCATAACAGAATGATTTGGCGGGTGTCCTGTCAAATGCAAAAGGAAGCCTCTGCCAGACTGAGCATTAGAACATGGTGTTTTTTAATAGAAATGTGAAATATCAGTGCAATTATAAATCAATAAAAACCCAGAGGGAAAGAGAATCTCATTTGAGGGAAGATCTTTAAGTTTTTTTTTTTTTTTCCTTTCTTTTTTCTTGTAATGAAAAATTAGATCGGGGAACCAAATTTATGAGGTAAAAATTGTCAACGAAGTATTCCTAGCTGTTGCTGAGGCTGAGAAAAAAGAAAGCTAAATTATGCATGCAGTGTGAGTATGTGAATGACACATTTTAATATATTAAGGAGTCAAAATACCTCTCATTTTTTATTTGTGTTTTTGGCTGTTGCCCAAATTGTTATTGTTTTATATATTTTGCTAATGTCATTCTCTTATGCCTTTTTCCAAATTCCATATTTTCTCCATATGCTGGATGATGTTTGTGGATTTTCAGTGTGTGTTTCAGAGTCTTAAAAGCTCATGCTAGCTTGCTTAACATACCTGCCTTAACTCATGATATAGAACCCTATGGAGAACTGTGTTGCAACATGGATGCACTGCCTATACTAAGGCACACTGCCAAGCTGAAGACTGTCAGAGAGCATCACTAACGGAGGTAAGCCAGTAGGGTCTAAACAGTTTCACAGACAGAAGGTATGACCAGATGATAGTCCATTAAATTGCATTGAGGTGCAGCACTGTGCTCTAAATTGGTGTACCCCATGAGTTTACATGTTGAGGCCTAATACCCAATGTGATAGTATTAAGAGGTATGGCCTTTGGGAAGTGATTAAGCCATAAGGTGAGGGCTTGACCCTTATAAATGAGAATAGTGACCTTTTAAGATGCTTGAGTGAGCTCCCTGGCTCTTTTTTACTATGTGAGGATTCAGCAACGAGTCATCATCTATTAAGCCATTACCAGATACCAAATCTACTCATGCTTTGATGTTGGACTTCCCAGCCTCTAGACCTCTAAGAAATAAATCTCTATTGTTTATGAATTACCGGGTCTACAGTATTTTGTTATAGCAGCCTGAATAGAGTAAGATATGCAGCAAGTTAATAGATCACTCACTGTAGCCCGGATCTGTCCTTCATTATGACAGGGATGTTTCTTGTACTGGACGTAGGTCACCTTTGCTAACCTCTTACAGGAATTCTAAACTTTGTGAGGGAAAATGCAGAAGTGTGAGAGAAGAACAAGGAGATATGTGAGGAAGAGAGATGGAAATGGATTGAGACTGTTAAAATAGGAGAAAATATCTTGGTTTTGACATCATTTTCAAAGAATCGTAGTTATCAAATAAAAAAATTTCACAATTTTCCAACATTATAATAAAAATTCAGTGGCTAGCAAAATGGCTGAATAGGAACAGCTCCGGTGTGCAGCTCCCAGTGAGATCAATAGAGAAGATGAGTAATTTCTGCATTTCCAACTGAGGTACCTGGCTCATCTCACTGGGACTGGCTAGACAGTGGGTGCAGCCCATGGAGGGCAAGCTGAAGCAAGGTGGGACATTGCCTCACTTGGGAAGTGCAAGGGGTCAGGGAACTCCCTCCCCTAGCCGAGGGCAGCCATGAAGGACTATGCCATGAGGAATGATGCACTCCAGCCCAGATACTACCCTTTTCCCATGGTCTTTGCAACCCACAGACCAGGAGATTCCCTCGGGTGCCTATGCCACCAGGGCCCTGGATTTCAAGCACAAAACTGGGCAGCCATCCCGAGCTAGCTGCAGGAGTTTCTTTTCATACCCCAGTAGTGCAAGGAACATTTAAGTCTGCTGAAGCTGCGTCCACAGCTGCCCCTTCCCCCAGGTGCTCTGTCCCAGGGAGTTGGGAGTTTTATGTATAAGCCCCTGACTGGCCAGGCAGCCAAGTGGTCTAGCTCAGCAGATCCCACCCCCATGGAGCCCAGCAAGCTAAGATCCACTGGCTTGAAATTCTCGCTGCCAGCACAGCAGTTTGAAGTCGACCTGGGATGCTCGAGCTTGCAGTGGAAAGGAGCATTTGCCATTACTGAGGGTTGAGTAGGCAGTTTTCCCCTCACAGTGTAAACAAAACTGCTCAGAAGTTCAGACTGGGTGGAGCCCGCCGCAGTGCCTGAAAGCTGCTGTAGCCAGACTGCCTCTCTAGACTCCTCTCCTGTCAGGGCATCTCTGAAAGGAAGGCAACAGCCCCAGTTAGGGGCTTATACATAAAACTACCATCTCCCTGGGACAGAGCACCTGGGGGAAGGGGCAGCTGTGGGCGCAGCTTCAGCAGACTTAAACATTCCTGCCTGCTGGATCTTAAGAGAGGAATGGATCTCCCAGCACAGAGCTCAAGCTCTGCTAAAGGACAGACTGCGTCCTCAAGTGGGTCCCTGATCCCCATGCCTCCTGACTGGGAGACACCTCCCAGCAGGAGTTGACAGACACCTCATACAGGAGAGCTCCAGCTGGCATCTGGCAGGTGCCCCCTGGGATGAAGCTTCCAGAGGAACGAACAGGCAGCAATATTTGCTGTTTTGCAGACTCTGCTGGTGATACCCAGGCAAACAGGATCTGGAGTGGACCTCCAGGAAACTCTAGAAGACCTGCAGCAGAAAGACCTGACTGTTAGAAGGAAAAACAACAAACAGAAAGGAATAGCATCAACATCAACAAAAAGGATGTCCACACAGAAACCCCATCCAAAGGTCACCAACATCAAAGATCAAAGTTAGATAAATCCACGAAGATGAGGAAAAACCAGCATAAAAAGGCTGAAAATTCCAAAAACCAGAACATCTCTTCTCTTCCAAAGGATCACAACTCCTTGCCAGCAAGGGAACAAAACTGGACAGAGAATGATTTTGACTAACAGACAGAAGTAGGCTTCAGAAGGTGGGTAATAACAAACTCCACCGAGCTAAAGGAGCATGTTCTAATCCAACAGAAAAAAGTTACGAACCTTGAAAAAAGGTTAGAGGAATTGCTAACTAGAATAACCAGTTTAGAGAAGAACATAAATGACCTGATGAAGCTAAAAAACACAGCACGAAAACTTTGGGAAGCATACACAAGTATGATACACAAGTATTAGTAGCTGAATTGATCAAGTGGAAGAAAGGATATCAGAGATTGAAGACCAACTTAATGAAATAAAGCATGAAGACAAGATTAGAGAAAAAATAATGAAAAGGAACAAATAAAGCCTACAAGAAATATGGGGCTATGTGAAAAGACCAAACGTAAGTTTGATTGGTGTACCTGAAAGTGAGGGTAAAATGAAACCAAATTGGAAAACTCTCTTCAGGATATTATCCAGGAGAACTTCCCCAACCTAGCAAGATGGGCCAACATTCAAATTCAGGAAATACAGAGAACACCACAAAGATACTCCTCGAGAAGAGCAACCCCAAGACACATAATCATCAGATTCACCAAGGTTAAAATGAAGGAAAACATGTTAAAGACAGCCAGAGAGAAAGGTCTGGTTACCCACAAAGGGAAGCCCATCAAACTAACAGTTGATCTCTTGGCACCCTACAAGCCAGAAGAGATTGGGAGTCAATATTCAATATTCTTAAAGAAAAGAATGTTCAACCCTGAATTTTATATCCAGTCAAACTAAGTTTCATAAGCGAAGGAGAAATAAAATCCTTTACAGACAAGCAAATGCTGAGAGATTTTGTCACCAGATGTACCTTCTAAGAACTCCTGAAAGAAGCACTAAATATGGAAAGGAAAAACAGGTACCAGGCACTGCAAAAACATACCAAATTGTAAAGACAATAGACACTATGAAGAAACTGCATCAACTAACGGGCAAAATAACCAGCTAGCATCATAATGACAGCATTAGATTCACACGTAATCATATTAATGTTAAATGTAAATGGGCTAAATGCCCCAATTAAAAGACACAGACTGGCAAATTGGATAAAGAGTCAAGAGCCATCAGTGTGCTATATTCAGGAGACCCATCTCATGTGCAAAGACACGCATAGGCCCAAAATAAAGGGATGAAGGAATATTTACCAAGCAAATGGAAAGCAAAAACAAAAACAAAACAAAAAAGTGAGGGTTGCAATTCTAGTCTCTGATAAAACAGACTTTAAACCAACACAGATCAAAAAAGAAAAAGAAGGGCATTATGTGATAGTAAAGGGATCAATGTGACAAGAAGAGCTAATTATCCTAAATATATATGCACCCAATACAGAAGAACCCAGATTCATAAAGCAAGTTCTTGGAGACCTACAAAGAGACTTAGACTCCCACACAGTAATAGTGGGAGAACTAACACCCCACTGTCAATGTTAGACAGATCAACAAGACAGAAAATTAATAAGGATAGTCAGGACTTGAACTCAGCTCTAGATCAAGCAGACCTAATAGATATCTACAGTACAGAACTCTCCACCCCAAATCAACAGAATACACATTCTTCTCAGCACCACATAGCACTTACTCTAAAATTGACCACATATTTGGAAGTAAAATATTCCTCAGCAAATGCGAAAGAACTAAATCATAACACAGTCTTTCAGACCACAGTTCAATCTAGTTAGAACTTAGGACTAAGAAACTCACTGAAAACCACACAACTACATGGAAACTGAACAATCTGCTCCTGACTGACTACTGGGTAAATAATGAAATTAAGGAAGAAATAAATAAAAGTTCTTTGAAACCAATGAGAAAAAAGACACAATGTACCAGAATCTTTGGGACACTGCTAAAGCAATGTTTAGAGAGAAATTTATAGCACTAAATAGGAAAGATCTAAAATTGATACCCTAACATCACAATTACAAGAACTAAAGAAGCAAGAGCAAACAAATTCAAAAGCTAGCAGAAGACATGAAATAACTAAGATCAGAGCAGAACTGAAGGAGATAGAGACATGAAAAACTCTTCAAAAAATCAATGAATCTAAGAGATTAACAAAATAGACCACTAGCCAGACTAATAAAGAAGAGAGAAGAATCATGTAGATGCAATATAAAATGACAAAGGGGATATCACCACTGATCCCACAGAAATATAAACTACCACCAGAGAATACTATAAACACCTCTACAAAAATAAACTAGAAAATCTAGAAGAAATGTATAAATTCCTGGACACACACACCCTTCCAAGACTAAACCAGGAAGAAGTCGAATCCCTGAATAGACCAATAACAAGTTCTGAAATAGAGGCAGTAATTAGTAGTCTTCCAACCAAAAAAATCCCAGGACCAGAAGGATTCACAGCTGAATTCTACCAGAGGTACAAAGAGGAGCTGGTACCATTCCTTCTGAAACTATTCCAAACAATAGAAAAAGACGACTGCTCCCTAACTCATTTTATGAGGCTGGCATCATCCTGATACCAAAACCTGGCAGAGACACAACAAAACAAGAAAATTTCAAGCCAGTATCCTTGATGAACATCAATGAGAAAATCCTCAGTAAAATACTGGCAAACTGAATCCAGCAGCACATCAAAAAGCTTATCCACCATGATCAAGTCAGTTTCATCCCTGGGATGTAAGACTGTTTCAACACACACAAATTAATTAATGTAATCCATCACATAAACAGAACCAATGACAAAAACCACATGATTATCTCAATAGATGAAGAGGGCCCTTCTGATAAAATTCAACACCTCTTCATGCTAAAAACTCTCAATAAACTAGGTATTGATGGAACGTATCTCAAAATAATAAGAGTCTCTTATGACAAGCCCACAGCCAATATCACACTGAATGGGCAAAGCTGGAAGCATTCCCTTTGAAAACCAGCACATGACAAGGATACCCTCTCTCACTGCTCCTACTAAACATATTGTTGGAAGTTCTGGCCAGAGCAATCAGACAAGAGAAAGAAATAAAGGGTGTTCAAATAGAAAGAGAGAAGTCAAATTGTTCCTGTTTGCAGAGGACGTGATCTATATTTAGAAAACCCCATAGTCTCAGCCCAAAAACTCCTTAAGCTGATAAACAACTTTGGCAAAGTCTCAGGATACAAAATCAATGTGCAAAAATTGCAAGCATTTCTATACACGAATAATAGACAAACACAGAGCCAAATCATGAGTGAACTCCCATTCACAATTGCTACAAAGAGAATAAAATATCTAGGAATACAAGTTACAAGGGATGTGAAGGACCTCTTCATGGAGAACTACAAACCATTGCTCAAGGAAATAAGAGAGGACACAAACAAATGGAAAAACATTCCATGCTTATGGATAGGAAGAATCAATATCATGAAAATGGCCATACTGCCCAAAGTAATTTATAGATTCAATGTTATCCCCATCAAGCTACCATTGACTTTCTTCACAGAAATTGAAAAAACTACTTTAAATTTCATATGGAACCACAAATGAGCCTGCATAGCCAAGACAATCCTAAGCAAAAAGAGCAAAGCTGGAGGCTTCATGCTACCTGACCTCAAACTATACTACAAGGCTACAGTAACCAAAACAGCATGGTACTGGTACCAAAAAAGGTATATGGACCAATGGAACAGAACAGAGGTCTCAGAAATAACACCACACATCTACAACCATCTGATCTTTGACAAACCTGACAAAAACAAACTATGGGGAAAGGATTTCCTATTTAATAATTGGTGTTTGCAAAACTGGCTAGCCATATGCAGAAAACTGAAAGTGGACCCCTTCCTTACACTTTATACAAAAATCAACTCAAGATGGATTAAAGACTTAAATGTAAAACCTAAAACCATAAAAACCCTAGAAGAAAATCTAGGTAATGTCATTCAGGACATAGGCCTGGGCAAAGACTTCATGACTAAAACACCAAAATCAAGGGCAACAAAAGCCAAAATTGACAAATGGGGTCTAATTAAACTAAAGAGCTCCTGCACAGCAAAAGAAACTATCATCAGAGTGAACAGGCAACCATCAGATTGGAAGAAAAATTTTGCAATCTATTCATCTGACAAAGGGCTAATATCCAGAATCTACAAAAAAACTTAAACAAATTTACAAGACAGAAACAACTCCATCAAAAAGTGGGCAAAGGATAATAACAGACAATTCTCAAAAGAATACATTTATGTGGCCAACAAACATGAAAAAAAGCTCATCATCACTGGTCATTAGAGAAATGCAAATCAAAACCACAATGAGATACCATCTCACACCAGTTAGAATGGCGATCATTAAAAAGTCAGGAAACAACAGATGCTGCAGAAGATGTGGAGAAATAGAAACACTTTTACATTGTTGGTGGGAGTATAAATTAGTTCAACCATTGTGGCAGACAGTGTGGCGATTCCTCAAGGATCTAGAAACAGAAACACCATTTGGCACAGCAATTTCATTACTGGGTATATACCTAAAGGATTATAATCATTCTACTCTAAAGACACATGCATTTTTTATATATATATATATATAGTAAACTTTAATGTTGAAAATGCAAACTTGGGGAGTGCAGAAGTATCACACACAAGGCTGTCACTTCACACTTGGAGGACTGCACAGTGCCCCGGCAGAGGTGCTCCTCACATCCCAGACCATGCAGGGCCAGACAGAGGCCCTCCTCACTTCCCAGATGGTGGGCAGCTGGGCAGAAGTGTTCCTCACTTTTTGGACAGGGCAGCCGCCAGGCAGAGGCGCACCTCACTTCCCAGACTGGGCGGAGGCGGGACAAAGGGGCTCCTCACTTCCCAGTCAGTTGGGCGCCAGACAGAGGCGCTCCTCACTTGCCAGACGGGGTGGCAGCCGGGCAGAAGGGCACCTCACTTCCCAGACAGGGCAGCAGCCGGGCAGAGGATGCACACATATTTTTATTGCAGCACTGTTCACAATAGCAAAGACTTGGAGCCAACCCAAATGCCCATCAATGAGAGACTGGATAAAGGAAATGTGGCACATATACACCATGGAATACCATGCAGCCATAAAAAAGCAGCCATAAAAAAGCATGACTGCCTGTCCTTTGTGGGGATATGGATGAAGCAGGAAACCATCAGTCTCAGTAAACTAACACAGGAACAGAAAACCAAACACCGCATGTTCTCAGTCATAAGTGCGAGTTGAACAATGAGAACACATGGATACAGGGAGGGGAACATCGCACACTGGGGCCTGTCAAGGAGTAGGGGGCGAGGGAAGGGAGAGCATTAGGAGAAATACCTAATGTAGATGATGGGTTGATGGGTGCAGCAAGCCAAGATGACATATGTATACCTATGTGACAAACCTGCACATTCTGCACATGTATCCCAGAACTTAAATTATAATAAAATACATAAATAAATAAAAATTCTGAGATTTTTAATCCATGAGGGGTAAAGATGAGAAAATAAGAAAACAAATACAGTCATGCTCTGCATGATGAAGCTTCATTCAACAATGGAGCACATATACAGCAGTGGTCCCATAAGATTACAATATTAGGTTGGTGCAAACATAACTGTAGTTTTTGTAATTACTTTTAATAGCAAAAACCAGAATTACATTTGCACGAACCTAATAAAATGTTTTTACTGTGACACTTCTATGGTTAGATATATTTGTATACACAAATAGTTGCCACTGTGTTGCAGCTGCCCACAGTATTCAGCACAGTAACATGTTGTACCAATTTGTAGCCTAGTGTGTAGTAGACTATACCATCTTGGTGTGTGTAATTACAATCACTCTATGATGTTTGCACAACCACAAAATCACCTAATAATGTATTTCTCAGATTGTATCACCATCATGATGATACAATTGTATCATGATGATACAATCTGAGAAATACATACATGATACATCATGATGATACAATACTCATATATGTGATGCTGGCAAGGGAACGCAATCACTGTGTCATCTCCATATGCTTTGAGCCAATAGTTTTTCTTGTTTCTTTTTCTATGTCAACAAAAAATTGTGAGGTTTTAAATAATTTCTCAAGATTAATAGTAATAACATATTTCACAATTTATTGAGCTGACTTCATGTACTTTAAAAATTTCTCTCATATTTTCAAAAAGTGCAACTACTTTGGACTTCTAGAAAGCTCAAAGAGATGAACAGTCCATGTACTGACTTGTTCCTGATTTCCACAGCCTCACCTCTACCACCACATCTGCCTCTGGCACATCACTATGTTTTTGGTTTAAAGCTTGATGTAAGATGGTAGGTGGTGGGTCCAGTTCTGGGAGATTCCTTAAAAATGTAGCCTTAATGAGAAAAATGAACATATATTCCAAAAATTAGGGGTTTAGTAGTGAGGAATGGGTGGTTTCATCTTCATTTGCCTTTCCTTATATATTTTGTACATTTCTTAAAATTAAAATTGTAATACAACTGCATTAAGGGTGATTGGAATTTAGGGACTGCAGAGGGGAAAAAGACAGCATCTGGTTTGATGTACTGTAAATTTCAGGGAATCTAACCAATGGTATGCTTATTAAAATTATAATCTGTGCTTTTCCTAGAAGCTGTAGTTAATGCAAGAATTAAACATTTGTAAATATTGTATAGTGAATTCAGTTTTGAAAAAATTTATTGTGAGTTCTTCATAGAAATTATATAGGTGTCTAACTCAGGATGTTCCTGCAGCATAAAGCAGTACACCGAATCCTAAATCTACACTAAAATTTGAAGTGAATGTCTAGATCCATCCTTAGGGTAGAGGCAAATGTAACATAAAGATGGTTTTTATATTTAAAGTTCAAATGGAAACATTACTTAATAAACCCAAGCTTTGCCAAAGGGCCATTTGATTTTTACTTGGCTTTGGAAAATAATATAAGAAACCCATTTCCCTCAGAAGGCTGGGAAGGAATTGAAATAGAAAACCATTTGCCCTTCAAAGGAACATATCCAGTTGTCTAGATCTGGAAATTTTAGATGACGATATTGCGTTCTTTGAAGTGACTGAATCATGTGGATCAAAATTACTCGTGAAAAATGTGTTTAGACATGTCCTAAATTATTTAGAATGAGGCTCAATACTTCCATTACTAAGGAAAGTATCTAAGGGGCCTTATACAGCCAATATATGGTGCAAAAGTGAGGTATTCACCAAGAACTTGGAAATGGCATCACCCTTAGGGAGTTCATCTAATAAAATCTACACATGACACATTTGATTACTATTCACTATGGGTAAACCAGGAGATATTTGTAAATGTAAGACTGCAACATCTTAATAACACCTAAAACTCTAACAAGGGAATGTCTTAGAAAAGTAGAATGGGAAGATGCTTGTGGTATAGTAAGCTAAATTTGATCAATCTTATGATACACTTTCGTAGAAAGGCCGTGTTAAAAGAAGAGACTGGCTAGACCGGAATAATTAAAAAGAAGTGTCAAGAACTAATATTTGTCAGAATATCTTCAGCACTCCCTAGGGTTCTTGTTAGTTCTGCAAATTCCCCAGACCTTATGGCAGGCAAATTCTATAAAGTGGATAAATGCATTTGGCCTTTATAGCTCCAAGACACACATCCTTAAGGCGGCCTACCTCAAGAAAGTTACTGATTATAATTTAGTTTCCCATGCATATTATCTTAAGGAAAGTAATGTCTGACCAACTGATGTGAACTTTCTTATCTTCTGAGTGATGGCAGCAGTGGCCCATCTAGAGTGGCTACTGCCAACATGTCGGCTGAGGTGGGGAGGCACAGCCAGGCCTCCCACTCCACAGAGCAGGCAAGAGTTCCACCCCTGGGGCCCAGGCCTCCTGCTCCAGGGGACAAGTGCGAGCCCTGCCCCTTCTGAATTGGCAGGGCAGGAGCTCCTCATGGGCAGCTGCAGCCACCCAAGCCCGGCTTGGGACCTGGGCATCTCTGTGCTCTTGCAGGGCTGGGAAGGCCCCCCTACTCCCCACCCTCCACAGACACTGAATTGCCTGCTCCCACTGTCTGGCTTCTCCTCACTCCTGGCGCCCACTCAGATCATGGAGCAAGGTTGGAGCCCTGCTGAGTGGGGGCATGCTTGGGGCAGCACTGACATATCAGACCCCTGCCACCTTGGTCCCGTCCAGACATTGGGTGCTGATGAGCATGGCAGGGAGTCAAAGGAGGGCTGAAGGCAGCTCAGTGCCAGCCTGCAGGTGCCCTTTGGTATGAATAGCCTGGGTGCCATGAACAGCAGGAAAGGCAGACAGGCTCCTGGGCGGAAGGGGGTGGGTCCCCAGTGAAGCCCCACCCTCAAGCTGGGGAAGGTTGAAGCCTGGGGGCCTGGCAGCCAGTCCTATGGACTGAAGGGGGGAACTGGTGGTGCTTTTTCCTGGGCCCACCTATGGCTGCTAATGGACCAGTCAGCACACACTTTCCTGCTTCCCCGTAAGACTGTAAAAACCCCAGACTCAGCCAGAGCAGAGCAGATACCTGGACCACCAGCAACAAAGAGGAGCTACCTGCTCCAGGGTCCCCTCTCTACTGACAGATGTGAATGATTTGACAACCAGCAGCATAAAAGAGCTACCTTCTCTGCTGAGAGCTGAACACTTGTCAGAACAAGCTATCTGCAGAGAGGAGCCCCCACTTCAGGCCTTCTCTTTGCTGAGAGCTGAACACTCAACAGGATGACCAGCTATGGAGAGGGACTACTCACTCCAGGCCTCCTCTCTGCTGAGAGCTGAACACTGACAGGATGACCTGCCTGTAGAGAGGAGCTACCTACTATGGGTCTCCTCTGAGCTGTTCTAACACTCAATAAAGTCTCCTCTTCATCTTGCTCACCCTCTACTTGTCTGCCTCATTCTTCCTGGACACAGGAAAATAACTCAGGCAAGGTGCCACTGGCCACAGATGTTTCTGGCCAGGAAAGCAACACCCCAAAGATCCCATAACATTAGTAGATCTTTTCATCTTAGTATGTTGATAATTGCCTTGCTGGTTTCTATATCAGGTTCTTAATGATTTGATTAATAAGAGCCAGATCCCCAGAGCCTGATCCCTTCTAGATGCAATGACACACTGAGTTCTAAAGTTAAGGTGCTGGTGACCCCATGGTGACACTCATTGGCTTTCCCTTGGTAGCCAAGTAGACTGATGTTAATGCTATTTCATTTTGTCCTAACTGAGCATCAAGTATTCTCAAATTCAGTAAAGTTGTTTCTAAGTGAAGAGAATGGAGTTTGAGAAAGACTAAGGTGGTGAAAAATAGTGTTTAATAAAATTAGATGCTAAGGGAATAGAAACTGGGATAAAAACTATTGGGTGAAATGAAAGAAAAAAAGGATTTTATTATACTTTATGCTTTATTTTTATTTTATTTTTATCTTTATTTATTTATTTGAGATGGAGTCTTGCTCTGTTGCCGAGGCTGGAGTGCAGCAGCACCATCTCCGCTCACTGCAGCCTCCACCTCCTAGGTTCAAGTGATTCTCCAGCTTCAGCCTCCTGAGTAGCTGGCATTATAGGCATGCACCACCACACCCAGCTAATTTTTGTATTTTTGATAGAGACCGGTTTCACCATGTTGGCCAGGCTGGTCTTGAATTCCTGACCTCAGATGATCCACCTGCCTTGGCCTTTCAAAGTGTTGGGATTACAGCCATGAGTTACTGCACCCAGCTGTATTCCTGATATTTTAATATTACATATTTACATTTTTCAAGTAATATGCAATGAAAATTCATTGCAATTGGAATGTTAAAATAAAATAGTGTATGTTAAGAAGAAACAGAATACAGTTGCTTTATTTCTCCCAGTCCTTAATTATCTCTAACCTTATATTTACACTGGTATCTCTTTGAGTGATTCAGATATAATTAACTGAGCATCTAGTGTTTGCAGGTAATGTGGTAGTCATTTTATACACTATATATCATGGAATTATTTTGCCAAAAATAATTGATCAATTGAGCAATACGTATTTAGAATGACTATTTTCCTTTTGTCTTGAGACTGTTTTTAAATGACCTCAAAAAGACTAATTTAGGTCCCCTTCCCTCCCAACCTCCACAAAATGGAAACTCAATTATTATTATTTTATTAGCAATGCAAAACCAGTAAAAAACTTGACTGGATTTCTCATTCTACAGGGGGAGTGACAGAGTGACTGGTGAAGCATCTGGATGCAAAACTGAAGAGGTCCAAGGAAAACTCAGCTATGGGGCAGTTTTCTCTTCCTATCTAAAAAGGAGTAACAGTTCTCTGTTAACCTTCTTCTGTGTCAAATACAGGAAATTAGTGCGGTTTTTAAAATATCTTCTGCAAGTTGGTCAGTGTCCTTTTATTTTTTGTTTTCTGATTTTATCCCTTCATGAGTATTGTTCCCTTTTGTTATGCAGGCAACCAGCCTGCGGGGCTATTTTTCGTTAATCCAACTTTGCTCCAAGGCTTTAAGACTCCTTGTTGAATCAAGCTGGTTTCTTCCTTGCATCCCTTCTTCTGTTCAGAAACCTTATTCCTTGTTGGTGCTTTTGTCAGTTTTGTGCTTTGCTTTGTGTCATAAAACCTTTTTAGATAAAAGTATATGTGTTGGGGAAGGAGACCAACAAAAATATTTTATTCAATTACTTTAATGAAATCTCTTTGGGTTGATGAGTGTGGCCTCAATTATGGCAATTTTTAGAAACGTAGCTTTTGAGTTGAAGTTCTTTTGAAAAAATAAGACTACTTATCAGGGGTAGAAAAACAAGGAATAGTTTTATTCTACTTTTGAAACACTGTCAGATTTAAATAGTACTGGTACAATAGAAATCTTGGGGCTTGGGATTCAGAGATCTGAGTTCCAGTGTTTGCTTTGCTTGTAAGTAATATTAAGGTGATCAGGTAAATTCTTCTTAGTTTCTTTCTCTAAAAAGGTGGGATTAAATTAGATGATTTTTTAGGATATCTAGAAATTCTAAGACTCTGTAAGGCACAGTGTTATGACAAGGTCCTTTTAGACATAAATCAAAATTATTCTGAAATTATTATTCCATATTTTAGAGGCATCAGTAGGGTTTATTATAAAATAAACTGGTATGAAATGACATTATTATCTTTATTTCACATGCTGTAGATATAAATACATACTCTAACGAACTTCAAATAACATTAATTAAACTGTTTGAGAAGACACACCCTCTAATCTTTTTTGTAAACAAAGCTGCCCAGTAGAAATATGTGAGCCATACATGTAATTTATATTTTCTAGTAGTCACATTAAAAAGTAAAAAAAAAAAATTAATTTTACTATTATATTTTAATTAATCCAATATGTCCAAAATATTATTGCTTCAATAGGTAATCAGTTAAAAATTAATGAGTTATTTTTCATTCATTTTCTTAATTAAACAATTTAAAGAGGTCTGGTGAGTATTTTATACTTACAGCATACCTCATTTTGGATTAACCACATTCCAAGTGCTCTATAACCACACATAACTCGTGGCCAGTATAGTGGTCAGTGCTAATCTAAATAAAATACTTTATTCCAATCATAACTTTAAAACTGTGTATTAGAAGTATGTGAGAAAAACTCTTCATTCTTTGTATTCAACTGAATTCCAATTAACCTTTTGAGAAGATTGTGTTTGCCCAGGTTTTGACAACGTGGCCACTTTCACACAATACAAACTGCAGGGATGTCAATCATCTTTCAGAGAATGTAGGTTGTGCAATGAATCCCAATTATCCAGCATCCATGACAGGGGCTGTGATGGCTTTGCCTGGAATTTCAAAAATGGACTCAACTTGAAAGTGACATATTTCATTGTGTTCATTGCAAAACTGATGTCTTATCAGAAAACCTATTTTTCTACTGCTTCTAGAATACTGACCGCTGCAAACAGATTTTTGAGGGCTTCATATATACTGTGGACAGTTCTTTCAAAGCCCCAAAGCAGAGAAAATTAGTCCAAATTTGATCTTTTTGCAAACGTTTTGCACAACATTGGACTATGTATTTGAATAGTGGTGTCACATAGTAAATTAGCTCTTTGAACTAGAACATTTAAACAAACTTTCTGTGCTTTTGTTTTGGCTCCATATTTATTTATTTATTAAAACTTATTATTAATACTATTTTTCATTGACAAACTATAATTGTCTACATTTACGGGGTACAGCATGATGTTTTGATATAGGTATATATACAATGTGGCATAATTAAATCAAGCTAGTTACCATCCTTATCACCTTGCTTACCTATTATCTTTATAAGACATTTAAAATTTTCTCTCTTATTTTAAAATATACATTGACTATAGTCACCCTGCTGAGAAACAACTCTCAAAACGTATTACCCTTGTTTATCCAAAACTTTATACCCTTTGATTACCAGTCATCATTCCCTTTCTCCCTAACCCTCCCTACCTGCCACCCTAGCCTCTGCTAACCATTGCCCTACTCCGCCTCTATAAGTTAAACTTTATTTTTTTAAATTAAATTAAATTTAATTTTAATTCTGGTAGAGTTCAACTTTATTAGATTTCACATACGGGTGAGACCATGCAGTATTTGTCTTTCTGTGCTTGACTTATTTCACTTAGCTCATGTCCTCCAAATTCATCCGTGTTGTCACAAATGGCAAGATTTCCCTCCTTTGTAAGACTGAATAGTATTCCATCATGTATGTGTACCCACATTTTCTTTATCCATTAATCTGCTGATGGACATTTAGGTTATTTCCGTATCTTGGCTATTGTGAACAATACTGCAATGAGCATGGCAGTGCAGATATCCCTTTGACATACTGATTTCAGTTTCTTTGGATATATACCCAGAAGTGAGATTACTCGGTTTAATGGTAATTCTATCTTTGGTTTTTCTGGGAAGCTCCATACCCTTTTTTCATAAAAGCTGTATTAATTTTTATTCCCACCAACAATATATAAAAGTTCAATTTTTCTGTATCCTGTTAATGCTTGTTATCTGTCATCTTTTTGATAAAAGCTCCTCTATCAAGCATGAGGTAATATTTCATTGTGGTTTTAATTTACATTTTTCTAATTAGTGATGGTAGGCATTTTTCCATGTACCTATTAGTCATTTGTATGTCTTCTTTTGAGAAATATCTGGGTCTTTTGCTCATTTTTAAGTTGTTTGTTTTCTTGCTATTAAGTTGAGTTTCTTATATATTTTGGATATTAACCCCTTATCAGATGTATAATTTGCAAGCATTTTCTCCTATTCTGTGGGTTGTTTTTTCACGTTGTTAATATTTCTTTTTTTGTGCAGAACATTTTAGTTTGATGCCATCCCATTTGTCTATTTTTATTTCATTGACTATGCTTCAGGGATGTTATCCAAGAAATGATTGTCTAGACCCATATCATGAAGATTTGCTTCATTTTCTTTTAGCAATTTTACAGGTTCAGGTGTCTTACATGTAAGTCTTCAATTCATTTTGAGTTGATTTTTGTATATGGTTGATTTTGTATATGGTATAAGATAAGAGTCTAATTTTATTCTTCTGCATGGGGATATCCAATTTTCACAACAACATTTATTGAAGAGATTGTCCTTTACCCATTGTGTATTCTTGGCAACTTTATCAAAAATCAGTTAACCATAAAATGCATAGGTTTATTTCTGGGTTTTCTATCTTGCTCCATTAATGGATCAACGTATCTGTTTTTATGCAAGTACCATGCAGTTTTGATTACAATCACTTTATAATATGTTTTGAAATCAAGGCGTGTGATGCTTCTAGCTCTGTTATTTTTTCTCAAGATTGTTTTGGCAATTTCTAACTCAGTGCTCTGACCAACTGTATTGAAATCACCTACAGTGCTAACCATAAATATGGATTTCTGGTTTCTTTCCTCACTCTCAAATCAAGATCTTCAAGGTAGCTCTCAATATTTTAATTTTTATCAAAGCCCTCATGTTATTCTTCTATAGTCAGGTGAAAGAACACCCCCATCTTTTGTTCCATAGCTGAAAAAATAGAAGATGAAATAATTTAAACTATTTGTCTCATATTCCAAAACCACTAAATATCAGGCCTAGATTCAGAGCCCACCTAAGCTTTCTCTCTTAATAATGTTTCTGAAATGACCCTGTATCCACTAATAATGTTCAACACCATATACTGAACTAATTAAAGGAGGAGAAAAAAGGACGTATTTTAGACACATTTTTAACAATAAAGATTTTTAAAAATAGATTCACTTGAATTAAATTTAATCAGAATCTCTTTCCACAGTTAGTCTATTTAATCAAGCATTCAGAGAACCTTGCAAGCAACTTCTCTTAAGCACTTCTTTCAAAGGTATATGAGATTTAAATAATGGAAGAAGATACCCATATATTTTTCCCCTGGTAGCTGAAATCATTTAGGTAGTTTTATGTAAATTTTATGCAAATGCAACACATTTTATGCCCCCAAACTTTTGGTGATCATAACTATTTTATTCACTAAAAGTTGGCCTTCAGTAAGATTCTACTGAGGACTGATGATCTATACAGTCTCCTTCTGCCTGGATTTTTGTGACATTTATCATCATCCTATTTGGATGCTCAAAAGACTTGCAATATGTCAATATGGGACTGAAATAAGACCCTGATTTTCCTTCAACCAAGGCTGAACTACCTACCACAAGCACCTGGGGATCATTTTTTGGTAGTTTCTTCTCTAGTTTCTTAGTACAAATCCTCGTGATTCATTTATGTCATAAAGTAATAGACATTCAAATTATAATTTTACTGAGTAAAAAGACACACCCTGGTATGTATGGAAAGTATTACTAAATTTTATTAGTTTTTAAGAGTGACTGCCAATAGTTAAATTTAGAAAGAATATGTTCCTGACAGTGCAACTCTAGAGAAAATTTTAAGGGATAATGATTTCATTAATTTTCAGAGCATTACAGCCAGCTGGCAAAGCCTTTTCTATACCATTGTGGCTTACTGCCTTTGAAATTACTTTCTTTTCTTAAATTAACCTGTCTATGTTAAAATGACAAAATAGCAGTAACCGTGTGATAAAATTGGCCTCTTTGTACAATCTTAAAGTAACTTAACTAACTTAAATAATAGAACCCTGAGTTTATGACTGCTGCAGTGTACTCCATAAAATGAAATTGGTGTTAGGAAAATTTACAGAGCCCCATATTAGTTTTATTGATAGATAAATAACATTTAAAATTCAAATCATATATAAAGTAGAAGGAGACTTCTCGCTCAAAAAGAAATTCCACATTTAAACCCTCAGGACCTAGTTGTCTCACCTGTGGTGGTGGAAAGAGCACCAAACTTGGAACCAGTGGGTCCAGGTTCAGGTCATTTTCATTGTGTGAACATGGGCGGGTAAGAGAACTTCTCTGGGTCTCAGTTTCCACATCTGCTAAATGGGAATACTAATATTAATGCTGCCTTCTTCTCAGGGTGTTATAAAGATAAAATAATAAATGTGAGTGACAACAGAAGAAACATATTCCCGGCATTTCTGAGGAGTTTGTCTCATAGAGAGGAAAGAAGTCAGAACGAGTGGTTAGACTTTGTAGAATATGCAAATCCTACAGTGTGTGCAGGGGAGGGTGCTAAATGAGGACAATAATGTCTGAGCAGCAGCAAGGAAGGGAAGACACAGGGAAAGAGAATGTCATGGGAACCAAGAGGATGGTGCTTCTGGGAAAGAGGGGTTCAGAGGGAATTTTTTAATAAGGATAATGTATGAACGAATGGATAGATGTTGGATGGACAAATGGATGGACGGTTAAATGGTCGGATGGATGAATGGAATAGGTAAACCCCTGAACCACCCTGTAAAGAAAACCATCCGTCAAAATCTCCTTTAGGGTGACTGTTCAATGGGCAGAGAAGGCTTCAGGGTGGCCCAGAATTCTTCAGGTTTAACATGTAAGTTTTTTGGTCAGTTTTATTTTAAATTTTTGTAAAAATACCAAGTATCTCTGTTTCTTGAATACGGGCAGTGGTGGCTGAGCTGGATACTTCAGGAGGAGCCTCATTCCATTGTTGGAAGGCTTGATTTTCTTTAAGTTGAATTGAAATCTTGACCCTGGTGACTGCTACCTTGGGTCCTGGTTTTGTCTTTGGAGTCACAGAACACTTTTCTTCCTTTTGACATACAGCAACACTTCTGTAAACAGCATGTTCTATACCTAGATAGGGTGGAGATCTGCCTTCTGTTTGTTAGCTCACGGTTGTCAGCATTTAAAATCTCCATAAAATATTCCAAGTCATGTTAGATTTATAGTATCGAAAGTTAATTTCTACATTATCTTTCAGATATTCTCCAATTCATAAACACAAAAAGCAGATATACAAGCCATGTATGAGTCAGGGTTTTCAAGATGAGAGCACAACTCAGAATTTTCAAAATGTCAAGGGATCACTACAGGAACAAACAGGCCCACAAGAGCTTACTTTATCCATGTTGTTTGTGGAGTAATAAATTAATTTTTTTAAAATAGTAGCTTTCCATATAGTACTATGTTATCGTTGAAAAATGGAATTTTCATCCAAAACCTATCTTCTACTTTTTCAGTGATATGAAGAATTGTTTATCCCAGACATTTATCATTCAGCCCTTTAATATTCATCCACTTCTTTATTTATACATCATTCATTCACCAAACACTTATCTAATTTCTATTATATACTAGGCATTTGGCTAAGTGCTAGTGCTAGCAGTACTAATTTATAAGGCATGACTTTTGGTCTAAAAGGGTCTGGTCATCAAGTGTCTGAAGTAAGAGGCCAAGATGAGGTGTTAGGAATGAGGATAAGAAAAAGAGTTTGCAGGCTAGATGCAATGGCTCACAGCTGTAATCCCAGCACTTTGAGAGGCCCAGGTGGGTAGATCACTTGAGGTCAGGAGTTTGAGACCAGCCTGACCAACATGGTGAAACCCGTCTCTACTAAAAATACAAAATTAGTCAGGCATGGTGGTGCACGCCTGTAATCCCAGCTACTTGGGAGGCTGAGAGGCAGGAGAATCACTTGAACTGGGAAGGTGGAGGCTGCAGTGAGTCAAGATTGTGCCACTGCACTCCAGCCTGGGCAACAAGAGTGAAACTCTGTCTCAAAAAAGAAAAAGAAATAAAAAAGAAAAAGAGTTTGCAGCAAATAGTAAGTAACCAGTAACTGAAAGAAGAAAAGGGAGGATTTGTAGTGGGAATAGCAGGGCAATATGGAATGTCCATATGGAGGTAGGACCTGCCAGAGCTATAAACCTGTAGCTTTGGAAGAATCATATTGCTCTAAATTATTTATCTACCATAAGAGAAAACAGAGATTCTGGGGGATATAGGGCAATGCATGATTTCCTCAGGGCTAGGTCTTCTCAATCCTTTCCAGTGGTTTGATGTAGCGCCAGATCACCTCATCCTGCTAGTGGAAGGCATCATGCAACTGGGAACTACCTACTCCCTGTAGGATTTTGTTCTATTGTATTACTGTATTGCAATGCCATCCATAGTAGCATACTTTTTATTTTCTGTTATAAATATATAATCTCATAGAATAAGAATGTATTCTTTGAGCTGCTCATTAGTTGAGTCTAGTTCTCCTAATAAAAAGACTTTTTTTTTTTTAAATAAAAACACCTATTTTAATAACACTTTCTGGAAGGCATCTTTAATTTTCCAGAAGAATTGTTCACTAATTAGTATCCCAGGAGCGTGAGTGCTATAAATGATAGATACTCTTTTAATTTTAAAACTAAGATGGTTTGGAGAAGTTTTAAATTTAAGTCCCAAGAAAATGTAACAGAAATGCTGATAAAAATGATATGTCATTCTATGCTTATGTTCAGTGAAAGAAATTGAATAACATTTATTTTGCCCAAATTGTTAAGTTTACAGAGTTTCTTAACAAACAGTGGTAATATAGTTTGGGTCTGCATCCCGGCCCAAATCTCATGTCAAATTGTCATCCCCAGTGTTGGAGATGGGGCCTGGTGGGAGGGGATTGGATCACGGGGTCAGTTTGCCCTCAGTGTTGCTCAGTGATAGTGAGTGAGTGCTCACAAGATTTGGTGGTTTAAAAGTGTGTAGCACCTCTCCCCTCTCTCTCTTCCTTCTGCTTTGGCCATGTGAAGCTGTGCCTGCTTCCCCTTCGCCTTCTGCCATGATTGTAAGTTTCCTAAGGTCTCCCCAGCCATGCTTCTTGTACAGCCTATGGAACTACGAACCAATTAAACCTCTTTTCTTAATAAGTTACCCAGTCTCAGGTATTTCTTTATAGCAGTGTGAGATTGGACTAATATAAGTGTATGCTCTAAATTACCAAGCAACCTTTAACTTAAAGGGAGAGATTAAATAAGATGACATTTTTGATTATTAAAATAATCATGTATTTTAAAATGTTCATTACTTAATAATGACCTATAATATCCCTTTAAGCATCAAATTGGGCAAAACTTATTTACAAAGTTCTTACTTTTGTTTCTCTCTTTAAATACAATATTGGCTTCAGTGCACTCAGTAAATTAATAGACCAAAGAGAATTTTAATCTTTTGATTCTCGGCCTAATTTTCTCCTTCCACTTTCAGTATGAACATGGGGTCCCAGGTATACATTGAAACAAAACTTTAGAAGGATGAAAAAGGAAGTAAGAACCAAACAAGAAAAAAATAAGAAATAAAAAAGAATGGAGTAATCTCTCCCATGACAAGCCCTGAATATAAATAAGGGTGTGGTTTTGAAGTGAGTCATTATTCCATTGCCTACTCCTTTCATGGCAGAGATGGTGATGCTGTGGAATAGAAGCTGTTAAAGAGGCTTTATATAACTATTAGCCTCTGAAACAATAGACAGGCAGCAGGGTGTTGTTCCAGAAAATGTTCAAAGAGGAGAGTAATTTTGTCTTTTACAAATTTAATATCTACTCTTTTCTCCTATATCATCTGGAGGAAGCGCCTTTTTCCTTTTTCTCTTTTTTAAGCAAACTAAGTGTTATGCACTAGTAGGTAGTCAGTGAATTCTTTTTGCTAGCAGGAAGAAAAGCAATTTTTGAATGCCAAAAATAGCTCCTTTGTGTGAAAATATCACATAGCCCAAGACATTTTTGGGAGAAAGCAAAGATTCATATTCTGAATTAATATTTTTTAAATATACAGGCAGAGAAAAGTTAATAATAGAAAAGAAATAAATTGATGATCATTTCAAAGTCTGAATGTTTACCCTGTTTACAATGTACTCAGACTTTTTTGTGATCTCAGAGTCATAATTTCTCTCCCAGACTGTGTCTATAGGAGATAGGTATTCCTAATTATTCTGTTTGGGTCAAGACATTTTTTTCCTTTCCCTACCTTTTACTACCTGTTCTTACGCAACATTACAAACGAAGCAAAGCATGAACTGACCTGGATATAGGAGATGGCCCTAGAGCTGTAGACAGAAGCCAAAATCGTATCTTTATTTATTTATTTATTTATTTTTGTAAATCACCCTGACACCTTTGGGAACCATACACTCTAGGGAATCTTTTTATCCATTATTTGCAAATAACAGACCATCAGCCAGTTACAAAGACTTTTGACAGAGGTGGTGGGCATCTATTACTTTCACCCAACCAGTATCCCTTTCTGCTTCATATGGTAGTAACATATCCCTTTCTTTTGAAAAACTAACCATTCTTATTACATGTCATTTTGGTGGCACTGTCAATCCAACTGTCCTGCCTTCCTTCTGGCCAGTGAGTGGATGGCCATGTGAACCAGGCTTGGACAGTGAGATGTATTCCTATGAATGTGAGTATTGAATGTGAGTAAGAAGGGAACATGGTCACTGACTCACTTTGCTAGTGGTTCTACTTGTCTGAATGCTGAATGAACTCTAACTCCTGACTGACAGATTTTGGAACCTGGAAGTAGAGTGCTCTCATAGCAAAATCTAAAATGAGACAGTAGTTTTGGAAATAGGCAGTATGTAGAAGGTGGAAACTGTGTGAGAATTTTGAGGAGAGTATTGGTGGAAGATCAAGTACCTTGAACCCATTGTACATACAATTTTGAATTATGAGAAGGCTGGCAGTGAGGCCTTAAAGGAATGGGAGAAAAATCTTATTGGAAACTGGAGGAAAGTGCAGAAACTTAATATGCTTGTCTGCAGGAACGTGGAAAGTAGAAAATGTGCCTGATAAACTAGGGGATCTAGCTGAGATTTCCAAGCAGAACAGTTAGTTAGCACCCGTTTCTTTTTTCTTCCTACTTATAGTAAAAAGGGGGATGAGAAAGAGCTAAACTAAGGGAAGGACTATTAAACAAAAAGAAGCTAGATCTTGATGGTTCTGAAAGCTCTCACACTATTCAAAAAGTCAGAGATGCTAAAAGGGAGATAATGTCTATGATGTGGCCATAAATCTTTTTATTAAGATCTTCACTATTCTCTGGTACCTCAGAGAACCTTCAGTCAGACTAAAGGACCCGTCAAGGAGATTAAGAGTGTGCCACACAGATTCCCTCAGTCAAAGAGAAGAACTTCTAAGCCAAAGGGCATTGTCCCCAGTCATCTCAGTAGAAGCCCAAGGTGGAAGGGAGTTTATCTGTAAGAGATGTGTGGGTGGGGCTTTTGCCTGATGGATTTAATCTGGAGAAGTTTCACAGGAAACCCATAAAGTTCTCGAAAGAGATACATACAGAAACATTACTACTTGGATGGAATGAGACAGTACAGAACAGTACAGAATGAAGACAGGGCTTTGAAGGTGCACAATTTTAACACTTGCTATATTTTGCAAAACTAGAAAGAAGACTAAGAGGGTGAAACCAAGAGCTCAGAGGGCAGAGGGGAGAAACATGAATAATTATTTCAGACATGAGACCTAATCAAGGATCTTCCAACATTTGCCTGGCTGAATTTTAGAACTGCCATGGACCCGTAACCCCTATGTCTTCCATCCCCCACCCTTTCTTTGAACAGGGTCATACAAGTGCTTATCTTGTATCTGTCCCACTGTTGCATGCTGGCATAATTTGCTCTTGTTTTACAGGTTTAAAAATAACAAGGAATTCCACTTGAAGAGCTGTGCTTAAAGAACTACACTTGAGAAACCACATTCATACTTGCACCTGATTTAGATGACGAGATTATGGACTTGAAGCTCATGTTGCAATGGAATGAGAATTTTGAAGTCTTTGGGGGCAGTGAGCACATTTTGCATTTGAGAGGTAAATAAATCATTGGGCACCAGAGGATACACTGTGGTGGGCAGCCGCTAAGGTGGCTCCCAGTGATCCTTGCCTTCTGGTATTCACGTCCTTTTGTAATACCTTCTTGCTGAGTGTGGCCTGGGCGTATTGACTCACATATAACAAACAGAATGCCTCAGAAGTGATAGGACAGTAATTGAGGGATTAGGTTATAAAAGGTTGCACTTTTCATCTTGAAGGTGCTCTCTCACTCTCTTTTGAATGACTTACCCCTGGGGAAGCAAGCTGCCATGCCATAAAGCTTAAGGTAGCCCTGTGGCAAGTCCCATGGGAGTGGACTTGAAAATAGACTTTCTGAGACCTGCCCATAGCTATGTGAATGGGCTTGGAAGCAGATATCCTTGAGATAACTGTAGCCTCATCCAAAACCTTGGTTGTAGCCCACGAGAGAACCTGCGCCAAAACGACACAGCTAAGCTGCTCCTGATTCGTGATCTACAGAAACTTTTGAAAAATGATTGTTTGCTATTTTCAGCCTCTAAATGTTGAGATAATTTGTTATGCAGAAATGGATAAAAATACGCTCTTATTCTACAGGATACACTATGCTAGAATGCTCTAATTACTGTTATTCAACATTCTGGGAAAAGGCAATTCCACTGTCTTTAAGAGGATGACATTGTCAATGAATCTTTTTTTTTTTTTTAATTTATTTATTATTATTATACTTTAAGTTGTAGGGTACATGTGCATAACGTGCAGGTTTGTTACATATGTATACTTGTGCCATGTTGGTGTGCTGCACCCATCAACTCGTCATTTACATCAGGTATAACTCCCAATGCAATCCCTCCCCCCTCCCCCCTCCCCATGATAGGCCCCGGTGTGTGATGTTCCCCTTCCTGAGTCCAAGTGATCTCATTGTTCAGTTCCCACCTATGAGTGAGAACATGCGGTGTTTGGTTTTCAGTTCTTGTGATAGTTTGCTAAGAATGATGGTTTCCAGCTGCATCCATGTCCCTACAAAGGACACGAACTCATCCTTTTTTATGGCTGCATAGTATTCCATGGTGTATATGTGCCACATTTTCTTAATCCAATCTGTCACTGATGGACATTTGGGTTGATTCCAAGTCTTTGCTATTGTGAATAGTGCTGCAATAAACATACGTGTGCATGTGTCTTTAGAGCAGCATAATTTATAATCCTTTGGGTATATACCCAGTAATGGGATGGCTGGGTCATATGGTACATCTAGTTCTAGATCCTTGAGGAATCGCCATACTGTTTTCCATAATGGTTGAACTAGTTTACAATCCCACCAACAGTGTAAAAGTGTTCCTATTTCTCCATATCCTCTCCAGCACCTGTTGTTTCCTGACTTTTTAATGATTGCCATTCTAACTGGTGCGAGATGGTATCTCATTGTGGTTTTGATTTGCATTTCTCTGATGGCCAGTGATGATGAGCATTTTTTCATGTGTCTGTTGGCTGTATGAATGTCTTCTTTTGAGAAATGTCTGTTCATATCCTTTGCCCACTTTTTGATGGGGTTGTTTGTTTTTTTCTTGTAAATTTGTTTGAGTTCTTTGTAGGTTCTGGATATTAGCCCTTTGTCAGATGAGTAGATTGCAAAAATTTTCTCCCATTCTGTAGGTTGCCTGTTCACTCTGATGGTAGTTTCTTTTGCTGTGCAGAAGCTCTTTAGTTTAATGAGATCCCATTTGTCAATTTTGGCTTTTGCTGCCGTTGCTTTTGGTGTTTTAGACATGAAGTCTTTGCCCATGCCTATGTCCTGAATGGTACTACCTAGGTTTTCCTCTAGGATTTTTATGGTATTAGGTCTAACATTTAAGTCTCTAATCCATCTTGAATTAATTTTCGTATAAGGAGTAAGGAAAGGATCCAGTTTCAGCTTTCTACTTATGGCTAGCCAATTTTCCCAGCACCATTTATTAAATAGGGAATCCTTTCCCCATTTCTTGTTTCTCTCAGGTTTGTCAAAGATCAGATGGCTGTAGATGTGTGGTATTATTTCTGAGGACTCTGTTCTGTTCCATTGGTCTATATCTCTGTTTTGGTACCAGTACCATGCTGTTTTGGTTACTGTAGCCTTGTAGTATAGTTTGAAGTCAGGTAGCATGATGCCTCCAGCTTTGTTCTTTTGACTTAGGATTGTCTTGGAGATGCGGGCTCTTTTTTGGTTCCATATGAACTTTAAAGCAGTTTTTTCCAATTCTGTGAAGAAACTCATTGGTAGCTTGATGGGGATGGCATTGAATCTATAAATTACCTTGGGCAGTATGGCCATTTTCACGATATTGATATGTTCTTCCATTTGTTTGTGTCCTCTTTTATTTCACTGAGCAGTGGTTTGTAGTTCTCCTTGAAGAGGTCCTTTACATCCTTTGTAAGTTGGATTCCTAGGTATTTTATTCTCTTTGAAGCAATTGTGAATGGAAGTTCATTCCTGATTTGGCTCTCTGTTTGTCTGTTACTGGTGTATAAGAATGCTTGTGATTTTTGCACATTAATTTTGTATCCTGAGACTTTGCTGAAGTTGCTTATCAGCTTAAGGAGATTTTGGGCTGAAACAATGGGGTTTTCTAAATATACAATCATGTCATCTGCAAACAGGGACAATTTGACTTCTTCTTTTCCTAACTGAATACCCTTGATTTCTTTCTCTTGCCTAATTGCCCTAGCCAGAACTTCCAACACTATGTTGAATAGGAGTGGTGAGAGAGGGCATCCCTGTCTTGTGCCAGTTTTCAAAGGGAATTTTTCCAGTTTTTGCCCATTCAGTATGATATTGGCTGTGGGTTTGTCATAAATAGCTCTTATTATTTTGAGGTACGTTCCATCAATACCGAATTTATTGAGCGTTTTTAGCATGAAGGGCTGTTGAATTTTGTCAAAAGCCTTTTCTGCATCTATTGAGATAACCATGTGGTTCTTGTCTTTGGTTCTGTTTATATGCTGGATTATGTTTATTGATTTGCGAATGTTGAACCAGCCTTGCATCCCAGGGATGAAGCCCACTTGATCATGGTGGATAAGCTTTTTGATGTGCTGCTGAATCCGGTTTGCCAGTATTTTATTGAGGATTTTTGCATCGATGTTCATCAGGGATATTGGTCTAAAATTCTCTTTTTTTGTTGTGTCTCTGCCAGGCTTTGGTATCAGGATGATGTTGGCCTCATAAAATGAGTTAGGGAGGATTCCCTCTTTTTCTATTGATTGGAATAGTTTCAGAAGGAATGGTACCAACTCCTCCTTATACCTCTGGTAGAATTCAGCTGTGAATCCATCTGGTCCTGGACTTTTTTTGGTTGGTAGGCTATTAATTATTGCCTCAATTTCAGAGCCTGCTATTGGTCTATTCAGGGATTCAACTTCTTCCTGGTTTAGTCTTAGAAGAGTGTAAGTGTCCAGGAAATTATCCATTTCTTCTAGATTTTCCAGTTTATTTGCGTAGAGGTGTTTATAGTATTCTCTGATGGTAGTTTGTATTTCTGTGGGGTCGGTGGTGATATCCCCTTTATCATTTTTAATTGCATCGATTTGATTCTTCTCTCTTTTCTTCTTTATTAGTCTTGCTAGTGGTCTGTCAATTTTGTTGATCTTTTCAAAAAACCAACTCCTGGATTCATTGATTTTTTGGAGGGTTTTTTGTGTCTCTATCTCCTTCAGTTCTGCTCTGATCTTAGTTATTTCTTGCCTTCTGCTAGCTTTGGAATGTGTTTGCTCTTGCTTCTCTAGTTCTTTTAATTGCAATGTTAGAGTGTCAATTTTAGATCTTTCCTGCTTTCTCTTGTGAGCATTTAGTGCTATAAATTTCCCTCTACACACTGCTTTAAATGTGTCCCAGAGATTCTGGTATGTTGTATCTTTGTTCTCATTGGTTTCAAAGAACATCTTTATTTCTGCCTTCATTTCGTGATGTACCCAGTAGTCATTCAGGAGCAGGTTGTTCAGTTTCCATGTAGTTGAGCGGTTTTGATTGAGTTTCTTAGTCCTGAGTTCTAGTTTGATTGCACTGTGGTCTGAGAGACAGTTTGTTATAATTTCTGTTCTTGTACATTTGCTGAGGAGTGATTTACTTCCAATTACGTGGTCAATTTTGGAGTAAGTACGATGTGGTGCTGAGAAGAATGTATATTCTGTTGATTTGGGGTGGAGAGTTCTATAGATGTCTATTAGGTCTGCTTGCTGCAGAGATGAGTTCAATTCCTGGACATCCTTGTTAACTTTCTGTCTCGTTGATCTGTCTAATGTTGACAGTGGAGTGTTGAAGTCTCCCATTATTATTGTATGGGAGTCTAAGTCTCTTTGTAAGTCTCTAAGGAC
The DNA here is from genome assembly GCF_008728515.1 of Papio anubis. NCBI lineage: Eukaryota > Metazoa > Chordata > Mammalia > Primates > Cercopithecidae > Papio > Papio anubis. Next base: position 112,973,080 of record NC_044977.1, on the reverse strand, counting down.
TTGCTTTATGAATCTGGGTGCTCCTGTATTGGGTGCATATATATTTAGGATAGTTAGCTCTTCCTGTTGAATTGATCCCTTTACCATTATGCAATGGCCTTCTTTGTCTCTTTTGATCTTTGATGGTTTAAAGTCTGTTTTATCAGAGACTAGGATTGCAACCCCTGCTTTTTTTTGTTCTCCATTTGCTTGGTACATCTTCCTCCATCCCTTTATTTTGAGCCTATGTATGTCTCTGCGTGTGAGATGGGTCTCCTGAATACAGCAAACTGATGGGTCTTGACTCTTTATCCAGTTTGCCAGTCTGTGTCTTTTATTGTAACATTTAATCCATTTACATTTAAGGTTAAGATTGTTATGTGTGAACTTGATCCTGCCATTATGATATTAACTGGTTATTTTGCTCGTTAGTTGATGCAGTTTCTTCCTAGCCTCGACGGTCTTTACATTTTGGCATGTTTTTGCAATGGCTGGTACTGGTTGTTCCTTTCCATGTTTAGTGCTTCCTTCAGGGTCTCTTGTAAGGCAGGCCTAGTGGTGACAAAATCTCTAAGCATTTGCTTATCTGTAAAGGATTTTATTTCTCCTTCACTTATGAAACTTAGTTTGGCTGGATATGAAATTCTGGGTTGAAAATTCTTTTCTTTAAGAATGTTGAATATTGGCCCCCACTCTCTTCCGGCTTGTAGAGTTTCTGCCGAGAGATCTGCTGTGAGTCTGATGGGCTTCCCTTTGTGGGTAACCCGACCTTTCTCTCTGGTTGCTCTTAAGATTTTTTCCTTCATTTCAACTTTGGTGAATCTGGCAATTATGTGTCTTGGAGTTGCTCTTCTCGAGGAGTATCTTTGTGGTGTTCTCTGTATTTCCTGAATTTGAATGTTGGCCTGCCCTACTAGGTTGGGGAAGTTCTCCTGGATGATATCCTGAAGAGTGTTTTCCAACTTGGTTCCATTTTCCCCCTCACTTTCAGGCACCCCAATCAGACGCAGATTTGGTCTTTTTACATAATCCCATACTTCTTGCAGGCTTTGTTCATTTCTTTTTCTTCTTTTTTCTTTTGGTTTCTCTTCTCGCTTCATTTCATTCATTTGATCCTCAATCGCTGATACTCTTTCTTCCAGTTGATCGAGTCGGTTACTGAAGCTTGTGCATTTGTCACGTATTTCTCGTGTCATGGTTTTCATCTCTTCCATTTCGTTTATGACCTTCTCTGCATTAATTACTCTAGCCATCAATTCTTCCACTTTTTTTTCAAGATTTTTAGTTTCTTTGCGCTGGGTACGTAATTCCTCCTTTAGCTCTGAGAAATTTGATGGACTGAAGCCTTCTTCTCTCATCTCGTCAAAGTCATTCTCCGTCCAGCTTTGATCCGTTGCTGGCGATGAGCTGCGCTCCTTTGCCGGGGGAGATGTGCTCTTATTTTTTGAATTTCCAGCTTTTCTGCCCTGCTTTTTCCCCATCTTTGTGTTTTTATCTGCCTCTGGTCTTTGATGATGGTGATGTACTGATGGGGTTTTGGTGTAGGTGTCCTTCCTGCTTGATAGTTTTCCTTCTAACAGTCAGGACCCTCAGCTGTAGGTCTGCTGGAGATTGCTTGAGGTCCACTCCAGACCCTGTTTGCCTGGGTATCAGCAGCAGAGGCTGCAGAAGATAGAATATTTCTGAGCAGCGAGTGTACCTGTCTGATTCTTGCTTTGGAAGCTTCCTCTCAGGGGTGTACTCCACCCTGTGAGGTGTGGGGTGTCAGACTGCCCCTAGTGGGGGATGTCTCCCAGTTAGGCTACTCAGGGGTCAGGGACCCACTTGAGCAGGGAGTCTGTCCCTTCTCAGATCTCAACCTCCGTGTTGGGAGATCCACTGCTCTCTTCAAAGCTGTCAGACAGAGTCGTTTGCGTCTGCAGAGGCTTCTGCTGCATTTATTTTTTACTGTGCCCTGTCCCCAGAGGTAGAGTCTACAGAGACAGGCAGGTTTCCTTGAGCTGCTGTGAGCTCCACCCAGTTCGAGCTTCCCAGCAGCTTTGTTTACCTACTTAAGCCTCAGCAATGGCGGGCGCCCCTCCCCCAGCCTCGCTGCTGCCTTGCGGGTAGATCACAGACTGCTGTGCTAGCAATGAGGGAGGCTCCGTGGGCGTGGGACCCTCCCGGCCAGGTGTGGGATATGATCTCCTGGTGTGCCTGTTTGCTTAAAGCGCAGTATTGGGGTGGGAGTTACCCAATTTTCCAGGTGTTGTGTGTCTCAGTTCCCCTGGCTAGGAAAAGGGATTCCCTTCCCCCTTGCGCTTCCCAGGTGAGGCAATGCCTCGCCCTGCTTCAGCTCTCGCTGGTCGGGCCGCAGCAGCTGACCAGCACCAATTGTCCGGCACTCCCCAGTGAGATGAACCCAGTACCTCAGTTGAAAATGCAGAAATCACCGGTCTTCTGTGTCCCTGGCACTGGGAGTTGGAGACTGGAGCTGTTCCTATTCGGCCATCTTGCTCCGCCCCCGTCAATGAATCTTTTAGTCACTATTTGAAGAGTGCCAACTTTGACCACAATTTTATCTTTTAAAATTGTGCTAATGCCAAATTCTTTTTTAAATCTGATTTCTCAAATATTTTGAAATATAAAGTTTGGTCTCCTACTTCCCCACTGTCTTAACTGATCTTTTGATTAATTATTTTCTTTAATTAGAAAATGATAGCTTAAAATGGCATGAGGGCATGGTGTTCCCTTGGTCATTGGAATTATCCCAGGTTAGAGTGCTCAAAGATAAGCTACATTTATATATAACAATAAGTTACCTTTATGGGATGCTTATCTGTACCAAGAACTTTGAAACTTGCTTTCTGTAATCATTTTAAACAATTCTCATACCAATTGTTTGAATTAGGCATCATTATTATTCCTCCTTTAAAGAGAGTTGCCCAATGTCATACATTGGTGAGAGGTGGATCTGAGATTTGAACCCAGATTTGCTTATCTTCAGGAAATCCTGAGCTCTTAATCACTTTAGGCAAAGAAGATGTCCTGTGCCTCTTTGCATGAATTAATAAGCTGTGATAAGTGGATTTGCTCCCTGGCCCAGTGGTTACAAAACAGAACCTGTGCAAGCCCATTTCATATCCCCCTGGATGCAGCCTGTGAGGGGTTTTCAATCCAGAGAAGCCCTTTTGTCACATGTGAGCCCAAGACATTTTTGAAGAGAGAAGTGCATGCCCAACCTGAAATAAGTTCTGTCACCAGGTTATAGCCTTTGCCTTTAAGAAAACTTCGGGCAATCTTAAACGTTATTCAGAATGTGGGAGATACTTGAAGTGGTCACTTATATTGATTTTTCAGAATCAAGAGTACATGAATTCTAAGAGAGAAATCAGAGGGTTTCAAGAGGCATTTGGCTGAGTGGCACAAAAACTCCCTGGCTATGCCTGTGACCAAGACTATCACTGTTCATTTCCTACTAAGGGAAAACAGGGGCGAGCATGTTTGGGAAACTGTTACATGCCAGAGCGTTCACTAAATGCTTTATGCATTCGGATCATTCTGACAAACTCCATTGACATTTGTTGATTATTTAAAAAGGACAATTGAACTATAAAATATGGTGAAATTCCTGATATTAATAAGTATCTTTGTTTTATTTGAGAAATCAGCTTAAAAAAAGAATTTGGCGTTAGCACAATTTTCAAAAATAAAATTGTGGCCAAAGTTATTAATGAAATATTTATTTTTATTTGCTTTCTTCCCTCACTAATTTTCCAAGAGACTTAATTTCTTCAAAATTGAATCCTTTATATTTCTTAAAGTTTCAGTGTAATTTTATAAATTATTGAAAATACATTCCATGTTTTCCTGGTCTTGTTTCTCATACCTAGACTATGCATTCAGTCAAACAAGGTGATGGTCAGGCCAAAGTTTATCTTATCACACCAGAGTTTTTAGGTCATTTCCAGGTTTCTTATTTATTTTTTTTCTTTTCGAACTTTCACTTGAAAAGAAATTAATTGGAAAACACTAGCAAAGCTTTTTTCCTTCCTCTTTTGGCTACTTAACTGCCAACTGCCAATTGTTTCTGCATTCTTTATCTGATGTGCACAAGATACAGGAAAATTGTGGCTGTATTTGGAGTTGGCAATAGTTAAATGGAATTATAGAGAGTGACTAAAACCAACACGTATTTTGTAGAGTCTTTTGATTACACACAGCTTTCTCTGAGACATAAAAAAAAAAAACCTCTTGAAGGATTAACTTGCTAGGGAGAATTACCATTTTGAAAGATTTGTGCCACATTTCAATGACAAAATTATTCAGAAAAAAATGCCCCTCTGTAAATAGTCTCTAAAGTCTCACAAACATCTGAGCTCTTGGGGGCCAGAATCAGGGCACACTTCGCATAAATTAAATACACACACACATTTGATAATCCAAAGGTCTCTCAGATGTGCTTTGACCCTCTCTGGAAAGTGTCAATAAAATAACTGTACCATTTCTTCAAAAAAGCCTGTGACATGGACCATGAAAACACGGTGGTAGAAATCTTATTTTAACCACTGATGTATTACAACTATGTTAAAGTGGCAGCTGAATTAACTTGGTTGAAAACCAAGTATGTTATATATATATCTTTTCCTCAATAGACCAATGTGAAATATAAAACTTATTTTTTATATAACTCCTTAAGTGATCTAAATCCTTTATTTAAAACAACTTACCTTATGATAACTCTTCTGACAGAGTTAAACACTCTTTTTATAATATGAGACTTCGCATATTTCTATTAAGTGAGATAACTACATCAACACATTTCCTGAGATTAGTTGTTCTTAACAATTCATTTTAATAACATCTGATATGCTGGTTGGAATTTGTGGTTGTTCCATGTGCCTATCTTATTAAAATTTCAAGCATTCCTAAAGCATTCATGTTGGAAAGTGACTTAGACAAAATTTTGCGCAATTGGTTAATTTCGCATCAGAAAAACTCCTGAGAGGTTGAATAATTTTGCAGTTAACTGATGCCAGACCACTGTAAACAAGAAACAAAATGTGAATCAAATGCTACCTTCTCTGTGAAGATGGAATCCATGTCAAGCAAAAAATGTGACTTCAGAAATGCGCTTTGCAAATTAGTCCAGTAATTGTCTATCATGTCACCTGGCATCGGCCCACAGCCTTCCAGTAAGACACCTGATAGAGGAAAGACAGCAGAGTGAGAATGTGGTATCCCTTCTCGTCTAAGCCCTCCTTAGGCAAGGCTCCCTCAATCCAGCTCTCTCCTCCCAATACAAGTTGGGGTAAGATGTTGTGGAGGGATAAGCTCTAGTTATGAAATGCTCTAAGACAGGAAAAATTCAGAGAATGTGCTTGTGTGACCATGAGAGTGTGTTTTACTGCTGGGATGAGGTGAGTCATACAGAGAGCTAGGTGGAGGGGTAGAAGAGAGCTGTGATATTCCTGGAAATAATTTGCTCCCATGTCACCCTCGGAAAAGGCATCTCCCTTAAATCAATCTGGCATAATGAATGGTGTGATACCCGGTGGCCTGCACAGTTATAAATACACAGCCTTTCATTCTAGAGATGGCCCATTACCACTCACTAAAACAGTCTGTCACAGTGGTGCTCTGGGGCCATTCATTTTTCATGACCTTCTTGGCGACGTGACTGGGATTTCCTGAAACCACACATAGGTCCCTGCCCAGCAAGCGCTCTGCGTTAACATCCCTTAATTCTTCTCTTCCAAAGGTTATCATGTCCTGTGGGGTGTGTGTGTGTGTGTGTGTGTGCGTGCGCGCGCGTGTGTGTCCTCCTTAGCAGGCAAAGTAACAAACAGCACAAACTAAACTTGACCTTGTTGGAAATACAGTTTATCCACAGAGTGAATGTTGGCTAAAATTTAATCTTATGACATCAGGAATGTTCAAAGTTTACACAGGAGGTAAGAAATTTTAAAAATCATTTTAAAAAGTTATCTCACCATCCCCAAGGTTCAGATTTCACATCATGAAAGGCACACTTTAGCAGAGCAATTGCAGCAAAGCAGGGCCTTCTTATTTGCTGGCTGCTTCAAATAACAGTTGTCCCTTTGATAATATTGACACCTATCTCCTTCACAATCTAGTGCTTCTCCTGCACTTGGTAACATATCCCATCTGTTTTTTTAGGGCCACTGTCATAAGGATGCCTGGAAGAGTGAAGAAAGGCCTGATTGATCACAAGGTCCTATCAAATGTCAAAGCTGGCCCTGGCTGACCTCCCATCTATTCAGAGCTGCTTTGATTTAATCTCCAAACTGGCTGCTTCTCCAGGCTGTGAGTTCTGTCTGCAACCCATGTGTCAGCATTGAGATATGACCGGCTTCACGCTCCATTCATCTCATTTGAAGGACGGAAATTAAACTCGAGGGTCGAAGAGGGGAACTGCTCAAAATACACACATTAACTGAAGCCTTTTGTGTGGGTACATTATAGGAGTTTGAACAACCATTAAAAATTATATTAAAATGAACTTGATCTTTACTCCACTGAAATGGTTTAGAACTTTTCCTCCCCTCACTGCCCCTTCATCTATTCTTTTTTCCCTCCCATATTTGTAGTAATCATATGAACCTGATCTCATTAAGGTTCAAAGTGAAAGAGAGAAAAATTTACATTTTTTCAGTTTCTTTAAAAATGATGTCCATTAGAAAATTCACTTTGCCTGTAATTTGCACAGTAAATATTTTTTTAAAGAGATAGGAGAAGCCAGTAACCAGACTAATAGAAATGCAGACTGGTTTGTTTAGCGTTATTGATTCATTTCAGTTTCACTTTGTAAGGTTTTTAAAAAAATTAATTAAAACTCAAATTTTGGGAGTAGTTCTGTAACTATCAAGACACATTAGTATGGTATAAATCTGTATACCCTAGGTTCTGTTCTTATTTCTAAACTCTTTTTGCTCTTTTCATTGGCCCTATTATACTACCAAGGCTAATAACTAAGTGAAACTTGATTCCTTACAGATTTGTTTGCATAAAAAGTTCAAAAACAAACTAAGTTATTTACTAGAAGTGCCTCAAAAGTATTAAAATAAAATAATTATAAATGTGTTAGAAAAGTTAGTTGCATTTATTTCTGTGTGTATTCATTTGCTCATGCATTCATACATTTAAATTCTGTATGATAATGGCATCCAGGTAGGAAAAATGTTGTTGCTTGTTTAATTAAAAGGATATACTGTACATTTCCACTAAAATAATAGTACATATTCAATATAGAAAAGACAATTGGCAAAGACAGGCAAGGAAGAGAGAGGGAATAGCAGACATCAAAAATATTATTGACCAGAAGTAACCCACATTAATACCTTTGTGTTTATGTTTTCTTTTTTGTTGGTAAATGCCCACTTTTTATTTTCCTTATATAAAATCATACTGTTTCTGCTTGGGAGAAGACTACATTTTTGATTGTTATATCACTTTTTATGGAAATGATTATTTTGTTTGGTAATATTGTATTAATAACAATTCAGATTTTTAAGTTTTTTCACTATTATAAATATTATTATGTAAAAATACAATTATATAATATTTTATTTATAATGTTTCCTTTATTTTCTTCAAAATACTCTAATTTGGGGAAAAAAGATGTGCTCAATTTAATGGTATAGTTAAAACTGTGGTCTTTTGTTTTAGGGTTTTTCATTTGAATACTGACTTGGAAATAACTTTCCTTCTCAAATAATCACTTGTGTTTTCTTTGAGACATGTCATTTGTTTTATATATAACATATGAACAATGGAATGAGCACTGTAGTGAATACTGATACTATTTCTACATAAACAATTTCATGGGACTTATGAAAAATCTTTCCAACTATGGTCATATGGAGAGAAACATTTGAGCATCTGAGGCATTCAAATAATGCTGTTTCAGCATCTAGGTTTCTAAGTAGGGAAGCGGAAGAACAAAGGATGATTGTATCTGTCTTGTACTTCTCAGTAAAATCTTTCTTTCTCCATATCCTTATGTTAATATCTTATTATTCATGGTGGAAATGTTGAATAAATGCACTTTGCAAGTTAATTCATTCTTTGCAGTGCCAGGTGGAAAGTAGGCTCATTCTTTTAATATGGCATAGCATTTTCAACAGAAATTTTTGCAATGGTGGAAATGTTCTGTAATTGAACTGTTCAACATGGTAGCCACCAGCTACATGTGGCTATTGAACACATGAAATGTGACTCATGTAACTGAGAAACTGAATAAAAAATTTTATGTAATTTAAATTTAAATCAATTAAACCACATGTGATTAGTGGCTATCATATTGGACAACACAGCCTTAATAGTCTTAGCATTGTTTAGACCATTTTAATAGTTTGTGAAGCATTGTAGACATTTACCCAGTTACTCAAGTTTATTTCATTGAAGAATAAATATAAGATGATGAAGAACTTCCAGTCTCAGAATATAATAACAATAAACAATTACATTTGCCCTGAGAGATGTTTTTCGCAGTTTCTTTCAGAGAAGAGAATTGAAAATTTCAACAAGGCAAAGGTGATGGAAGTGTCTTCATGGGGCCCTTGGGTAACATAAAATGGTAAAGAATAGGATGATCTGGGTTCTAAGATCTGGCCTTAAAACTAGCCATTTATTTGATTGAGTAAGTTACTTCACTTTTTGGTGGTCCTAGTCTCTTGATATTCACCACACAGGGTTTGGAAACAATGAATTTCTTTGTTCCTACTATGGCTAAATTATATGAATTTTTTCTGTCCTGTATTCAGAATCAAATACTAGTTTTTCCTTCATACCTCAATAATGTGTATAAGCACCCAGTGCCAGATGCATTCTAAGTGTTCAGTAAGTATTTGTTGAGTGAATGGATGTACTTAGTTGTCTGCTTGGATAAATAGCTCCTTTAACCCTCCATTATTAAAGCTTGATATTTTCCACACCTAGACTTAAGCAAAGTTTTTAAACATGGACGTTTTTGATGCAGGTGAAATATTTTGCTACAGAGTGGTAGAGAATCACTGGGTACAACCCTCTGCTCTTGAATTCCTAAAAGGGCCTACTTCCAGAGATGGCCAAGAAAGTTTGGGATTCTGGCACTCAGTTGATTTTCCTAAAGAAAAGCCCTCAGGATGTGCTCAAAGAGCTGGATCAGGCACACTGAGGTGATGACGGGAGGTCAAGAAAACGGCCAGAATGTAACCAAGATTTAACTTCCCAGAACACTCATATATGATTTTTCTGAAAAGTACTTTCCGCACCTTAGCGATATTAACTACTTTGAATACTCAAGTCCAGAATAATTATATTTTCCTTCTCTTACATTCTGACACTTATATATATTATTTACGAGACATTTAATACTACTCTTTGGAGAATAGTTTATTTGTAGCGTGATGATGTCTTTTTAATCCAATGAAACTGTTAGCTTCAATAAGGACAGAGATACTACTTTATTTCTGGCACACAGTTCTCTGTATCTTCCAAACTCCAGCACAGTGTAATCTCCTCAGCATCAGACATATGGGAAAATACTATCTAAACAGGAAAGTGATGTACAAACATTAGTAGTTGTTATTATGATTAGAATTGATGTTTCAGGTAATTTAATAATTACTCTTACTTCTGGTACATACCCTCCTCCAGGAACGGAAAAGCTCGTCAGTGTTTTCTGGGCTTAGCATAGATGTCCTGAGATCTTAGCATTTCTAGGATTTCAGACTGTACAAGAATATACAAAGAACATTTATCATGCTCTCCATTCAGAAGAGATAATATTAAAAATTAATAACCATTTTGGTCTACTGGGATGCAACATAATTCAGGGGAGGAGGTCCGTCGCTATCTCTTTCAAGGGCAATTCACAACAACACTTTGCATGACAAATTCCTGAAGCTTGATGTTCTTCTCACTGTTATACAATGTGAGTGTTGACAAGGTCTTCTTTGAAAAATAACAATATTTTATTTTAAATTAGTTCATCTGTTTGGGGAGAAAGGGAGCAGTGTGTACCTATATAGGTGTTCACATCCTTTAGTCCCATAAATTTCACAACTAAAACTATATCTTCTTTTTTTGTGTGTTTGTTTGTTTGAGATGGAGTCTCACTCTGTTACCCAGGCTGAAGTGCAGTGGCACGATTTCGGCTCACTGCAGCCTCCGCCTTCTGGGCTCCAGTGATTCCCCTGCCTCAGTCTCCTAAGTAGCTGGGATTACAGGTGCCCACCACTGCACCCGGCTAATGTTTGTATTTTTAGTAGAGATAGGGTTTCACCATGTTGGCCAAGTTGGTCTGGAACTCCTGACCTCAGATGAACCACCTGCCTCGGCTTCTCAAAGTTCTGGGATTACAGGCATGAGCCACCACGCCCAGCCTAAAACAATATCTTAAAAAAAAATAGTTCACATAAGAAACAAAAATATTAAGGAAGGAATGACTTTACTTGTGACTTATTTATGATAAAAGGAACTTGGAAACAATTTGGATGCTCAATATTAGAAAAATCTTAAATAAATTATACTAGCAAGAAAACACATTAGAAAGATGTTAACATTAGCACTTTAGAGCTTAGCCAAATATATAGAAAAATGGTTTTTTGGAAAAGCATAATGCTATATTTGTACACAAGTATGTGAAATGTTCATATGTATATGAATGCTAACATTCCCCAAATGCAAAGACTTATTTTACTGGGGTTTACATTGTATAAAAAACATGACTTTAAAACTAAAGCTAGATTTAAATTCCAGTTCTTCCATAAGCTGTGTGACACTTTTAAATAGATATCCTCTCCGGATATCTATTTCCTTATTAGCTAAGAGTGTGTGTGTGTGTGTGTGTGTGTGTGTGTGTGTGTGTGTGTGAGAGAGAGAGAGAGAGTTAAACAAGCAAAGCCACTTAAAGAGTCTAGGATATAGTAGGAGCTCAATGCTATTATTTCCCTGTCCCTTTGCCAAATACCTGAGACTTCCTTGGTTTAAAAAGTTTTGTTCAAATTGACTGATTTTTATAGAAATTTCAATGTCATTGTTTTTGACTCATGTAAGTATTTGTAACAATGACACTCTATTGATCAATGTGATAATTATCCTATAATTGGTCAATAATCTTTACATTTGAATAGATTTCAGAACAGTATTAAATATCTTGGGTTGGAGGTTAATTTCTATAAACAAAAATGTATATCTAACAGTGTTGCATTTTAACTGATCTTGACTATAAACAAGGTCAATTTGTGTTCATTTCCCACATATCATTGACATTAAATTTTGGGATGCTTACATCTGACTTATGTTTGATCAGCCTTCTGGGAGTATCTCTCCATAGATTTGGGGATGAAATATCTCCCAAATATAATGCAATTTCAGAATGCCTAGAAACTCACTATATAGTATATATGCATGTTTAAAAAGAAACTGGTCTCTTACATGAAAAAAGAAGGGTAATAGTAGACAAAATGACTGTTGCCACTTGGTAGCAGGGGCCAGAGAGATCAGGAAAAGGAATAAACAAGAGGATTAAAATTATTTTTCAAGTAAGGCTATACCTCTGTACACATGCTTAATTACAAAAGGAAATTAGGAGCAAGTGCATGTATGCTACTGCATCTATTAACATACAATTTAATCGGTTTGGAGTAAATTAATGACTGTTTGCAATATTTCTGGTAATTTGTTATAAGTTTTGTGATTTTTTAAATTGGTTTCTTGCAAATGCTGGATAAAACATTTGAATTCACACATTGCTTTAGGAATTGATTTGGGGATAATAAAATATAATGAAATGTTTTACCTCAGATGGATCTAATTTATATTTGCTCTGTACCCTTTTTAAAAACCTGAATGCAAATAATAAGGACACTGCTAGGATGTTTAGAGGAGCTGTAACTGTAAGTTACTCTTATTTCTTTTTATTAGGTGAACTCTTTCAAAATTCCATTCTCTCGAGGTGGTAGAGAACAAGGACAAATCCTACAGGGGCTTCCCTTTTTTATCCAAAAAAATTATATATGAATTTGAAAGACAAGGAGGTAAAAATCTGGCAACTCAGCAAAGAAATGATTATAAAAATCTAAGAATCGGGACATTTGCATTTTGACCACTAAGGAGAAGTTTCATGAGTTCTCAGTTAGTCTGTGATAGTGACAGGACTTCATTTGATCAACTCTCAAAAGGAGACGATGCCAGTCACTATCACCTGATGTGAAAATTACCTGATTCTGGAAAAACGTGATAATTATTCTTCCAAGACAGTCAAAAAGAATAAAGCAAAGGTGTTCATTATCATCCTATTTTTCGATTTATAAATATTACTTTCTTGATCTGACAATACTTGGAAGTATTTAAAACAAAAAGAGGTCTGGGCATATGAAACCACTCGAGGCACATAGGACTCCTTTATATCAGGGAAATTATCATGGTATTAGATTCTTCTTTTTTTCCTTGTTAGCTGGGTATCCATTTCCTGCTGGATTTCTTTACTCCAACTAAGATTTTCAGCTTTCAGGAGTACAGTCACCCCAAATTTGCTCACTCTCTTTTTGGGATCTTCTTTTGCCATTGTTTTCTTTTATAATTGATTATGTAGTAATGGGACTTAAAAAATAACTCTTGAATAGGTTATAACTCAAGCGTCCCAGAATTTGTGCCCAGATTACCAATCATATGACGGCTAGCAAAGCAATGTATTTTTTCTTAAACTTTGTTTTCCATTTCTGTGATTATCCTACATTTTATGAATTTTTTTCGTAGGTACCTAATCTTCTCATGCTAATTATTTTCTCTCACCTTCAAGCAAGAAAGACTTTAGTAAAAAAGCCTTTCCCAACACCATCTCCTTTCTGTTTCTTCTCATTGAAGTTTGCACTTCAATGAGTTTGGGAGTTTATTGCATTATGCATTGCAGCTTTTGACATACAAATTGGATCTCCCATTAGCCGGTGAGCTCCTTGAAAGCAAGAACTGTATGTGATTATTCTTTGTAGCTTAGGTATATTCATAGCACATAGTGGGTACTCAACACATGCTAACTTATTTAGAATAAGGTGTAATGAGTAATAAAAATCATCTTTTTTATTCATAATGCATTGCAACAAGTGTAGATGTCCAGAGGTAAACTTTATACTACAAAAGTAAAGATTTTGTTTTGGGGAATTTTGGACAGTGGTAAGTATGCAGACAACTTGAGTCTTATTTTTGTCTTTAATCACAGGAGTCATTTTGGTATATAGAAAGTCAGATCACAAAAATGCCTTCCCTGTCTTCCTACCTCTGAAGACTTCTATGTATTTTTGAGTTTTTTGTTTCGAATCTCACTTTCCAATAGTTTCGTTCTTGGTTATTTGCTGGAAACTTAAAGGGGTCAATAATGCATGGGAGTGTGTAGCGGGCGGGGGGTGGTCTCTTTTGTTTCTTTTATTTCTATTTGTTCTTTTTTTTCCTTTTCCTTCTTTTATTTTGAACAAAGAGCTCTTCCCAGTGCTATTTGGCTTCCTTACCGCCACCTTTTCCTTTTTAAGGTAGCAGGAAAGATAATAGTACCATCATTTCAGTTTTTAAAAATGAAAGTTCAGAGTCTGAGTTGCTTGAACTCACTAAGAATGAAAAACCAGAATTTTTTTTTTTTTTGAGACGGAGTCTCCCTCTGTTGCCCAGGCTGGAGTGCAGTGGCACGATCTTGGCTCACTGCAAGCTCTGCCTCCCGGGTTTACGCCGTTCTCCTGCCTCAGCCTTGCGAGTAGCTGGGAATATAGGCGCCCGCCACCTCGCCCAGCTAATATTTTTGCATTTTTTTAGTGGAGACGGGGTTTCACCGTGTTAGCCAGGATGGTTTCGGTTTCCTGACCTCGTGATCTGCCCGCCTCGGCCTCCCAAAGTGCTGGGATTACAGGCGTGAGCCACCGCGCCCGGCCGAAAAACTAAAATTCTTATCACTACTCTTCATTTCCCAAATTCATTACCCTCTTATAGTATAAAACTTTACACAGCATGTCATTGTCTTAGGATATTTTCTCAGTTACTTAAAGGTCAAGTACACAGAATTAGACATGATGGAATGGCCTGTTTGAGTAACTCTGTATTACACTGGCCTTACTGCACTTAAAACCTAAGCAACGTTCATGTCCATCAACAGACTAAGGTCTATTTGTCTAAGTTTAAATGGTGTATTAATTTAATTTATTTGTCAACACAGCTAGTCTCTTTCGGTATTTTTAAAACATCAACACGGTGATTAAAATAATAATAATCTGTAGAAAGTTAAGATTAAATCTATGTCTATGTTAAAATTGGCCACACTTCACAGAACCATTTTGGTATGCTTAGCACTAGATAAATTTATGTGACAAGAGTAAAATTAGACAATCTATGACGTATGTCATCAGAAACATATCATCAATGAATAGGTTGAATATTCAAGTCCCATTGCTAGAAGACTGTTAATAACTCCTATACTTCCTTTATTCTTATAATTTAGGTAAGCATCACCATGTTCAATGATTAGACTTAACTCAGTCTTTGTTTGCAGAGATCACTGAAAAATTCCCACAAATGATACAACTAAATGTACTTCCTTTTTATATGGAAAAACCTCATAATATCTAACAAAGATAGATCTGCTAGAAGATATTAACAACAGCAAAGATAGCAGTTATACCACATACAGGAGTCTTTCTTTTCTTTACTGAAATCAAGATCTTCTAAAAAGTGAACATAGCATTTCTTTCTCTATTTCAGTTAGAAATTGGAGGTTGATTTTTCAGATGTGGATGCTGAACCTTGCCAACCTCAATCCACCAAAGCTATTTGAAACATTTTCAATCTGGCCAATCCACTTGTAACCAAACTTCTTAGGACTTGACACCCATACCCCTACTTCTTGGATCAAGGCTTGAGCCTGATTATTCTTTTTTGCTTTCTGGTGTCTGGTGACAGCTTTACTCATACTTTGATTTCAGCCTCGCCTAGCAGGCTTTATTTTGTAGTGTAATTCTTTTTTTTTTTTTTTTTTTTCTTCTTTTTCTTTTTAGATGGAGTCTCACTCTGTCACCTAGGCTGGAGTGCAGTGGCACAATCTCAGCTCACTACGACCTGCATTTCCTGGGTTCAGGCAATTCTCCTGCCTCAGCCTCCTGAGTAGCTGGGACTACAGGGGCGCACCACCAAGCCCAGCTAATTTTTGTGTTTTTAATAGAGTCGGAGTTTCACCATGTTGGCCAGAATGGTCTCAATCTCTTGACCTCATGATTCACCCACCTCAGCCTCCCAAAGTGCTGGGATTACAGGCATGAGCCACCATGCCTGGAGTGCAATTCTTTGCTTACTTCCAATTCCTCTTTCTTTTCTGGGTATTTGGCCTTGGTCTTGTTTGGGCAGTCCTATTGCATTCTGTCTCCACAGTATTTAGAACTCTTTTGATTGGAAGAATAAATGCCCAATGTAGACTAACGTGGAGTAGAGCACAGTGCATCCAGGCCTGAGGAGTAATTGGTATAGAGACACACAATGCTACCAACATTCTTTCTCTTGTCTCTGCTTCTCTTTCACTCTATTTCTTTCTTCTGTCATATTGCAGACTTGACTTCTCTGTTTTATAGCTGTGACAGGAAGTGGTTTTTGAATTCATTTCCCCCAAATTCATCACTTCCTTTTAAGAAAGCTGCCAAAGCAAGCAGGAACTTTTGGATCCATTCCAAATTCAGAGAAATGTGATTTGCTTAGCCTGAGCCAGATGCCCATCCTAAGGCCAATGACTGTAACGAGCAGTTGGAGTCACATTATACTCTTAGGGAAGCCCTATACTAACCATATAGATATAGATGGATTTGAGGGGTTGAAGAGTAACTGTAGTTTCCAGATAAAAGATGAAGCAGTCCCAGGGTAGATTCTGTGCCCTGTAGAACAGACCTCCGTGACACTTTTTCTTCTCACTGCTTGCTACATCATTTCCTCAAGAATCATATGACTTTACAGTCTGTGTCAAAAGTGGCCAAAAACCAGTGGTTTTATGCCATTTTCCCTTAAATCCCTGCTGGTAAGCTTTCAAGCATGTATCTTGCCTGTTGAAAGTGAAATGTTATTTTTTATGTCTTCAGCTCTCATAATTAGCTCAAGAACGTAGCTTTCTCAGCTAGCATTTTTTACTCTTTTTAGACAAAACAACAATACCAAGTTTTCTGGATGCCTCTCTCTCTCCATCTGCTTTACCATCTCCCCTTAATTGAGGAAAAATTCTAAGTAACCCTGATGGTCATTACTTGGTGTCAGTCTTGCCACTCTGTGCTCATATAAGGGTCACAGCCTGTCATAATTACATGATGTTACTCTATGCTAAATTCCCCCTCCTAATGAATGCTTCATTATCCAAAAGAGAATATATTATAATAAATCTACATTTTGCAGTTTTGGCATTTTGCTAAAGATTATGCTTTATCTGGACCTTGGGAATACCAGAGGTTCTTCCTTTTGATTCTGTATACTTAAGTAGGCCTTGACCTTTCCCTTTCTGAAACCATGGTTTGATGCTAAAATTTAGTCACACTCTAGTTGCCTTCCATAGGTAAAGCAGAAGTAGCAACACAGCCCCAAAACACTAATTTAATAATTGTTGATGGACTCTAGCTAAAACATCTTAACTTGAATTATGATTGGAGGCATGAAAACACTAAGCAACATTTCAGACACTCCTGGAAAACTGCACACTTGGCTGTAGTAATTAATAAGCATAGAATTAATTATCAGAATTTTCAAGGTATAAGGTCCTGATAAACCAAAGACAGTATTTAGGCATCTGTTAACTTTCTGACATATTTTAGTATAGTGGTTCCCAATTCTGACTGACCATAAGAATTAACTAAGACTAATTATTTAAAAACACCCAGATTCTTAAACTTTGCCCAGGACCTACTGTAGGAGGATCTTTGGGAGAGGAATTTTATATAGTGTTTGATTTTGATTTTGAGGAAGAGAGATTTTAATGTTCTCCCAAATGATATTGATGCTCAGCTAAACTAGACATCACTGATTTCTATTACAGCTCTACTCTTTCCTTTAAGTGGACTCCAGGAAGTCATTTTGCTCACAGACGTGGCATTGGCAGGTTAGAAGTACACTTCACTGATAAGTCCAGAGAGTTACCCGCCAATGTGTCCCCATAGTCCCAGCCCCGGTTCTTCTGCCCTCCTCATTCTTCATTATTTACAACTGACACCTCTTTATAAAAACTAGGGCCTACTCCAACAAGTTTGAGAAGAAAGAGAATGACTCCTTCCACATCCCAAATCTTGGCTCATTTGAGAGTGGAGAACCATACTTTCCTTGGCTGTGGAGTATCCAGGAGATGAAATAGGAAAAAGCACTGAGAGGCAGAAGCTGCCTGTCTCAGCCTCTTGGACTGTTCTTCTCCCGAACCTCTTGTACTCCTGCCTATAGCTTCAGCCCCACCCTACTCCTTAAGACCAACCTAATCTTGGACATGATGGGCTTTACACAATTTCTGGGACATCACTCCCAGGCTGGAGATGTCGTGACCTGACTCTAACAACTAGGTTTCAGCATTTCTCTACATGTCAGAGTCTTTATCTCAGTAACCTGCCTGATACCTCAGTTTTCCCAGATCACACTTCTCAGTGTGGTATGGGACATCCTTCACTAGAATCTTCCAAGAAGCCTATCAAAAATGCCAGTAATGAGTCTGCACCCAGACCTATTGAATCAGGATCCTTGGGGCTGGAGTCCAAGAAGGATATTTAAAAATAAGTCAACAGGCAAGTTGTTTTAGAGAGTCCTCAGCTTCTGTAATCTGGAAATTCTGGAATCCCTTAATCTCTTTGTATCCGATATTTCTGATTATTTTCATTATTATTATTATTCTGACTTTTGGAGTAGTGTAATTTAGTACAATATTTGTATGTTTCTTTTTTAGCAAAGCCATTCATAAGATATCACCCCTGAATTTGGCTGGGGGTTGTGCTGTGCACATGAAATTTTTGGCTGCAGAACATTCTAGCACTGCATTCAAAAATATGTTTTGTATTGCATACTGGAGAAATTTAGTCATGTTACCAAACATACCCATTCAGAAGCATTACAAAATACAACTCACTCCAATTAATTTTTTATCATTATTATTGTAATTATTTTATTATTTGTTATCTCCATTAAGAGCAATTAATATGACATACTACTATCAATAATTTAAATGACTATAATAATAATAGCAACATCTGAAATTTTCAAGGCATCTTTTTTTAAAAAGAGTCTAAATAGAATGACAAAAAAATGAGTTATGTTTTAAAAAATATTTCCCAAGTGCTTTTCTAGTAAGCCACCAACATTTACTTATTTATGAGAAACGTAATCACATACATGCTACTTGTGTGATGACAAAATTATTCTCTCAAAGCCGAACACCAATTAGAAAGTTAGGGCAAGGGCTTTATTTTATGTCAGATCCAATAATTGTGAAATACTTTGGCAAGCACTACTAAGAAAAAGTGAAATTGTGTTATTGCAAAATAATCAGATCTGACTTCAGTAAACTCTACTTATAGTGATATTTAAGTTGGATGATGAAGCTAAAATTTCTGCAAACTATTATTTGTACCCAGACTGAAATGAATTAGAATTAGTAAATCACAATGGGCATTCAACTATAAGGCACAAACTAGAGGTGATTTATTTAGTGGTTTTAAATCTAGGAAGGAATTTTATACTTTGTATGTAAAGGCTGTTTCTGTTTTTACAAATGCTAATTACAAAAAATTATAACATAACTCATCTGAATTGTCACTGAACTGCCTAGGGAAACTCACATAAATTTTCTTACCTAAATAGGTCTGCTAATACAGCATGCAACAATAACAAGGGTAAATACTTGTTTTCCAATATAAAGGGAGTTGGTGGTATTCTTCTAAATCTATTTGATGAATTTGATAACATTTCAAATACATCACTAACTAATTTTTTTGTGGCTGGATTGCATTTTATTTATATACATAACATTTTTTCTAGATATAATAGTGGGACTTGCAGATTTTTTTGAGGAAGTGGAAATGATTTTCCAGTGGAATTGGAAGAATAAGATTTAATTTTGTTATCATTTGTGTGTATCATTTTTCTATCCTTGAGATAATTTTTTTTAATACCTGGGATCTTTTGCAATAGAATTCTTTTCAGCCATGTAGGTCAGAGATCCCCACTTCCAGTGACCATATTACTCATAAATATCAATATTATGATAGTTAATTAAAGAGAGAGACTCTGAAAGGGAAGAGTTTCAGAAAACCTGATATATGTTCAAAGGCCTGCAGGTGCACTATGCAAATGTATCCAGGCTGTAAGAAGATGACCATTGCCCCTGCAGTGTCAAACTAGCATTCTCTGGTGATGACAGTGGTGGAGACGTCCCTACTCATTCGTCTATTAATTCCTCAAGTATTAATTGACATTTACCATGTGTAAGGTGCTGTGCTGGATGCAATGGTTACAAAGACAGGAAAGTAGTTTTGCCCCTAAGGAACACATACACTAGAGAAGGAAACATAAATTGATACAAAGCACCAAGTAGAACACACAATATAACATCATGATTGAGCACAGACTTCAGAGCCAGATGCTTATGTTTGAATTCCACTGTTGTTTACTATGTGACCTTAGGGAATTGCTTTATTTTTCTTTCCTCGGTTTTATCTTCTGCAAAATGGGGAAGCCTACCCTATAGGTTTATTACAAAAATTAAGTAAATGTATGTATTAGGTTGAATCATACAAAATTGCTGATTTTGTGGTTATAAAACCATTTTAATAAACAACATACAAAAAGTGCTAACCGTGAAAAATTAATAAATTGGAGTTAATTGAATCTAAACACTTTTACTCATCAATAGATGCTTTAAAAGTATGAGAGGCAAGCCACAGACT
Source organism: Papio anubis (assembly GCF_008728515.1). Taxonomy (NCBI): domain Eukaryota; kingdom Metazoa; phylum Chordata; class Mammalia; order Primates; family Cercopithecidae; genus Papio; species Papio anubis. The sequence goes on along the minus strand of NC_044977.1, from coordinate 112,953,191 downwards.
TAAGTGGTGAAGTATCACTGACAGCCTTGAAGGAAGGTCAAAAGTCTCATGTAACAGAGCAACCGGACCAGGCAGGGACGATATCCCAGGCAATGTGACTTCCTTCACCCCAAGACAAATAGGTCAATTTTGGAAGGAGTCTCATCATACTTGCAACAGCAGCCCCTGCATCAGAAACATCAAGTCCCTTACTTTGTGGTAATCTATCATGATGGATATATTTCCATGCCCATTATGATGACGGTCAAGTAGCAGCTGTAGCAGTGAAAGTGGTACTGGCTTATTTGGCAGCTTGATTCCAGTCAGTTTCATCAGAGAACAGATGTTTACTGTGGTCATCTACACGAGTGACCTACACAGTTGCTTAGCAGCTGTGATTTACTTCCACACTTCTCAGTCTCAAAGAGGGGTGTCTTTAACCTGCCAGTCTTAGCTTCCTAAGTGGCAATTTAAAGAGCTAGGCTATTGACAACATGACAAGAGTTACTAAAAATAAAACAAAGCTCATCAAGGGGAATATTGCCTAGAGTTCAAAGAGCGACTCTGAATTCCACTTACTGAGTAGAGGGACCACTTCCATTTTCTATTCTTCATAGCTGGTGCTGAGGTTAAACAGCCACAGTCAGCCAGTGCATACCATCAAGTATTAACTGAGCTAAACTGTCAGTGAACTACGCCCAAGTTTGTAGAAAAACTTCTTCCTTCGAAGAGATAGCTGCCACATTTTCATGTAAAGCCAGTTTATAACACTGGTACCATTTCCACTTGACCAAGAAGTTTTACTGTGCCCTTCCTATGTCATTATTGAGTTTGAGTTCAGCCACCCAAAATAAGGATGTCAAGCTGGAGTAACAAGGCCTCCTTTTTTTAGATGTCCAGATGTCAGATGTCCAGAAAACCCCAGAAACAAACTAGTTACAAAACCTATTAGGACTACCTAGTAGCCCTGTCAGGGAAGCGGCCCCAAGGGGAACCTCCAGATGGAGGGTGCCTCCTTTTGCCTGAGGCCCGGGTTGGTGAAATCATCAGTTACAAAGACATTCAGCACAATAGGGTCATTAGGGCTTTGGGTCTCAAGAGTGGAACGCATACCATAGCTCGCACAGCATCCCACATGGCTTCTTGCACTGGAGCTATTCTCAAAAGATGTTGATATGCAGGTTAGCTGATGTAAAAGACCAGATAGAAGGCCCAGATGAGGCCTATGCTCTCTCTCTCTTCAATACCTGACAAGTATAATAAGGTACTCAACTTCGTTTTGGATGGTGGAGGTTTAAAGGGAGAGCAGTTTTTCTTGACTCCCGGAGGGATTCAGCATTGTAAATCCACCCACGTGGTCTCAAGAAGCTTTATTTTGTAAGCGTGTCCCTGAGGACTGTTTGTTTATATCAGGAAGCAGGCCACCACCCCTCAGGTCCCCCCGCTATTGGTGGAGGTTTGGTAACACCACAGTCTAGGCTGTGGTGACCAAGACTTCTGATTCAGCAATCAACGGGGCACTATTGAAATGAAAACTTTGGGTAGGGCTACTCGTACTAAATCCAGACTGATTCCCTGGTAGAAAAAGACAGTGAGTGACTTACTGGTAGCAAAAAACAGTGCATCTTGGGGAACACCTTGTCTTAAATGGGGAGCAATGTATATGTCACACTGCTACTTCTCTACCTGTGGGTCTTCCTGAATTAAAGAGTCCCCTCTGGAATATATGGAGCAGCGGAACACGTAACACATTGATTCCTGTGCATTCAGATGTAGAAGCAAAAGCAATAGTGTATTAAAGTTTTAAAAGGTCACACCCACAAGGCCAGCTTAGCTTCCCTTCCCCACTGTAAAGCCACCCCACACTCCATTAGCAGAATCCAGGTGGATTTTATTTCCAAGCGTGTGGTAGGACAATAACTTGCTTGCCTGTCTCAAATTGAGTTAATGCAGTTTGACCCCCTTGCTTCCCCAATCTTTGGGTCAGTTTCTTATTATCTAGTAGGTTATCTTCATCCACTCTGTTAACCCAATCTAGAACACTAAGTGCCTAAATAATTGTTAATGCCTAATCTGTGGTTTCCAATGTTATGATTTGAATTCCAAATTCATATGCTGAAGCCCTAACCTCCAGGACCTCTGAATGTGATGTTATTTGAAGGCAGGGTATTTATGGAGATAATCAAGTTAAAATCAGCTTATCAGGGGAGGATCTAATTTAATGGGACTGGTGTTCTTATAAAAGGGGAAATGTAGACACAGAGGCAAACACACATACAGAGACAATGATATAAAGAGACAGGGAGAAGGCAGTCGACTCTAAACCAAAGAGAGAGGCATGGAATGAATCCTTCTCTCACAGAACTTAGAAGGAACAACCCTGCCAAAACGTTGATTCTTGGACTTCTTCTAGTCCCCACAACCATGAAATAATACATTGTTGTTGTTGAAGCCACACAGTTTGTGGTACCTTATTACAGCAGTCTTTGCAAAATAATACACTATGGGAGCTTGACTTTCTCCAAGAAAATCTCCCCCAAAGGCCAAAGCTCCCTAGATCCACTGCAAAACAAACAAACAAACAAACAAAAAAACCTAAGACATTTTGCTATTATCCCTAAATAAATCCAAGATTGAAATAATAGACTGCAGGTGGGAAATAAGCATTAAGAAATATTTTTCTTTAACAACCTTTTCACACCTCGGCCCTCTCATAGCCCAAGGGAACGAGCCAAACGTCTAACAATCAATGAAAAGTCCCTCCTCCCAAGGAAGATGCAGCCACAGCCAGAGCAGCCATTGCTGAACCTATTTTTCAGGATTCGAGTACCTGTCCTGCACCCACCTTCCCGTTTCTGATTAATGGTCAGTGAGGTCACTTATTGCCTAGTTAGCACTACATTATTTTGTTCCATGTTTTCTATTGTTTCCATGGACTTCCCTCAAATCCCATTAATTGATTCCCAAGGCCTTCATCTTTCCCATTCCAGAAAGCCATGTCTGTAAGGATCCCATCCTCGCCCTTTACATACTTCAGACTCCTACTTGTCTCTGATTGTTTGGTAGACTTATCATCACTTTCTGAACAGATCTCTTTTTCCTCTTCAGTTTTTTAAGCATCTAGCATCCACTTGGATTTGCTTTGACTGGTACTTACAAGCGTGCGTTTTGTTTTGGTCGTGACTTTGATGAACTGTTTGATGTGTAAGTACAGTCTTCCTGTACATAATTGTGCCCTCGACTATGGTTTGTAACTCCTTACTGCATCATAGCCTTACTTGGTCTCTTGATTATACAGTTATGGCAATTATATCCTTTTGGAATTAAAATCTTTGGTTGACTATACTAGTCTCATTTTAATGATTCTTTCTAAAACAAAGGGATAATAAATAATCACTCTAATACTAATACTGTTAATCACTTCTATATATTATTCTTAAGTTTTCTTCAAGATCAGATACTATGACATGGGTTATAGATAATTTCCATCATCTTTCTTCTCCTTGCCCCATGAAGATCTATGATAAGCAGCATTTTATAATGTGTGTGTGTATTTGTGTGTATATTTATATGCATATGTTTTAATTGCATAGCTATTTTTGGTCTAACATGTTATAGCCAGTAGCAGATTTTATCTTCAGGGGGATGATGTTGGATAGATGATTATGTTTATTAAAAAATACTAATAGTCACAGTCATGAGCTATTTCTTAAAGAGTTTCATGCTTTATACTAATTACAATTTTTATTTTGAAATAATTGCAGATTCACACACCCTTTGCTCGATTTCACCCAATGGTAACATTTCTCTAAGATATAATACAATATTATACCTAGGATCTTGGTGTTGATACACTCAAGATACAGAACAGTTTTATCACCACAAAAATCCCTCAAGCTGCTCTTTATGTTTACATCCATCTCTTTTCTGCCATGCTCATGCCCTGGCAACCACTAATCTCTTCTTTTCTACACTTTTGTCCCTTCAAGAATGTTATGTAAAAGGAATCATACAGTATGTAGCCTTTTAGATTTGGCTTTTTTTTTTTTTTTAACTCAGAGTAATTCTGGAAATTCGCCCAAATTGTTACATGTATCAATAGTTTGTTCCTTTTTATTGCTGAGTAATAATCCATGGTTGGATATGGTGGTTTGCTTAACCATTCAGTCTTTGAAGGATATCTGAGTTATTTCCAGTTTTATGGCTACTGTGAATAAAGTTACTGTGAAGATTCATGTACAGATTTATATTAAAATCCACCTGGGGCTTTGTCTTTATTCAGGTATGGTAAGTCCAACACATCAGGAGACATTGACATTAGAAAGTTTATTATTCAAAGTTCCCAAGAGGAGAGGAGAGTGTCATTCCTTGCAGGACCATAGTATATAACAACAAGGTCAGCTGCAGGCAGAGAGAGAGCAAGGGAAACTTCAGGAAAGCTTTTACTATAGTTTTCTTGGAAGAAATGGGCCATTTGCTCTAAAGCAAATGGGCTAAGCAAGTTTAGAGTTGGCCAATCTGAATAATTTCAGTATGCTTCAGGGTGTTGAAGCTGGCTGATGCTTGGCCTTGTGGTGATTAAGGCAGGGGAATAGTGTCTTACAAGAGTAAGAACCGCTGAAAGAACAGGCAGGTCAGGGGTGTGAATTTTGGATTGGTTTGTTTACATATTGACATGGTTGGCTCTGTGTTCCCACCCCAATCTCATCTCAAATTGTAATGCCCACAAGTTGAGGGTGGGTCTGGGTGGGAGGTGATTGGATCATGGGGGCGATTTCTTCCATGCTATTCTTGTGATAGTGAGTGAATTCTCACGAGATCTGATGGTTTTAAAGTGTGGTACTTGCGTTGTTCACTCTCCTTCTCCTTCCACTGTGTAAGAAGCGCCTTGCTTCCTTTTCACCTTCCACCATGATAGTAAATTTCCTGAGGCCTCCCCAGCCATGCAGAACTGTGAGTCAAACCTCTTTCCTTTGTAAATTACCCAGTCTCAGGTATTCTTTATAGCAGCGTGAAAATGGGCAGATACAGACAATAACAGTGTGAAAATGGACTAACACACATATGAAAGGCTCACTCTAATGAGAGTCAAAAATCCCTCTGCTAACTCTGGGAAATCCAACTGCTAAACCTGTGGGAGGGGCAGTCCCTCCCTATCAACAAGGCCTTAGATGTCAAAACATCAGATACAGAAACATGAAAACATGGATAATACAAGTATTTTGTGTGAACTTAAGTTTTCATTTCTCTGGGATAAATGCCCAGGAGTGCAGTTTCTGGATCATATGGTAATTGCATGTTTAGTTTTATAGGAAAATGCCAAACAATTTCCCAGAGTGGTTGAACAATTTTCCATTACCACCAGGAATATCTAGGTGATTCCTTTCTCTAATCCTATAGATTTATAAAGCTTATGGGAGGGAATAAAGGCGTCATTTGGATTATTAACACTTCTGGCATTTAGGTAAACCATGACAATGATTTTTTATTTCGTGAGTAAAATCTGTAGTACACTGACCTGGGAACTGTGAAAGATCCAAAGGTGAACAGGTAGATAATTTTGCTCAAAGAGCCTTCAGTCCCTCGGTGGAAGCAGGCCTGTAAATGTTGAACAAAAAAGAATAAAAATGGGTGGTACGTGTACATTCAACCAATCTGCAGTGTAGGCACAGTGGAAATGCTAAGTATTTGAAATAATGGATATGTTAATTAGCTTGATTCAATCATGCTACATTGTATACATATATCACAGTATCACTTTTTACCTCATAAGTAGATACAATTATAATTTATTAAACGCAATACAATTTAAAAAATAAGTAATGTTTAAGAATTCTGAGGGTGTGGCTGGTAAGGCCTGATGTAGGTAGTAATCTCTGAGCAGTCTGTGAAGAATGAATATAATTTAAAAAGTAAAGAAAAAAAGTGCAAAAGGCATTTAACATTCAAAATATTTTGTGTGCTGGGGGCACCAGAGGTATTCTGATGGGATTAGAACCCTAGCAGAGTGGGGAGATGGATGGAGCAATGAAAGTGAGAAACAGAATTGAAGAAAGATCATGAGGAACCTGGAATGACCTCTGAAGAAACTAGGCTTGGTTTGGTAGCGGATGTGAAGTCACTGAATTTGGAGAAGATGAATACCAATTGGCCTGCATTTTAAGATATTGACAAAGTTCACTGAAAACAGTCAAGATCAAAAGTGAAGAGTATTGAGGGGAAGCTATTGTCATAGTTTAGGTGAAAGATGCTGAGACATTGAGCTCATTGCAGAGCCTTTAAAATGTCATTGTGCTGTTTTCTTTAATTAAGTCGACTACAAAAAAAGAATGTTCCTTGCAAGCACATCAGAAAACAATGGAAAAAATAAACAGAAATCACCCTTGATCACCTTTCTCAGAAATAACCACAGCAAACATTTTGAAATATTTTAATAAAAATGTTTGTAGTCTTTTTAGCTACATTGCCATGTATGCATGTATGTATAATTTTAAGCATATATCAGTGATAGCATATATAATGTTTATGTCATATTTATAACATTTTTCATCAACAGTGTATTATAACATCTTTTAGTATATAAATGTATTTATTCACTATCACTTAAATTATTCTCATTGTATGGAAACTGTAACTAATCAAGTCCTCCCCACTGCAGGATATTTAAGTGGTTTTGTTTAATTTTGTTAGACTATTTTACTATTTCTAGCTTTTTATTTACATTTAACACCTTATTTGTAGACTTGGAATAAGAAATAAGATTTTCTATCTGAGGTTCTGTCTCTTGCCCATGCTCATGGAAGATGAAGTTGGGGCTCCGCAGACATCCTGAGATGCACACATTTTGTGCTGGCATTGCACATTGAGTGGCCTTGCCTCACCCCTCCAGCACTGAAAATAGTATGGCTTACGTTGAATTAGAGACCAATATGCTTATAATTTTCTAGCTGCTGCAATTTCTACTCAAGTTCTTTTATCTCATGTTGGGTTCCCAAAACTAGACTGTTCATCAAATTATCCACAGATCATTTTACAAATGAAATGCTGAGGACCCAGCATAAAAGATTGTGATTCAGTTGGTTTGGAGTTAGGTCAGGAAACTGTATTTTTCATTCTTCTCTAGGGAATTTGACCATTCAGCTGAGGTGAAAACCATGGTGCTAGACCTTTCTTTCCACCCTTTTACTGATATAACTGTTTCCACTGATTATGAGTTTGCCTATGTGGTGACAGAACAATTTAAGCTAAGATGGGGCTCGGCAATGGCGGCTTGATGTGTTCCTTTCTGGGAAGTTCAATGTTTTCAACCACAAGGGAGCCAAACTCATGCAAACCAGTTACAGATTAGGGGCAGAAATAGTTTTGAGAAAGGGAGTTTCTATAAAAAAAATTTAAATCTGGGACTGGACTTCTAGGGGATATCCTACCAAGTGTGGATCTTTTGCTTTTCCAAAGTATTTCCTGATCTCTCCGATTGGGTGATGAAGCCTTTTGACATCGTTACCAAAAAGGAGGAAAATAGGCTGGGTGCAGTGGCTCATGCCTGTAATGCCAGCACTTTGGGAGGCTGAAGTGGGTGGATCATGAGGTCAGGAGATCGAGACCATCCTGGCTAACATGGTGAAACCCCATCTTTGCTAAAAACACAAAAAATTAGCCAGGTGTGGTGGCGGGTGCCTGTAGTCCCAGCTACTTGGGAGGCTGAGGCAGGAGAATTGCGTGAACCCGGGAGGCGGAGCTTGCAGTGAGCCGGGATTGCGCGGCTGCACTCCAGCCTGGCGGACAGAGGGTGACTCCATCTCAAAAAAAAAAAAAAAAATAGACAAAAGGAGGAAAATATGGACATTGGGGTGTACATGACTATCACGTTTCTGAGCCCATATTTTATGCAGGTGGTTGGATACTGTGATTATATGAAAGACAAATGGAAGCATCTCAGAGTAGGGACAGAAGGACACAGAAGAGAGGCTTATGTTGTTGAGGACAAATTTTGTTCACTGGGTTCCTTTCCTTGAGGTGGCCTCTCAAATGCTACCCAAAGGACATTGACCTGAGGATGACATGAGGAAATCTGCGGAAGTATGGCTTTAGGCCATTAACACAGGCTGAGCCATCACTGCACAGTGGATGGAGCCCCTAGGTGGGTTCCCTCCACACATGGCTGGCTCTTTCTGTCATGACTGCCAGCTCAAAGTAGACATGGATCCTCCTCGCTTGTGCCTCTTGTCCATGTCCCCTGTGAGGACAAAGATATTCTGCACATACTTCTGTAATCGATCTTGCTGCATTGCAGTCCTGTGCTGCCCTGACCTCCAGCTCTGTCTTCCTACTTGGATCTCTGAAAGTGTAACCTAGGTCTCCTCCCTGTTTCTGGTTTCACTTGCTTGAAACACATCCCCTTCTTGGTGGACCAGAATCAGCTCCAATATTTCTTTAATTCCACCACAGTGACTGAGGTATCCTCCTGTCTACAAAGAGGATAACAGAGTTTGCAGCTCCAGCCACACAGTTCTCTATAAACCTCAAGAAATTGCTTGGCACAGGTTAATTTTCCCCATCTCTAGAGAAAAATACTACCATGTTACCAACACTTACTGATACACTGAAAGCATCAGATTAAAATAAAATGGTTAGCTGCACTTTAAAGAATGGAAAGGGATCTGTAGCATCAATATTCATCTTGCAAAATCTGTGTGTCAATAATATGGCATAAAAAACAAAGTTTTTGCAAAAAAGGATATTGTTACAAGAGAGGATCAATATGCCCTGCCTGGGAAATCAACACTGTGACTTCTCATCATTTATAATGTATTAGCTAAAAGGTCTAAACCATCTCAATCAGGAGACATGTTTCGAATTTTTTACATGAGGATCTGAAATGATGTAATGATAGCAACATTCATTACCTATCATGTGTGAATATTATGCTTAAATCACTCTCATTCGATTCCATGACATCCCTGGAAGGGAACTTGTATCATTCCTTGTTTTACAGATGAAGTATCTCAGACAGAAACTCTACTCAAAATCAACACTAATTAGAAGGTATTTCTGCAGGGCCTATAGGTTTTCCCAGCACACCATAGGTTCTCTCTGGTTCACTCGTGTACAAACCCACAGAATTCTCAAAGCTTGCACCCAGTGTGGCTGCAGTGATATTGCTTCCTTCTAATTCTCCTCTTTTACTTTGTTTTGTGTGAGGGAGACTAGCAGGTAATATTTGATGTGGGTCAATCAACTCCTGTCGACCTGATCATATGGCTGTTGGTGGGGGTTGAAGAGGTAGATTCAGGGTTTAAAATAAGAAAAAAGCAAAGCAGGTAATGAGGGACAAAGATTTACTTGACAAACATGAGTGCCCAGAAAGAGATTACATTTCTAGAGGAAAATCAAATAAATCTCCATGAAGATGGTTCTATTCTTAGCACTTAACCTGTTATATTTTAGGAGATCAAATACTGTTCAACTAATTCAAACAGAGAGAGATCATCTTAGTAGCATTTTAAAGGTGATATGAAAACACGTTATAAAAAGAAAAAAATTAAATGTATCTTCATTCCTTATATCCAGAAAGAACCATCTTAATGTTTTGGCATGTACCGTGACAGAGAGATAGAGAGACACAGAGAGAGAGAGAGAGAGAGAGAGAGGTAGAAATATAGCTAGAAACATTTTATAAAACAGAGGTCATAGATTTTATATATATAATATAAATATATATATATATAATTTTTTTCGGTTATGAGAATTTTCCCTTGTCATTGTCTTTTGAAAAATTTTAAAAATGACTTGATATTTTATTATATGAGCAACAATTTAATGATTGCCCTATTTGGGGTCATTTAAATTTTTCAAACCTGTTTTTTTTCCTTTGCTATTATGAACACCTCAGTGAACATCTTTGAAAATGTTTCCTCATCCACATCTTGAATCACCCACATCTCGAGGCAATAGAATTGTAGACACATAATTATGGCTTTAAAAATGGCTCTTAATGTATGTTATCAAATTGTTTTCCAAGAATTTGGTGCTATAAATACTTCTACCAGCAATGTTTAAGAATGACTGACTTATACATTTTTATTTTAAAAAGTTGACAAGTGCGAAAACTGTTACATAATAGTTTAACATTTTATTTTTTCAATTACTGAGACTGAACATAGCCCACATGTTTATTAGCAATGAATGATGCTTTTTTAGTAAATTATCTGTTCATGTCTAGAGGCAGTTTTTTGATAGATTTTCTTCCCATTGACACCTTGTATGTCAATGTTTTTCCAATTTGTAATTTATCTTTTAATTATATTTAATAAAATTTTCAGGTATTTTAAAGAGCTAGATTTACAATAAATGTAACCGAGAAAACTACAAGAATTTTGACTTGCTATTGGATGGTGGAGAATTTTCTAAGCACAAAATAATAAAATAAATAATGAAGAGAAATATTAAATTGAACTGCAACCAAATGTAAACCATTTGGTTTTCAAAACAATATCAAAATATAGTATATGATAAGCAACAATTATAGAACTGAACATAAAGTAAAATTACCATTTTTGAAAAACAAACATCTAATATCAATTTTAAAAAAATTAGTTATACGAGTTTATATTCCCACTTCCCAGGAAACAATTGTAATGGTGAGTTAATTGCATTTTCAAGAGAGTTCATAGCAGCATAATTTGCAGTAGTTAAAAACTAGCAAAAAAAACTGTTTAAATATCCACCCAACAAGAGAATGGATTAATTGTTCATTTTCATACCTGGGATGCTTTAGAGAAGTGAAAATAAATGAGTTAGAGCATCACACACCATCAGGTATGAATTCCATAAATAGAAGAAAGCAAGATATACAGAATACATACAGTGTGATTCTGTTTATATAAGGTTCATGCACAACTAAACAGTAAATTGCTGGGGACACATATATATGTCATAAAACTCTAAGGAAAAGTCAAGGAATGAGAAACACAAAACACTATTGTTTAGATTACTGCTGCTCAACTCTGGCTGCACATTAGAAGTAACCAGGGAGCTTTTAAAAAATACTGATGCACAGGACCCAGCCCAGAGGAATTAAATTGGAATCACCTTACTCAGTGGCTTAGTTAAGACTTATAGTAAACAAATACTTACTGCATCATTAAGGAAATTAAGGTCATCCTTTCTCAGTACCTCAAGATCTTTGCTTCGGCAATTATTCCCTCTCTCCTACAGCATCAATTTCTTCCTCACTATTGGGTTACTCCCTTTGCTGTATGCACATGCATGTCTAATATCAGCCATTCTAAAAGAAACAATAAAACAAAGAAATAAAACTCAGTCTCTCAACAGTATGTCTTCCACATACCATCTACCAACTTATCTTTTTCTCTGCTTTTAAAGCTATACTCCTGGAAACAATTGTCTACACCTCTTCTTTCTTATTGGTTATGTTTATGTCCTTCAGCTCACTTTACTGAGGCTTGCATCTCCAGTATTGCTACAAAACAGTTTTCTTTTAGATCAGCAACCATGACCTCTGTCCTACCAGACCCTACAGTCAATTACTGGACTTCATCATGTTTTACCTCTTGGCAGCATTTAACACAGTTGGTCACATCCTTTCTGCTTTTCCTAGCTCATTGTCATTCCTTATGTTGAATTTCTTCTTTTCCTGACCTCAAAATATTGGCTTAAGGCCACAGCTTGGCCCTTGGCCCTGTTCTTTAACTATCTTCTTTCCTCAGATGAGCTCATTCTGTCCCATGCCTTTAAATGTCATCTACAAGCTATTGGCTACTAATTGTTTTTCTTCAAATCTAGTGTCTTTCCTGAACTTGGACATAAATAGCCAACTATATACCCATATAAACTAGTAATTGATTTCAACGCCAAACTAATTCCTACCTTTTACTCAGTTACTTAGGACAAATAACAATGACGTCTAGTTTGTCAGCAATTCTTTTTAGGATGACCTTCAAATTATAGAATGAATGGATCACTTCCACTGTATCCACTGCCACTATCTTAATGTAAGACATGCCTGAGCTAATGCAACAGCCTCCTACCTGTTCTTTCTGCATCCACTCTTCATCCCCCTACAGCTTTCCCAGAGCAGCGTGTTCCTCTCAAAGTCCAAATCAGATTATATGTCTTTCCTGTTAAAAATTCTCCACTAGTGTCTCATGGCTGAGTTCCTCACCATGGCCTAGGAGGTATACAAGAGGTGGCCATTTTCCAGATTTCTTACCACTCTCATCTTGGTTTTGGGACTTTACACCCACTATTCTTCCACCCTGTGGAAATGCCTGGCCTCTTCAGTCTCAGTGTCTGGGCACCAGCTCTTCTCTTTGCCAAGAATGCAGAACTGACCCCTTCCTGTGAGTAATTCAGGTTCTCAGCTCAAATGTCACCTTCTCTACAGAGAGCCTTCCCTCGTCATTCAGCTCATAAAGTGTTGTCCAAGCACACTCAACCTCTAGCACATTCACCCATTTTCTATTGCTACTAAAATATCAATCACCATATAAAGTTGTTTGTGTGTAACTGTAGTCTCTCTCTCCCTAGCCTCATTAGAATAGCAGCTCCAAAAAAGTAGGGGGTTTGTCTTCATTACAGCTGAATGCTTAATATTTAGAGCAGTGTCTGACAATCAGCTGGGTCATGATAAAAGTTTGAAATGAATAAATAAATAATAACTCAACCCAAACTTTCTACTCCTTAATGTACTCTTTGGGTGTCTGTGTTTTATGCTTACGTTGGCTGTGTTTTTTATTTTTTTCAACTTTCTTTGCAAACCTTGATTATTACCTAAAATGAGAAAGTCACAGTTCATTTCCTGAATATTAAACATTTTATTGCTTCAATATTATTCTTTCATAGAAAAAGCATAACCGAGAAAACATTCATGAAACAGCTTCTCCCATCTATGAAACCACACCTCTCAACTCGAAGTACACCTGCTTCTAGATTTCCCTTCTTTTGGTTTTTACCACAATCCCTCATCTGGGTATTTCTTGGCCTGCTGTGATTCCCAAATGTTTACCATTCACTTGTCACCTTTACCATCCTCACATTTTCTTACTTTTGCAGGACTTCTTTTTCCCTTCAGCAACCTCTGTGACTTTTTTATGCTTTGTATAAATATGTATTATTTTAGCCTATTTACAATCTGATAACAGGGCACATCATCAGAATTTTTCTTTCTCTCTTATCTGACTTTCTAGCCTTTCACAGGATGGACTCATCTTTTGAAAGAAAGCTTAGGTGGTTAACACTGAAAATTTGAACCAGATATCTTGGAGACATAAGATATTTCAATAGATGTAATTCTGGGCTTAGTCAAGATATTAACTAACAGGACTGTTCCTATTTATTATCTTACGTATTATATAATCATCACCATGTAACATTACACTGGTTACGCATTATACATGTGCAGCACTTTGGGTGAACATTTCACTTGGCTATGACTTGAGGAAAACACAGAGTTATTTTAAAGTATAAATGTTCCTAACTTAAATGTTCCTGAAGTGAATTAAATGGCAATTTTGTGCTATTCTTAAGAGAAAGGATTTACACCTACATTGTAAATTATAAAGCAAGCTGCAGTGTTCTTAGCACCCACTTCATGCTGTTTCTGTTAAGAATTCCCAGAAGGGCTGCTTAGAATATACTAGCGATTAAGTGAGTTACAGTACATTCTAAAAGATTTTATAATACCACGGAGAAATAAAAATAAATGCAAAAATATATTTAAATTGTAAAAAATGCTTTTGGGAAAATTAAAGTTATGATTTATTTGATAGTTCTTTTCTCATATTAACATAGGATTTCTGCCCCCACTCCCTATTAAGAATGTTTCAAGAGGCAACATTTAATGGTGCAAACTCTCTTTTTCTGGGCAACCAAATATAAAATATCAAAAGACAGAATGTCACCTTTGACTCAAGTATTTGTGATGTTTACAAAATAATTAGACTGCCATTAAGCTGAAATGTTGTTGAATTACCATGAAAATAAAAATATTACTGCAACAAAGTACAAAATAAGAAATATATCATCCTTAATTCTTTTGTTTTTCAAATAGACATGAGAAAGAGTAAAGTTTCTTCTTTATTACAGAAGCACAGAAAAAAGTTGTTTCTTTGAAATCATCCTCCATCTCTCCCAGACTGCAGACTTTTGTCCAAATGTTGAAGTCCAGCTCAGCTTTTAAGGCTATGAGTGATGACATTTAAGACATGTTGCCTACTGCAATTGATGCTTTCCTACATTTATCCTTTGGAAACTCTTTCCCTGTCCCTCTATCTCTTCCCCACTTGCACCTGGTTTTAAACAGCGTTTTTATTTCCCTGTTTTTGGTATTCATTACAATGTGTCTTTATTCTCTGTTATTTAATAGAATTCAAGGCAGGGACCTTATTTTATTTATCTTGGTGTTACATGCGCCACCAAAGTATTTTCTTGTAACAGGTGCTTTGTGAAAGTTTGAATTGAATTGCATTGATTTGACCAACATTAACTATCAATGAAATATTTCACAGCACTCAAAGTAGTTCTATAGCGCATGACTATAGAGTTTTAGCAACAAATCAAGCATTAACATTTACATAATTTTTTTTATGCTGAAGGTACTAACACCTGTGGAAAAGCAAAGACATTTAATAAATTATGAAATCTGTAGTTATCATGGGGAAAAGTTGAAGGTATATTCGACTTTATACAAAACAATAAATAGCAGAACACACTTTTTAAAATCAAAACCACTAGGATTTGCCTTATGGTGGTATGTGCCTATAGTCCCAGCTACTTGAGATGTTGAAGTGGGAGAATTGTTTGAGCCCAGAAGCTTAAGACCAGTCTAAGAAAGATAGTAACAACCCTTCTCAAACAAACAACCAAACAAAAAACCACCACAAAGCAAAATCAGTAGGATTTAAGAGGAGGTTATAGGCAGTCTCCAGCATTCTATCTAGATAGGATTATTATCCACTATTGAAATTTTAAGTAAAAATCCATTTTAAAAATCATACAACTATAACACATGTCTAGAAAATATAAATAATTCAGAATACAGTAATTTCTCACTTAACATAGTTGATAGGTTCTTGGTAACTGCAACTTTAAGTAAACCTACACATAATGAAACCAATTTTAGCATAGGCTAATTGATATAAATAAGAGTTTAGTTTCTATGGCGTATTTCTGGTCACAAAAACATTACCAATCTTCTAAAGAATGACCAAAATACTTTAAGTATTAAACATTGAAATACATGTCTACTCTACGTACATTTAAGACAGGTTAAAACAAAAACAAGCAAGATCATTATTTACTCAATTATTCCAGTTCAAGGTCACAGGTGGCTGGAGCTTATCCCTACAGCTCGGCACAAGGTGGAGCCAACCTTGGCTAGGATACCATTACAGAGTGCACTCACACCTGCACCCACACTCACTCAGATTGGGGCAATTTAGGCACGCCAATTCACCTAACATACCTTTGAGATATGGGAGGAAATGAGTTCTTGGAGAAAACCCACACAAATGTGGGGAGAACGTGCAAATGCCACACAGATAGCAGGCCCTGTGGAAATAATTTTTTAAACATTTTTTCTATCAACGTTATAAAGAAAAAACATTATTTGAGATCCTGCTGTATATTTTACATAAAGATAATGATGTTTTAACATTTTACTACAGATAATTTAAAACACTCAAGTAGAGTGAATATGTATCTGTCATCCAGCTTAAACAATTACCAGTCATGGCCAATATTGTTCCATTTGTGTGATTATTGACTTCACCCCTTCTCATACTTTGAATTATTTTGAGACAAATTGCAGATATCATATCATTTTAACCATACATATTTGAGGGGGTTCTTTAAAACGTCTAAAAAATTTAAAATAATGGATTACAAAGTCCAAATTCTCAAAGTGATGCATAATTCGTTTTTTAATGTTTATTTGATTGAATCAAGATTCCCTTGAGGTTTTGGCATTAGGTATCTCTTTTATTCTTTCTCTCTCTATTTTTAACATTACATGTATGCAAAAGACAGCAAGAAGGACCACAGAATGTTTTGGGTTTCCAGTACCAGAGGAAGAGGTCATAGCAAGAGAAAAGGAAAGAAAGCAGGAAATGGGCAGAGATTCAGAAACTATGTATACTGACCCATTCTCTGGAGACCTCTCAGTTCCTGGGGCTGTCTTTGGGAGTCTAACTGTCCTCTTTCTAGGTTTCTTCAGGGCCTGTTCCACTAGCTCCCTGGGCCCAGGAACCTGGACTGGATTAGATTATCTCTGGGCAGTTCTTCCGTTTTCTCCAGCCATTTCTAAGGAAATACCACAGCACCTTTTCTTCCCCTCCTCTGAGCTAGTTCTCGGTGCTGTTTCTTGACACCTCCTGTGTTCTTTGGCTTAAACTGCTTAGTGCGAGTAGATGTATGAAAGCAGCACTGGTGTTTCCAGGTGGGGTAGGTTGGGAATTTGCATCTTCTGAAACCGCCCATCTCCTCATCTCGCCCAGGCTGGAGTGCAGTGGCTGGATCTCCGCTCACTGCAAGCTCCACTTCCCGGGTTCTCGACATTCTCCTGCCTCAGCCTCCCCAGTAGCTGGGACTACAGGTGCCTGCCACCACGCCCGGCTAATTTTTTGTATTTTTTAGTAGAGACGTGGTTTCACCATGTTAGCCAGGATGGTCTCCATCTCCCAACCTTGTGATCCGCCCGCCTCAGCCTCCCAAAGTGCTGGGGATATAGAGGCGTGAGCCACCACGCCCGACCCTCCTCATATATCTTTTAAGTGTGTAGGTTCATCTTGTTTTTCCTTCATGCTGTTCATTTCTTGAATCAACCAGGATGTTTGTTTTGTAGTTTCCCTCAATCAAGTGATTTTTTCACTATGTTTCCATGGTATTGTTTAATATGTTCTTGTATTCTCTATCCTATGAATTGGGTAGTAGCTGTAGAATCTTCACCAGGTTCAGATTTGAGATTTTGGTAAGAATACTTCTTAGGGGATATTGTGTACTGCCAGCAGGGGACACATCACATGTGGTTCTCATTTTTTTGTTGTGTGATCTTAGTTGCCATTAGTATTCATAGACTACAGTCAGTATTTCATTAGGCTCCTACTTGTAATCCCAGCACTTTGAGAGGCTGATGTGGGTGGATCACCTGAGGTCAGGAGTTCAAGACCAGCCTGACCAACATGGTGAAATCCTGTCTTTACTAAAAATACAAAAGTTATCTGGGCGTGGTGGTGGGCACCTGTAATCCCAGCTACTAGGGAGCCTGAGGCAGGAAAATAGCTAGAACCCAGGAGGTGGAGGTTGGAATGAGCCAAGATCATGCCAATGCACTCCAGCCTGAGTGAAAGAGGGAGATTTCGTCTAAAAAAAAAAAAAGAAAAGAAAAGAAAAAAGAAAAAAATTAATATTCTAATTCTATTAGTCTATCTTTGCTTATCAGTTGAAATAATTTTCTAAAGAAAAACTTCCCTTATCTACTATTTGGTTATAAGAAAGGCAGAAAGTCTATTTAAAATTTTCCATATATTTCCTGGTTATGAAAATGATAATGTAGTCCCACAGTATCTGCCAAAGATGACTGATGAATTATTTTCTTTGTCTCATTCATGAACTCATAGATTTAGGTATAGCTGATGTTCATCAACGCATCACATAATTATTATTCTACTAATACTCCAATATCCCATCTTTGGCAAGTAGAAAAATTCTTCAGTTGGTTGATGAATATTTTTAAAATGATCGTGGTAGACTTTTTCCTTTCTCCTATAACAAGATGTTTCAGGAACCAGCCATTTCTTCAAAAGAAGTAGCCATTTCTTAAAAAAATAAAATAAAATAAAAAGTCAAAGTATTTGGCTGCTGTATTTACCATTGTATCCCCAGTAGCCAGTTCCTGTAAAGTAGTTGGTATCAATATAAATTACTTGAATAATGTATATTTAAAAGGTAAAATTAATGTGAAAAACAAAAAAAATTAAAAATTAATTCAGAGTTTTGCTTTCTTCCAAGGTTTGATAACACGGAGATTTACCCTTTTACCTGAAATGCCTAAAGCGAAAGCAAAAACAACAAAAAAATGATAATGTATGTAAAACAATGATTCATAAGACATTGGACAATAGGTAATGAAGCTCATTGATCCCTGAGAGATGGTAAACAAACTAGGCAAGCCCTATGACTGCCCAGCTTATTGGGCACCATAGGGGCGGGGAACCCAGGATGAATGTGACAATCTATCTTTGTTTGGAACTTGAGTAACGGTGGTTAAACTTCGCAGAGAAGAACATCAGGGAGGAGGCAAGTTCAAAGAGGAAGAAGTCTGAGATCTGTAGATGGGTCCTTTTGAATATTGAGAACTGATGAACACAGTCATGGAGAAGAAATGACCCAATACTGGGGATAGGACCTCTGCAAAGATCAAAGGGGAGAATCTCATAAACCTGCCCAGTGCTGGCATCAGTGCCATTCTGAGTGGAAATCTTCTTTATTCACGCAGAGGTGGTTTGAGTGCTAAAAAAGATTTTGCTACAGTAATGGGAAAAAATTAATTCTAAAATAAATGTTGGTCGGTTTCAACCTAATAAACTTAAATGCAAGATCTGAAATGATCAAATTGCTGTCCCAAAACAAAGCTGAGAAAAGTTTTCATGAAAGCAAAGATTTTGAACATATAGCAAAGTAAAATTCACAATGCATGGAATCCAATAAAAAATTTACTAAGCATGCAAAAATCATAAAAAACATGACTGATGATGAAAATAAAAATTAACACATATTGAGACAGTTGAAGCAATTTGTAGACAAAGACATTAAAAGAATATCATAATTGAATTCCAGATGTTCAAGAAGCAAGAGAAAAGACTAAATATGCTAAGGAGAAAAATTAAAGATAAAAAATATAGATTTAAACTAAATTTCTGGAGATGAAAATAATAATATCTGAGATGAAGACCACACTAATGGAATTAGTCGCAATTTATACACTGGGAACATAAATGCATGACGATAGGAACCACTAAAAATAAAACACATTAAAAGAGAAACAAACAGTAAGCAGAACATCCGGCAAATCAGTGAGGGATAGGAAAATTTAAACAGCCTAATATATATGTAATTGGATCTCTGAAAGGGGGAATGCAGCAAAACATATTTGAAAAAATAATGGCTAAGATATTTTTAAAGTTGATAAAACTATAAACTTGCAGATCCATTAAGAAACCAATTCTACGAACACAAAACCTGGAGAAAATTACACCAAGAGCTATCATAATCAAATTGATTAAAAACAGTGATAAAAAAATTGAAAGCAACCAGAGAAAATATGTTACATTTTGAAGAACCAAAGATAATGGAGACAAATTTGTCAAAAATGGTGCAACCTAAAAGACTGTCAAGCAACATCTTTGAAATACAGAAAGAAAAGAACTGAGAACCTAGAACTATTTACCAAGCAAAAAATTTTTTCCCAAAAGGAAGGCCCTGTACATTTTTAGACATACAAAAGCTGAAAGAATTTATTATAGCACATTTGCACTATAAGAAATGTTAAAGGAAGTTCATGAAGTAAAAGAAAAAAAATCATAGCAGATGGAAATCTGGATGTACAAAGAATGAATAGCATAAAAATAGTAAAAGATGATTAACATTTAAGCACAAAATAGTGATGTACTGTGGGTTTTATAACACTTGTGTAAGTAATATGTAGATAGCAATAATACAAAGGCTGGGAGGAGAGAAATCAAAGTATACTACTTAAGGCTCTTATCCTATGTGTGAAGCAGTAAAATATCACTTAAGGGTAGATTGTTATGTTAAGCATGTATTCCATAAACTCTAAGGCAATGATTCAAATATCAATAGTTACGGTAATAAATAAATGAAGGAATAAAATGGAATTATAAAAATCCTAAAGAAGGTAGTAAAAGAGGGAAAATAAACCAATAACAGAATGGACAAATAGAAAACAAATAGAGGGATAGTAAACTTAAGCCTACCTTATCACAAATCTTATGAAATATAAATGGTCTCAATATCCAATTACTAGATTATCGTATTGGATTAAGAAAAGCATAACTCAACCAAATGCTACACAAACTCCCACTTTAGATATAAAGAACCAAATCAGCTGAAAGTAAAAGGATGAAAAATGATATATCGTGGTAAGACTAATGAAAAGAAGGCTGGAGTGGCTATAAGGTAGATTTCAAAAGAATTTTCAAAGTCAAAGAGAGTAATTTCAAAATAATAAAGAAGTCAACGATCAAGAGTGCATAGCAATTTTAAATATTCATGCACTTAATAAAAATGCATCACAATACATGAAGCAAACACACAAAAAAACCCCAAACAACAAAAACAACTGTAAGAAAAGGATACAAATCCACAATTATAGCCAGAGATTTCAATAACCTTTTCTTAATAATTAATAGAACTCATAGAAAAAAGTCACAGCACTATCAATCAATTCAAATGAAAACTTGCAAAACATTATCAACAAATTTGACTTAACTCATATTATAGAACATTCTACTTGACAACAGCAGTAAACACATCTTTTATTTTATTTATTTATTTTACTTATTTTTTAAATTTTACTTTAAGTTCCAGGATACATGTACAGAACGTGCAGGTTTGTTACATAGGTATCCATGTGCCATGGTGGTTTGCTGCACCTACTGACTCATCCTGTAAGTTCCCTCCCCTCACTCCCCACCTCCCAACAGGCTCTGGTGTGTGTTGTCCCCCTCCCTATATCCACGAAACACATTTTTTCCCAAGTGTATATGAATATTTGCCAAGGTAGGTCATATTCTGAGTCATTAAAAAAAGTTTCAATAAGTTAAAAAGTAGCACGTCATACAAAGTGTATTTTATGACCACACTTAAATAAAACAAAGATATCTGAAAAACTCATAAATATTGGAAACTAAATAATATACTTTTACATGACCCTTGAGTAGAAAAGAAATGAAACAGCACATTAGAAAATATTTGGGCCTAAATAAAAAGAGAAAAACAATATATCAACATTTGTGGAATATGGCTAAAATAGTATTTAGAGATAATTTTTTTAGCATTAGACACCCATATTACACAAGAAAAAAATTTCTCAGTTTCTATCTTAAGAATCCAGAGAAAATGTAACAGATAAAACTTAAAGTAAGCAAAAGAAATAAACATAAAAATCAGGAGGTGGAAATGAATAAAACAGAAAACAAGCACAATAAAGAAAAATAATTAAACACAAAATCTGACGTTTGAGGAAGTAAATAAAATTGATAAACCACTAGCCAGACTGATCAGGAACAAAAAAAAAAATAGAAAACATAAATAAAAGAAGGGACTAATATCAGAAATGAGAGTGGTGGTGTCACTCTTGACTATATAGATATCAAAAGAAAAATAAAAGGATAGTATGAAAAACTTCATGGCAATAAATTTGACTGCCTAGTTGAAATGAATAAATTCCTTGAGAGTTACAAATTACCAAACCTCTCTGATATAAATAATTTGAATAGATGTGTCCATTACATAATTATATTTCTGGTTAAAAATTATCCCATGTTTAGGTTGCTCATTGAGGATGTCTACCAAATATTTTAGGAAGAGCCAATATCAATTTATATGACTTTTTCCATGAATTGAAAAAGATAGAATGTTTCCCAACTCATTTTATAAGGCTAGCATTACTCTTATTCAAGACAAAGGACATCAGAACATTAAAGTATAGACCAATATCCCTCATGAAATTTGACAAAAAAATTCTTAACAAATTTTTAGTAATTCAGATCCATCTGTATGTAAAAAGGATAATACATCATGATCAGATGAACCCCATCTCAGGAAAACTAAATTGGTTTAATATTTGAAACTTAATTAATGTAATTAACTATATTAATGGACTACCAAAGAGGGGACACTCAAACAATTACCTTAATAGACACAGAAATTGTTTTTGAAAGAATCCAACATGCATTCCTCATGCAAATTCTTAGCAGACTTGAAATAGAAAGGAACCTCTTCAATCTGATAAAGTGAAAAACTAAATACTTTTGCCAAGGATCTGAAACAAGTCAAGGGTATCTATTCACTCTCAACAGTTCCATTCAACATTTTCTTAGCCCATGGAATAGGGGATATACAATTTAGATTGGAAAGGAAGAAGTAAACCTGTATTCAGTTGCAGATCACATAATGGCCTATGCAGTAAACCTCTCTAAAACTAATGAATGAGTTTAGCAACTTCGCAAGATACCATATCAACATGCAGATCAATATTTCTATAAATTAGTAATGAATAATCAGAAATTCTAATTTTATATTCTATAAATTAGTAAAGAATAATCAGAAATTCTAATTTTAAAATCTTTTTAACAGTATCAGAACTATGAAATGGTTAGTGATAAATCCGGCAGTTACGCAAGACCTCCACGGAACATTTCTGAGTTACCATTTGGTACACATTCCCACCAGCAGTTTGTCGGTTTCTTAATCAGTTAAAAGTATACCTTCCACGGGAGCTACCATTTCACATTCATTTTTTTGTAGAAAAATGTAGGCATATGTCCATACAGACTTCAATATTAATGTTCAAGCAACTTTATTTGTAATAGACAAAAACTGGAAACAGCCTAAAGTTCAACAGGCAAAGGAATAAACACACTGGTGTGTTCATAAAACGGACACAAATCAACAGACTATTGATATATGCTGTAGCATCGATAAAGTGCAACATAATTATTCCAAGTAAAAGAAGCCAGGCCAAAAAAGAGTATATCCTATATGATTTCGTTTATGTACAATGATGGAAAAAAAACAAACTAATTTAAAGTGAAAGACACATATCAAGGTTTCCTGGTGAGTGGTAAGAGGGATAGGAGGAGGAGATTACAAAGGAGCAGGGGAAACTTTTGAGGCTGATGAAGATGTTAATTTTTTTCTTTTTACTTTTTTTTTCTTTTTTGAGACGGAATCTCGCTCTGTCACCCAGTCTGGAGTTCAGTGGCGCGATCTGGGCTCACTGCAAGCTCCGCCTCCAGGGTTCACGCCATTCTCCTGCCTCAGCCTCCCGAGTAGCTGGGACTACAGGCACCCGCCACTACGCCCGGCTAATTTTTTGTATTTTTAGCAGAGACGGGGTTTCACCATTTTAGCCAGGATGGTCTCGATTTCCAGACCTTGTGATCCACCCACCTCGGCCTCCCAAAGTGCTGGGATTACAGGTGTGAGCCACCGCGCCTGGCCAATTTTTGTCATTATTATGAGATGATTTCATGAGTAATATGTATGTCACAATTTATCAAATTATATATTTTTAATATGTGCAGTTTATTGTATAATATCAGTTATACCTCAGTAAAACTGTTAAAATTATCCATAATTTCACCAGTAAGAGATAATTACCACTAACCTAGTAGTACATTCCTCAGTGTGTACAGGAACCATACAAAGATGTTTGATAAACTACTTTTATCTCTTAACAATGCATCATAAATACCTTTGTAAGTAAAACATGTTCGAGATAATTTTGTCAGTAATTATACAGGGGCTTACAGCATTGCTCCTTCTTATCACTTACGAATCCACAACTGAAAAGAGCTCTACACAAATTGTTTATACTATTTTATGTTTTTATTTATTTTCAGTAACAAAGACCAAGAAAGCAATCAAATTATCAATAAGAAGAAAGGAATATGGTTTAGTAAATTATGGTGCATTGACACAATGGAATATTATTAAGCCATTTAAACAATTAGACATTTATAACAATATGGGAAAATGTTTCTTTTATAACACTTAATGTAAAATTTAGGTTAAAATCTACCATTGATGGTTGGAAGTACAAGAGATAACATTTAAAACAGTCACAAAATGTAAATTAGTATGACACTTGGATACTCTGATACAAATATAGCATATAAGAACAACAATAAAATATTGTATCTTCATTTCCATACTTTGCTGTGTAGGTTCTTACCAAAAATTGTATCTAGCTCTGAACTTCATAATTTTTTAAAAAGCTGGAATATTTGTATTCAGCAACAAAAATAATTCAAAATATAAACATTCAAAATGATCAGAAAATGTTAAAGGTATTAGAATAGTTTAGCCTGCAGAAGCCAGAATATATATATTATGTGTACATAAAGCAATGTCTTTGGGTACATATTATGTATATTTTATTATTACATATACTTAAATATAAATACATACTACTTAAATATACATATTTTAATTAAAGATAATTATAAATATACTTCATTATAAATATACTTAAGTATAATTATTAAAATACTTATTGAATATGTATAGAACCATCATCAAGCTTTTCATATGACAAAATTTTCATTTAACATCATTCGACATCTTGTTGCCAGTTTGTCCTAGTTGCTGCTGGAGATCTTGATTTGAGATCTGCTGTAGCTCTCTTTTTGTTTTCCTTAAATAAGAATATGTTGGTCCTGGAAAGGACATCAGAGATTTTCTATTTCAATACCTGAATTTAATGGTGAGTAAACTGTGGTGAAAATACATCAGAGCTCACGGGGCTAATTATTGGGAAGAATTCAACCCAGATTTACTTACTTCTAATGTAGAGTCACCCTCATTTAAAAAACAAATTATTACATTCTGTTTTATAGCGAACTGTTCACTTTAAGAAGCTACTCTTTTGGTAAGACAATTCTTCTGAAGATAGAAATTTAATTGTTCCAATAAAATGGGGTTGCTGGAGGTCTTGCCCAAATTATTCTATTGGCAATCTTAATAATTAGCACAACCTTGGTTCTGAAATCCAGAGTCCTGAACTCAAAAGTCCATTGGTTTTCCCTTAACAGTTATCAGGGCTAATAACTTAACTAAAAAAATTACCGTGTTTTCACTGCATTTACCACCACGCTGAGCACTGGCAGTATCACAGGTGAATAGGATAGAGGTGAATCAGACAAACTCACTCTGGCCTAAAAGTGCACACGGCTGAAATGCACACCAGAGTGAGGACTTAGTGATTAATCAACATAGGGACAATGAGCACATTTTCTCACCTTACTAATCTGCAAGGGAAGCTAAGGATAACCTGGCAATGCCAGTTTGCCCTAGGGACCTCCAGGCTCTGCCTTTTTCTGTGCTTCTGTAACTGATCAACCTCCTTGTTAGTAAAATATTCTATCTTTAGAAATGTTCATACATTTAATCCAGCCTTAGTCAAACCCTGCAGGCCTAGGAGTCATTCTGTTCCTATGAGGTAACTTTGCATACTTCTGTTCTGCTGTACTTTGATCTCTCAGCTTAACCCTCAGAGCCAGTCTTCGTCTCTCATTTTCGAGTTCTTGGGGGGCATCATTTTGTAGCCTCCTGAATTCACAACCTTCAGAAAGAGTTTTAACTCTTTTTCTATGTCTGTTTAAGATAGGAATTCTGAAATACACATTTTAACACATTCCTTTTAACATTACTCAGTGTACTCAGCTATATAACAGTGATGGTGTTTCAATTGTCTCAAATCTGTCAAGAGCTATTAGTGATGATTAGTACAGTAGATACTGCTCCTGTAGTAGCTTTTTTTAGCCTGTAAAAATAGGTAGAATTTAGGCAGTAATTTTACAGTAATGAAATGAGAAATGAATACTCTTGAATCTTTTATGATTACCATTGTAGCTTTTTGGAGACTCAGGATTTACATATGCTTTGGGCAAAAGAGCCAATTAAGTATTAGAAAAAGAAAATGAAATTAATTCATTCTGGATAACCAAATAGATGCTTTTTAATTTTATTTTTAAAGGAATTTCTTTTAATGCAAACTTTAAGATCTACACATTTTTTTCCAGAAGAGTCTTGAGTCATCTGGTTTAGCCTCCTGTCTCTAAATATGTCTATGCCTACAAAACTATTTTTGAAGATTTAGAGATGAAGAACTCAGAATGTCCTTTGTATATTGTTTTTAGGTTCAATTTCCTATATGGTCCTTAGGTCTAATTAAACTCTCTCTTGCTTTGATTATATTCTGTTCTGTTTGCAGTTTTCTTTGGAGAACAGTCAATCTTCAATTCTTGTAATAGTGCTGATTGCACTGAGAAAAATTTGAGAGTTGTTTTCTAGCCCTCTCTTTTTGTTAGTAAATAACCCTAGTTTCCTTTTCTTTCCAGATATATTACACTTTTCTATCCCCATAATCATTTTCATTGCTCTGGGCCACCTCAGATTACTGAGATCAATGATGGGGACAATTCACCTGAGAAGAGGTGACTGCTCTAGGGTACAGTAGAAGGCTGTCTTCCTGAGCACTGAACACCTAGTTCCCATGAACAGACCACAGTACCACCAGACTTTTAGAACAACACCATTAGCAGTCTGGGATGATTTCTGTTCCAGCCTTTTCCTGTTGCATTTGGCCACCTCTAGCCTGCTTCTATCTTGTTTGGAAGACAAAGAACAAAATCCATAAAATTGGAAAAGCCAATTTTATGTAAGCCAGTTTTTTTTTTTTTTGTCAGTATATCAATAATAGCCAAAAGAAGAAACTTGATAGCTCATCTAATCTCTGGAAACTGAGGCCTGGAGAAAATAAATTTCCCCTATTCGCGGTGCTACTGTGGTGGTGATGTGGATACATGAACTCATCTCTTCAGACTGGCAAGCCAGTATTTGTTTTTCATCATCATGCAATGTATTTCATAGTTTATTTTTGTTGTCGTTGTTGTTCCAAACTGAGTTGTTCTATTTTTATGGATGCCTTTCTGAAGCAAAAGATTGAATTCAAAGTGCTCTATAGAGACAAAAAATAGTCTCAAGCCTGCATTATTTATTTCAGCTGAAAGCCCAATTAGCAGCCCCTTACTTATGTCATTTGCCTTAGGAATTATAATATTTTTTGATATCAATTCCAATCTCAACCCTCTTGGATAATTACTCAATATCCAATATCTTAGAAGGTGGACCAGATTTAGGCAATTTGGGGGTATTCTTAGTGTTCACTTACGTAGTGAACAATCCTTAAGACTTAGTACAAATTGGTTTTGGGTGTGGCAGGCGAGGGTAGAAAAAATAAATCAAGGCTTACTGAAAGTTGTACTCTCATGGGAATGGAAGTATTAGGTGATCCTGCAAACATTGAAGTTTCAGATGAAGACCCTGTCATCTCTTCACTATTCACTTCCAGAAATCATCACAAAACCCTTGCAACTGAAAGGTATCTCATAGCAATGTTGGGTCCATGAACTGAGAATCGCTGTGCATGGGAGGACACTGCATCACGACTGCATGTGGG
Organism: Papio anubis; assembly: GCF_008728515.1. Taxonomy (NCBI): domain Eukaryota; kingdom Metazoa; phylum Chordata; class Mammalia; order Primates; family Cercopithecidae; genus Papio; species Papio anubis. The sequence continues at coordinate 112,925,929 of NC_044977.1, read as the reverse complement.
GGCTATAGAAATCATTCCACTCAAACTACACCTCAGACCAATTAAACCAGAATCTCTAGGGGTGGGTTCAGCCATCAGTATTTTAGAAAGCTTCCATGCACTGAAAGGTGAGAACTGCTCACTGTCATCAAGTGCCAAATACTTTTGGCAGTTTTAATACCTCCTTTATAGTTTATCTTTCCCCCATTTTTGACTTAGGTGACACTATCCTCATTGATTACAAAAAGGTAACTTTTTTTCAGAACCATAATTTATGATAATTTAAATCATAATGTAAATGTATTATATATATTATTGTGTTTCACTAATTCATTTAACATTGACTTATTGTGCCTACATTGAGTCAGAACATGTTTTCATTGCCAAACATTGTACCGGTAAATAAAGCTTGCAGAAAGTGCTCGAAATGAAGTGAGAGAGAAATATTAGGGATGATGGAAATGGTTGGAAAATACTTCTACAGGGAATGCCTCTTTGAGAAAGTCACAGTTAAAAACAGATTAGGAGGAAGAGAAGAGAACATTATTGAGTTAATTTAGCAGTTCCAGAGAGGCCACTATATGCCAGAAAATGCAGCTGTAAAGATATACAAGATGTGGCTCTGTCTTCTAGAAACTCACAGCTTGGTAGAGAAGCTAAATAAATAGACTAATGATTAAATACAACAAGACAAATGTTAATACAGGAATGTACTAATTGCCATGAGGGCACAGGGTCAGACAAAGCTTCAGAAGGTAATCTTGGAAAAACTTAGAGAGCTTCATGAATTTGCACAGGCTCTATACACAGGGCTGTGCAAATCTCCAATTTTAATACATGTGTTATAACGCCTGCTCTTTCTGTGTTGTTAAGTTTGATCCTGGGATGGAAAGGGATTGTAATTTCTTCTCATTAACTTCTCTTAATAACATTCCATATGCATATAGATATACATTTCCCTATGTCTGTAACAGGTAAACAATAATTATAATGAATCTCTAAGTCTATACTTGAGAGGGGGAAAAAACGACTTATTTTTATGAACAGGAAAAGTCCAACATGTTTCAAATCGATGGCTCAGGAGTTTATGTTTGTCAGTGTAACCATGTCCAGTTTAGCAAGAGTTTATATGAACTCAGTCATCTGAAAGTTTTATTTTTTCCAAAGTCCAGCGTTGCAAATATTTGATCACCAAAGAACTGTGACAATTACTTCTGTCTAAAAATATCTAAGGTCTACAGCCCTGATGTTTCTGCTTTATTGATGGCTTGGATATGGATAGAGCAATAGATTACTTATAAAATCACCCAGAAGGCCACTATTACTTCAATTGGATCTTTACGCTGTTTGGGTATCCTAAGTGTGTCTTTCCTCACAGTAAATGAGATAGCCTAGACACTAGTAGGATACTACTCTTTGGTGTTCAAGTAATTAGACCAATAGGGAGGTTAACAGAAAATATATTTAAGTTGTTGAGCAAATGACTCCCTTATGATCCTTTTAATTTAGTTGTCCAATGTATTTTCTATGAGAAATAATGAATCATCTCTTTCTAGGCTTCATAAATTCCTCTTAATTTTTAACTGAGCTCTAGCTCTCACTTTCCCGTCTCTGTTTTTGTGCTGGATACTGCTGTCTGCTAATTCTATTGCTCCGTTTTAACAGAATGCCAGTTTTTTTGTCTGTGGTTTCAATGTATGCAGCTAAAATCCACACCAATTTCCCAGGTTCCCTTATAATAAAGGATGCTCATATGACACTGTCCTGGTAAGGAAGTGGAACTCAGTAGGTGACACTGCTGAGACAGCTGTTATTTACTCAATAAAATACAGATTCACAAGTACATTCCCTTTGTCCTTCACCTTTCAACACTTCTTGCCTGGAGAAAAGAACTGATGACCAGTGAGGGGAGTCACATCTTAGAACCATGGGGGCTGAGGCCATATTCTAAAGAGAAAGAATTAGAGTGAGATTATGCTTCATTCTGTAATGACTTCCTTGATCCACCATATGAGTGCTGGACTGCTCAACTCTGGACTTCTTAGTCTATGTAAATAATAAGCCCCTAATGAGTTGAGTCATTGTGGATAAATTTTGTTACCACTAACTGAAGGCATTGATAACTGATAAACTAATTTTCATTTTGTCTGGGTCAACATTTCAATATTATGGAAAAAGAGATTTTGGAGTGAGACATACTTGAATTAAAATTCCAATTCTGCTTCTTATCAGCCATGTGATCTGAGGCAAGTCATTTTACTGATCTGAGTTAGTTTTCTTATATGTAAAACAGAAATAGTAATACCTTGTTTTTAAATTTATTACAATATTAAAAGGGACTGTATTTATCAAGGCATTTTAAAATGGTGTTATTCAATAAATGTCCTTTCTGGCAGCATGCACCAAAACATCATTATTATCATCATCCACAAACCTTTGTTAATTCTGTACTACATAAAGCTCTCCACTTGAAACATACTCGGGTTTTAAGTTCCTAGATTTCTACCTCATTTCACAATATAAAACACAGAAACTAAACTACGAATAAATAAGCTCTTGTTTTCTCATAAACAAAAGTTGTAAAAAATAGAGATCTTAAACATTTGTTTTATTGAAGTAGAGCTGCTTGATTTATATTCTGTCCTTAATCTCTATTTCCCTGAAATTAACGTCAGAAAAATATTCATGGAGAAAGAAATGGATGAATATTGGCTACAACAAAACATAAAATAATAGATTATTTAAATGAAATAAAATAATTTCTGTTAGAATAGAGTAAAATTCGCTTCACCTTAGGAGGCAGGAAGCCAGGAAGAGAGGTAGGGAATTTGGACTCCAGTATACTTGGGTTCTAAATTCAGTTTCATCACTTACCAGCTAGCTGTGTGACCTCAGCCAATTTCTAAGTTAGGAAGCTTCAGTTTCTATTCAATGGAGCTATAGTAAATATTTGAAAATATTAGACATATTAAGTATATAATATAAGTTTTAGCACAAAACAGGTATTTAATTTAAAAAAGCTATTATTGTTTTAAATAAATATAACAGAAGAACAGATATTTATGCTATTATGGCCGTGGACCATTCTGAAGCAACTGTGCTGCTGGCCATAAAATCTCATATTACAGTGGGTTATGGAGTCAGTAGCTTTTCCAGAGTCACTTTATTACATGTGAAAATTTGACAATCCAGAAAGCCCAAGCTTGTTCTTGAGGCCATAATAATAATCAGCTACTGGTAGATACTACTAAAACATCGGAAATTATTTTTAAATCCTTGACAATTGAAAAATAGTTCAACACATGGAAACTCCGTAAAATGGTCTTCATCTATCACAGATTGACAAGAAATGAGAAAATGACCTTTAGTAATCTTGAAAATCATTTATTTTTAAATTCCTTAGGCAGACATTTCTTTTCTATTGAAGGAAGGAAGGAAGGAAGGAAGGAAGGAAGGAAGGAAGGGAGGGAGGGAGGGAGGGAGGGAGGGAGGGAGGGAGGGAGGGAGAGGGAAGAAATAGGCAAGCACTTATATTAGGATGATGATTGAGGGAAAATTGTCTACAGTGTAACTTCCCTAAACCATCACTCTGCCTGTTGGATAACTGAGAAGGTCCTGTCTGTACCAGGGATTCTGTACTGTACTGATGAGCACCCACCTTTGCTGGTTTCCTGAAGGCAATCCCTTGTCCATAGGTATAGGTGAAGGAAGCAAAAATAATATATACAGCTGAGTTTGTTCTATCCACTGCTACAAATGGCAAACAACCGAATGAAATGTTTTCTTCACAATTGTCATCAATCACTTATGAGCAAAGATTTTGGAGAATACCTCATAGAATCCAATCTGTTATTAATGCCAAATTATGACATCATGCCAACAAATGAAAAAATCATTAATGGATATGCTGACACATTGCTGTTACCCAAAATGTGTGTCTATGAAGAATGCTACTGAAAATCATCATTTCCTATGAGAAAACCATCTGTCAGTGTGATATGACAGAATGCAGTTTTACTAGGCATAGCACTTTTAATGATCTGACTAGAACTTTGAACAGTGTGTTGCAGATAATACATGCAGAGTATTTGTTGATGAAACAGATTCCAAGATATTGTATAGCCCACAAACCCACATAAACCCTCTTACAAAAACGAAATTGGTGGGGATGGAATAATTTTCTTTTTGAGATTCAGTAAAAATGATGGAATTTGTATTCAATCATTATTTTTCTTCGAGGTCTTTACTCTCCTTAACTGCAATCGAAATTATAGTAACTCTATAGACTATTTTATTTTTGAAATGTTTACTTTTCTTACCACTTAGAGAAGTTATTTTATTTCATTTTATTATTTGTTTATTTCTATTCAGATGGAGTCTCGCTCTGTCACGCAGGCTGGAGTGCAGTGGCATGATCTCTGACTCCGGGTTCAAGCAATTCTCCTGCCTCAGCCTCCGGAGTAGCTGAGATTACAGGTTCATGCCACCATGCCCAGCTAATTTTTGTATTTTAAGTAGTGACGGGGTTTCACCATGTTGGCCAGGCTGTTCTTGAACTCTTGACCTCAGGGGATCTGCCTGCGTTGACCTCCCAAAGTGCTAGGATTACAGGCGTGAGCCACCACACCCGGCCTCAGAAGTTAAATAACCTTTGATAAAATAGAGCATCCCTGACAACACCATACTTTGTACTTATTTATTTATTTATTTATTTATTTAGAGACAGAGTCTTGCACTGTTGCCCAGGCTGGAGTGCAGTGGTGTGATCTTGGCTTACTGCAACCTCTGCCTCCTGGGTTCAAGTGATTCTCCTGCCTCAGTCTCCCAAGTAGCTGGGATTACAGGCACTGGCCACCATGCCCAGTGCAGCCTCATACTTTGTCTTTATACCTGCAATGGAAATGTGAACTGATCACAATTATAAAGAGAAGGAGAAGATAAACAACTTCATATAAGTGCTATTTGAACTAAGTCTTTACAATGAATTAGAATTTGCTAACCAGAGTATGTAGAAAAGAAAAATCCAGGCAAAAACAATGACATAGGCAGAGTCTCGGAACTGAGATCGAGAAGGGCATGTTCGGTAAATGGTGAGAAGTTTCTTGTACATGGACTATGGAGGATAGGCAGAGAAGTGGAGAGACACAGACAAGTAGGGGTAGAAATATAGGCCTAGAAAGATAAATTGGAGACATATTATGTATCATAGTTAATCATAAGAGCAGGGGTGACAATTTGATTGAATGTATGTGGAAGAATTATTCACATATAGATGAATAATCTACTGATTGGGAGTAATTAAGGTGGAAGGTAGAGCAGATGGGGACAAACCCCGTGTTTTTGGGAGATGGATTATGGGGACAGTTAGCCAAGAAAGGGAACACTGCAGTAGAAGCAAGAAGTAAAATTCATTTTGGATACATTGAATTGGAAATTTCTATGAGGCACCAGGGGCAGTTAACATTTGGATATCTTTTTTTTTTTTTTTTAGGCTCACTATCTTTCTGGCTCATCCTACTCAGAATCAGGAAAATGTTGTTAGATTCATTTTCCAAGGTCTACACTTGATGTCTGAAGCAAAGGGAAACTTGTCTGAAGTGAGGTGAACAAAAATGCTTGTAAACACTAGGATTGTGTACCTTTGGAATACATGAAGGACAAAAATCATTGAGAGTTTTAAGACTAATGACATAGAACATGAAAAGGAATATAGCTCTTGCTTCTCTCTGGCCCTGGGACTCATGCAAGAGATGACCAGGTAGGACCAGGCTGAGGGTTCCTCAGCCATGCGTTTTCTCACTCTGTCAGTCCTCCAGGCCCACTGGGGCATAGAGATGTAAGTCAAAGATTGGCTTTAGAACCAACAAAGGAGCTTCTACAAGAAATGACTGCCTGAGTCTGGACTTATTAAATGAGATACTTGGGTATCAGGATCAGGAGTATGCTTCCAAATCTCTATAGGTGACAGAAATGATAACATTTACAATAGCTAACATTTAGCGAACACTTCTGGCAGTCCCTTTCTAAGTGCTATGAATAGATTAACGCAGTTAATCCGCCTTACAACATTGGAACCATGATAGATTCGTTCTAAAGATTTACCCACCAGGGAGGTAGTTTGCTCTATCTCACTCATATCCACTTCTCTTTGCCATAGAAGGTAAGTGACCTTGTGAACATTGTTTGCACATTTTTCTCATATGCGAAGAATATGTAAGTGCTTAGTCATAACATAATTCTTGTGGAAAGTAACCACAGAGTGAGAATAATAACATACTGCAGATTTATAAGTGCTGCTGCCCTATTGTATTTTTCAACAAAAAACATTTGTTCAAATGCCTGCTGTGTATTGGACAGCATGCTAAGTGCTTAGGATAAAAAAGTAAAGTAATATGTGGTCTCCCTGACCTGGAGGAACTAATAGAAAAAAAAAAACCACCAACCTTTCATTTCATTTGTCACCAACATTTACTCTGCTCTATAAATTTGTATCCCCAAAGGGTCTCATTTCTCTCATGTGACAATCCCATCAGGGAAGAGTTTAAGGTCTTTTAAGACCTAAATTAATTCCTTGATACAAAAGTTATCTTCCCATCACCCACATCATTGCAATTATGACTCCTTCCTGGCTCCTTCCCCCAATAACAAGCCCCAAGACATCTATAGAGAGGAATTAGAAATTATATCAAATATAATAGAACCAGATTGGGAAAGCTAGAACAAATAGAGTTCTAAAAGACAAATATTGATGCCAATCAAAGTCTTAATCAGGTCAAGTGACTAAATCAGTGAAAGTAACCAAGAAACAGAAGGATTATGTAAAGCAAAGTTGGAAATCAAAATCTAGTGAGGCACAGTGGACCAGACACCCAGATAAAGGAGAGAAGCCCCTTAATCACAGAATGGAACTTGAGGACAAGGATTGGTGGGCAGGGGAAAATGAAAAGGTGTAGATGCTTTCTTTATGATGGTTTAATGCAAATAATATTTAGTTTTGACAACATATAGAAATTGGGGGAAAGAATAGAATGCCAAATTAGAAAGTGAGGATTCAAAAAATATTTTGCAAAACTGGGTATTTCAAATAAGAGTGACCAAATGGCAAAAAGCCAGAGTTGTCTCAGAATGCAAGGTCATCGATTTTTTTTTTTTTTTTTTTTTTTGCTATTTGCCCTTAATTAACTCTTGAGAGGGATGAACTGTTTTGAAAGTATCATGATAACAAGTAATCGGACTTTTCCTATTGCAAAAATGTGACTAGAATCCAATAGGAAGGTATCTTAGGAAAACAGATTTCATCTCCATATAATGATAATAATCCTAATATGGTAGTTATGTTTATCTATTCAAAAGTATTAGCTAAGCACCTACTATAAGGTGAGGTTCTGCTCTAGGTGTTGAGGATATAGCAGTTAATATAACAGACAAAAATGTCTGCTCTCAGAGTTCTACATTCTAGTGGGGTGAGACAGACAATAAACGTAATGAGTAATTTATAGCATGGTTTGAGGGGTGAATAAGTGAGATGGCAAAAAGTAGAGCAGGCTAGGAGTGTCTGGAGTGCTGGGGGCAAGGAGTGATTGTAATTACATAGAATAGTCACTGGAGAGGGTAAGAAAGCCAACCATTCTGATAACTGAAAAGAGCTTTCCCAATGGAAGCAATGGCTAATGCAAATGATGGAGGCAAGTATGGAAGATTAATAAGAGGATTGGCGTGGCTGGAGGAGAGAGAGGGAGGCAGTGGGTGGTGGCAGAGGAGACTAGATGAAGGAGGGAAGAGATGGAGGAGGAGAGAGGGCAGCTCACAGGCCTGTGTGTTTCCGAGGAATGTGGAATGAAATGAAGAGACACTGGGGAGTTTCAAGTACAAGAATAATGTGATCCAACTTCCCTTTTAACATGATGGCTGTAAAACTAGACCATGGGAGACAAAAGTGGCAGTAGGAGTGTCAGATGAGAGTTACTGAGGGTTTACTAAGCTCCTGATCCAATGCTGTAGATTGTGCATCAGATTCAATCATAAGACTCTGAAGAATGCAACTACATTTTACAGATGAGAAAACTGAGGCTCAGAGAAACAATAGTTCCAGATCCCACTGCTGATAAGGTCTGTTGAACTCTTAAAATCATACTCTTAGGTGTTTTCTGTAACAACATTTAGAAATCTATCAAATTAGTAAATATATAATCATAAATTATGACTAATGCTCTAAAGGAAAATGCAAAGTGTGTTATAAAAATGCATAAAAGAACTTATATGGAGAGGTTATGAGAGGAAAGGTTTTGCAACAGAAGTGACAATTAAGTTGAAACCCGATGAAGACAAAGTTATTCAAGAAAAGAAATAAGGAAAGATTATTTCAGGCAAATGCATTAAGGCAGCAAAGAGATTAAACTTCCCAGGAACTGAGGAAAGGCCAGTGACATGCAGAGGAGAGTGGTGAGGCATGTGGCAGGACCAGTAGGTAGATGCCAGGTCATGCAGGGTGTGATTTGCCAGAGTTGGGATTTGAATTTTACTCTAAATGCAGAGAAGCTATGGGTGTGTTTTAAACAGTAAGTGGCATAATTTGATTTGAGTTTTTCAGGATTACTTTGGATTTGATAGAAGAGGGGTTGTTTGCTCCCTTAAGATATTCCTTTTCCTAGGGCCATTTTTGGGGGGCTTGGCAGGCCCTAAAGTTAGGACAACAAAATTAAGAAAGAATTTTTATTTTGAAGAAGAACCAGAGATGTTTCTAGGAACAGTAAAAGAAAGTGCATCTTGACAGTAGGGAAAGTCTTCTAATTGATGTTCACCTGCCCTCCCCACTTCCAACCACCAGGCTTATTTTGATAGATGATAATAACCCATAGAACCAAATGAGTATCACCTCAAAGTAGGAAGTGAGGAGCAAACATGGAGAGTGGGGATTGGAAGGATTAAAGGGAAGAGCAGACATGCATAATAGGATAGTTTTGTAATGAATAGGAAAGACATGCTCCCAGAACAGCAGCCATGAAAAGCAGAGACAAAAGCACCCACACTTACTGAGGAGCCATGGAGGAGGATGAGTTGAAAGAGTAGAGGAGCCGTTCTCCTCTACTTCACTGTAGACCCTACATGGATTGGATGATGGTAAAAGACAATTATTTAAATTAAATTGAAGGCTTCTCAGGTAATAGCAACTACAACAGAAACACTTATTGATGTTACAGTATCGATCATTACTTTGCTAAATTTAGCCAATGTCCAAAGTAATTGCCCGTATTAACTCATTAAAACTCACAGCAACACTATGAGGTAGGGACTCTTAGAGTCCCTTTTATAGAGGAGTTAATAGAGGCACAATGAGATTAGGGAACTTGCCCAAGGTCTCTAAATTGGAAAGTGGTGTTTATGTATACATCATACTTTCTATTCCCTTTGCAACATCATTATAGTTTTTCCTGCTCTTTTTAGTTTCAGGATTCATGTCCATTAATGGGTTGATTTTTTGAAGTCACACAGCTTCATTAGCAAGAGAGCCTGGATAAGACTATAGTTAAATATAAAGTACAACTGCAGAAAACTGTGTCCTTCACGGCCCTCTCTGATTTGCTTCCACTCCACTTCAATCAGTTGTGGGAATATGGATAGCTCCTCAGGGATAATGATGAATTACTAATGTAATTGTGTATTTCAAAGACCAGTAATAGTTCCAGTGCCAGGCAGATGATACAACTCTTACATATGATTGTTTTAACTTTGACTGATGTTTAATCCTATTTTTATAGTTTTCAGGAAATGTAGCTTTTTTTTTTTTCCCCAAGAAATTGTACTACTTAAGATCAACTGATGAAACCGTGGAAAATAGCTGCCATGAAAACAGTCATTCTATTAGGAAACGTAGAGCATAAATCTGAAATAAAGATCAAGTTCCTCTTTTCCTTATTAAATCATAATTTTGTGCATTGGTTGAATGCTTCCCTGAGTCATTGTGAAATTGAGCCACTTAATGACGTGGAAATATTTAGAATGTTCAAAAAGGAAACATATTACAAGGGGCATCAGCACCTAGAAAAATGTCTATCTTTCATTTCTACAATTACAATTTTCCCAATTACAATTTTTTTGGTAGATATTTCTTATATATTTGAACCCATAACCAATATATTGATTAGAGGTCCGTAGTGAATACCACAATACTTGGGTAAGATTCCTGCATTCTTACGCAAGTATCATGGTATTCACTATGGACCTCTAATCAATATAATTTTATCAACAAACATAGCCTCTATTATGTGTAAAACAAGCGCTTGGTACAAGAAAAATAGAGACAACAGATCCTTAAGAATGGCAGAGGGCAAGTAGACCAAGAAATATAATTCAAAACAAATGAAGTAATGCTTATAAAATATGTCGAAAGAAAAATCTGTGAGGCTGCAAAGAAAGTAAGGTTAAGAAGCATAAGGATTTCCTGAAGGAGATGCTATTGAGTGGAATCTTGAATAGTGATCTGGACTTCAAGTGTATAATATCTGGCAAATATTAAGTCCCCAAGAAATACCAGCTATATGACTGAGGTTAAAAATCTAGTCGGGAATAAAAGAAAGGAGAAGGTTTCAGGGTTCAGGAAATGACAAATGGGGATAGTATTTCAGACTGAGACAGATCCTTCGCTGCTCACTCACTCCTTCTATTAAGAACTTACACCTGTAGTGAGACTGTCAAGAAAGCTTAATTGAAATACATGTTTTGATGGTCAGCTAGTGAAGAAACAATTGGCTGTTATTTGATACATTGAAGAAATGTGGTGTTCAGAAGGATTTGTTGACATAATTTAGAAGATATGATTATTTTCTTTGTCTCAGGGGATGGTTTTACCATCCATTCAGCTGTGCAAGTGGGATTCCTAGAAATGGCCCCTGGCCCCTCTTTTCCAGGCTTCCATGAGCTCTGTTGATACTATGTCCTAATGCTGCTAAACAATCCACTCTTTTGCATCTTTACCACCTCCAATGCAGTCTTTTCTCACTTTGACTTTTAAAAATTCCTTCTTCCACATCCACCCATGCTCTTTCAATTATGTTTTCCACATTGCAACCAGAGTGATATTTAAAAATAACCGATCCTTTTTTTTTTTGCTAAAACTTGCAAGAGGCTCCTCCTTAACATGGTATAAAACTCCTCCAGGATTTATTCCCTGCCTATAAATCTGGTCTTACTTCACACCATTTTCCTATATCATTATATGATTTCTTTCACAGGACTAATCACCATTTACATTTGTATATTTTTGTGTGATCAATTTCTCCCTTTCTTACCAGGGGAATCCATATACATACTCTGTGAACTCTGATTCTGTGTCCCAGTGGTGTGATTCTCAGAGTTATTTAAACATTATCACTAGTTTTAAGATCTGAAAGGAGGAGAAGAAAAAAAGAAGTTCTCATTGAGTGGTTACAGATTACATGGACTAATACCTGCAAGAATTCTTAAAACTGTGCCTGACACATAGTACATGCTCAATAGATGAAAAAACTACTAGCTATAGAATGTACATTCTATCAATACATGTATCAAAATTTGTTTGGCACATCAGTGCTTTGCATAATGCCTAACACAGTTGTTTAATTCTTCAATAGCGCTTTGTCGATTAAATAAATAAGGAATACAAACATAAAAGTGAACATTTGATTACACCATGTAATGCTTATGAAATTAAAGCTATAGTATGGATATCTGAAATATTGACAAGGGAGTCCAGCTAATTTCTGTTCTGGAGCCTTACAAGATGATGATCTAGGTGTAAATTCTTAACTCGCAGGCCAAGAAACACAAATTTTGGCAGTATTCTGATTAAGCTGATTTGGTGATGGTTTTCCACAGTTAGCGTCACAAGAGATGGTTATTAAAATAATATTTGTTTTTCTTTAAAATTAGATATTTATTATTTTATTTTATTTTTTTGAGACAGAGTCTTGCTCTGTCACCCAGACTGGAGTGCAGTGGCACGGTCTCTGCTTACTGCAACCTCCACCTCCTGGGTTCAAGCGATTCTCCTGCCTCAGCCTCCCGAGTAGCTGGGATTACAGGTGCCTACCAACACACCCGGTTAGTTTCTGTATTTTTAGTAGAGACAGGATTCACCAGGCTGGCCAGGCTGGTCTCCGACAGCTGACCTCAAGTGATCCGCCCACCTTGTCCTCCCAAAGTGCTGAGATTACAGGCCTGAGCCACTGCACCTGGCAGAGATATTTATACAATGTGAAAAACAATTCATATTTTGGTTAGCACATCCTTTCCTTTCTAGGAAAGTATATGTAAAACCAAATTATTATAAGAAATGTATTCACTGATCCTGGAATAAAAGCAAAGGGAGCAGTTGGATGGCCTTTATAATTAATGACATCAGGCTTATGAAATTGTGATCTAGCTCTCTTCACTTTAGGGATACAGCAACCAATGAACAGAACATCTCTTCCTGGATTGTTCTGACTCCGTCTTCATCTTACTGATCGCACATGTTTTGCTGGACAATATGTAGGCCACTTGTTTGTATTCACATCTCCTTTCTTTTTTTTCCCCTAAACTATTATTTAGATTCTACTCGCTATGGCTAGATTTAAATCCTAAGGAAACAACTTAATCATTTTGTAATAGACTTAGGCATTTCCCAAATTTCTCACAGCTCTACTGATTAGTTTCAGTTTGGCTTTGTTGTTGTTGTTATTTTGTTTGTTTTTTAATTGATTTTAACCAAGAGTTAGTTTCATCCTTTATGTTAAGGTTTTACTACTCTCACCTGAGCATTCTGGAGTCATTGACTGATGCCCACAATATGCCAAATGTTACCCTAATGCTCAAAAAACCTGACATTTTAAAAACACCTTCTCATTTCAATTTTGGGCTAATTTTTATGTAGAAAGCATTACTTAGGTGTTGGTGTCACTGTTGTTTTTAATTTTTACTAATTATGACAATCAAAGAAACCTTTCAAAATTCAATTTGGGGAGGTTTGTAGAATAACTGAGAAACACAAGAAACAATGTACTGACTTAGTGGCAGCATTTCAGATATACCTAAACTGGAGATTTACTTGCACAGAACCTCAGAGAAAAGCACGGATGCTACTTTCTTTAATTCATGGTCAGTCACAGAATTGAATTTTTTAAAAAATAAAATGAATGTTGCCTTGTTATGAATAAACCTTCACAAATTAACTGAAACCTTTTAATTTTCCTTGCCATTAGATAATAGGTAGAAATGTCATTTCATATTGTTAATGAGTATTCATTTATTTGAGAGGTGGCTTTAAAACTAGTGTTAGGTATAGTAAAATTTCCATCTATTTGGACTAAACAAGGAGAGGAAGCTAGTTTGAATTTAATAAGAGTCCGAAATAATTTTTATTATTTCCAAATGTAGTGGTGACTAAATCAGGCTAACTCCATGCCCTGTTAACGAGATATAGCAAAGGATTTGTAGTTAGCATATTGATTGCCTTAAAATGCCATTAATATCTAAACACGAGCTCAGAAGACGTGTTAAAATAGTTATAGAAACAAATAGAATTCCTACTATTGATTTTTCAGACCTATTTTTCAATATCACACAAATTATATTTTGTCAAAGAACCATTTCAAATTTTCATAAGTTTCAGATTTGTAAGGTATAATTAAAAGCTTTAAACTAATTTTGTAGGTGGAAAGTTTAAGTAGTTTTTTTTTTAAATAGTAGCTTCGTGTGTTTAATGATCTTTTGGATTTTTAATGCCGGCACATTCCTAATTACGATTACAATTATGGGCTCAGTTAAAGTTGAATGCATGATTATGTGGGAGAGTTTCAGGTAATAAGTTGGATATTTTAACTCAGTAATTGCCAGTGATTAATTCTATTTTTTTCCTAGATTGTTTTTTGTTTGAATTTGAAAAGTTAGCTTATTATTTCCTTGAACTGTAATTGCCTCAAAATTATGCACAAGGTTTTAAGTTCTGAGTTAATTATATCCTAGTGCATTCTTTTAAATCAAACTTAGAACTTTCAAGGTGCACACATCATAACAATCCGTAAAGTCCTTTAACATGTGCCTGGATAAAGAACCGCCATGCAAGATTGATGACAGTAGGTTTTCTGAAGTTCTTTCAATCCTGTGGTGCCAATCATTAAAGGCATTAGAAATTCATCTCTATTGAAGAATTTATGGAGATTCAAAAAAATTAAAATTATGCTGCCAAATCTCCAGTCAATACCTTTTAGTACAACTTCTTTGAAAAACAACAAGCTTCTGGTGTGGATTATATTTTATAAATGTAGGTATAGAAAGCATCAGGACAAAACCATTTTTTTAAAACCTGCATTCATTATATATCCAGAACCCAAACCCAAAATAGCTTCAAAAAAAGCAGAGTGAGAAATCTTAAGGCAAAGTTGGGACATGTTATGATGATGTTACAACTGATACCTAAAATAAGTAGGTGACTATAATGAAATGTCCTTTACTTATCTGTTTATTTATTCATTTAAAAAGCGGCATGGAGTTCTTACTTCAGAGAGTAAGTGGAGAAAACTCATTCACTTTCCATTCCTTCTGATTCTGTGTAGAAATAAGCATTGAGATTTTTAAAGTATAAACCCTAAATAACAATATGAACCATGAGACAAAATTGGGGCATGAGAAGGGAGAGAGACAAATACATTTCTGGAAGGCTGAAAGCAGTTGGAAATATATTGACATGTTTAAAGGCAAAATGGAGCCAACCAAACTATATTTCCCAACATGCACAATGAAATTTCAGCAGAGGCAAGAGTCTACCTTTGAGGGTAAAGGCAAGAGAGATTAAAAGACTAAAAGCATGCGGCTAATTGATGCTGTCTTTTGGACAGTTGCTCCCCTGCACATCTACTTTTAACTCTTCTATAAATGAAAAAAGACATGATGCTACTGGAATCATGCTTACCAGTAGCATCATTGTTGATAATGTTGATAAATTTAAAAAAATCATCCATTTGGAAAAACAGTTTTAAGCACAATTTTTGAGACTTAAGTATTGATCAAGAGTGAAAGCAAAATAGATATTTTTAGACTTGTAAGAATCCATAAATTTTACTTTTCCTTTACCCTTTCTGAGAAAGTTATTTGAGGAGGGTACATCAGTAAAATAGAGGATAAAACTTAGAAAGAAGTGTTATGAGATAAAGGCACTAGCTTTGGAATGAAGTAGCGGTGATGTTAAAATGAGAGCCTCAAAGCCCGGCGCGGTGGCTCATGTCTGTAATCCCAGCACTTTGGGAGGCCGAGGAGGGCAGATCACGAGGTCAGCAGATCGAGACCATCCTGACCAACACGGTGAAACCCCGCCTCTACTAAAAACACAAAAAATTTGCCGGGCGTGGTGGTGGGCGCCTGTAGTCCCAGCTACTTGGGAGGCTGAGGCAGGAGAAAGGTTTGAACCTGGGAGGTGGAGCTTGCAGTGAGCCGAGATCGCACCACTGTATTCCAGCGTGGGTGACAGAGCGAGACTCCAGCTCGGGGAAAAAAAAAAAAAAAATGAGAGCTTCAAAGCCGACCTGGCAACTAGACCTAACTACTTAAAGGGTAAGGGATGGGGCAGAAATTTGTATTCAGAAAAAGAACCTTTCCAGTGAAAGTTAATGATAAAAATAAAGCCTTCATTGGACACATTTTGATGAAATCACAGAACACAAAAGACAAAAACGTTCAATACTCTTACTCCTTAACAGAAAAAAAACAATCCCTTCATAAAGTCTTCTGCTTATTTCTACAAGCCTATCTCTGGATATGCATATCTAGTTACAGAGTTTTAACTAGTCATATTCCCTCTCATGTTTTGGGTTCCTGCAATGCTAATGCTAATTGCATTTGTTTATGCCACGCTGTCTGTCTACTTTTCTTTTATCAGTGCTTCCTAGATATGTCTGGAGACTATACTATAGCTAATGACCACTTACCATTTAATAGCAAGCTCAGTTGTTGTTAGCTTGAGTTACGCATTCCTCACACTCAGGTTGAGAATGACATCCATTTTCTGTTTCTCCATCACTCCATCTTCTGTAGTAGTGTCCAGATCATAATATATTATTAACCTCTATCAGGGTTGATATCAGTTCTTGGAGGTCAGGAATTGTGTCATGTTTAACAGTGAGGTCCCAGTGCCCAGAATAGTGCAGACACATAGCCAAGGCACAACAGAGGCTTATTAAATTGGAGTAACCCATTTAACACAAAATAGTCAGAAGTAAATTCATTTTTTCCCTGAACGCTTGTCTGAACCGCCGAGGGCATGCTCCAAACTCTACAACATTGGACCCTTGCTAGTGATCTTTGGTAATGACAAATGTTTATTTAATGTACCTGCTCTATCTTTCCCTCAGAGGGAGACTGAAGCACATTCTTTTAAGTTAGTTAACTATTTTATTGCAACTAAATCTTTGTGTAGGAATACGGTCACATGCCAATACATAACTTCTCAATGGAGGGAAATGAAAGAATATATCTCTTTGTCTTTACACTACAAAATTGTGGAGTTTTCTTTTTTTTCTGTCATGTCCTAGCAAAGTCTTGACAAACGTTAAAAAAATATATATATATATATATATATATATATATATATATATATATATATAAAGGATGTAACTTTATAAAAGTTAAAAAAGAAAAAGTGCAAAAAAGAATTATAGAATGTATTTAAAAGTTGTTAATATTTGATGACATGTACCTAATGTTTATTAGAAAAACAACACAACAGCACCCTTGTAATTTCCTGGCTATCAGCCTCAGTTACTGGGCCTGATTGGTTGTGCTTCCTGCTCCATTCCTAACCAAGGTGTAAAGGTCTGATAAGTAAGCTTGTGCAATTCTCTTTGTCCCAGTGAATAAGCTTTTTGTTAGACACTCACCCACAATAACATACGAGCATGATAATGATCAGTCATATTTGATCACTGTGGTTCATTAAGTCTTAGAAGTCATTAACATGGGAAATCTGCTTCTTAAAAGAATTCATATTATTTGGTCAAGCGCTCAGGAGAAGCACACGGAATTAAAGCTATTAAATAAATAACCATTCTGATTGATGGAAAAAGTTTCCCAAAACAAGACCAAGAGGGATTTTTCTCACATTCACCTTTGGCCCTGCTATCTAGAGTAGCTTTGACCTTTGCCTGCTCTTACCCAATAATAAAAATTCCTTAAAGTGATACAGATCTTGACAGTTTACAGATTGCTCTAAAATACATTCTCTTGGGTAACTCACTCAACACCTCTTTGATGGAGGTCATTTTAATCATTCCCTTTTTGTACAGGGACAGGTTAAGGTCTCCAGAAGATAGCTTGGCCCACTTGACTCAAAAACTTTAGTGTTGAGGTGCAAACTAAGACAGGTGATTCCAGAAAGAGGGCACTTTTCCATGAATCAACACTGAAACCAAGCAACTCATGCTGTGGCAGTGGTGGTCAAACTCCAAAGGACTGTTTAAATTTTAGATACTGTAGTATAATACACTGTAAACTATTGGTGAGAGGGTAAAATCATGACTCCTAAAATTTCTTGCTCCTGTGACATGTCTTGGAATGTTCAACCTGTTATTGGCATAAGAGTTGAAGACAAACAACATGCATCTATCAAACTCTGCCACAAGGAGGAGAACCACATGACACTAGGGGCATACTTTATTTTTATTTTTATTTTTATTTTTTTGAGATGGAGTCCCGCTCTGTGTCCCAGGCTGAAGTGCAGTGAGGTGATCTCGGCTCACTGCAACCTCCGCCTCCCAGGTTCAAGCGATTCTCACTCAGCCTCCTGAGTAGCTGCGATAACAGGCATGCACCACCACACCTATCTAATTTTTGTATTTTCAGTAGAGAGCAGGTTTCACCATATTGGCCAGGCTGATCTTGAACTCCTGACCTCAGGTGATCCTCCCACCTTGACCTCCCGAAGTGCTGGGATTACAGGCATGAGCCACCATGCCCAGTCATTAATTTACTCTTAATAGGACCTCTGTGACCAGGGTGCAAGTCTTATATTTACTCTGTGCCATAAGAGAAAAAGTAGATTTACTTAGAATTTCTGATATTACCTTAAAAATTGTATTTCTACCAAGGGCAATATTCTCTGTGCACTAATTCTATCTCGCATTTATTTTATTGGCAATTGCATGCAACTTCTGATGGAAACATTTATTTCTAGGATTAGTTTGACCAAATTAAAAATGCCTCTAATAGAACAGCTTATACTAATAGATAAATCTCCCTTTCACTTCAAAACCTACTGCTACATGATTTTTAAAGAGCATTTATCAGAAACCCCTAGACAATCCTCCAACTTCAATTGAACCAATTAATTTTATGCAATGAAAAATCTGAAGGAAGTCTCTTGACTGCCTCTCTGACACTTTATATCCTGTGATATTTCATTTTTAGCAATAAGTGATTGAGAGCAACAGACATGGCTTTTTAAAAAAAATGGTATGTGGGACTCCAACCTACATTTTTTTTTTATTTGTTAGCAGTATTCTTCTGCCTAACACCCACTCACACTTTGAAGCCTTACCTCATTGTGTCATAACAATGATGTGCCATTCTTCATTTGGAAAATCTGAAAAAGAAATCAGGTTATCTGAAGAAAGGAATTAAAAATATCCATTACATAGTATAGTAGACTCTTTGGAGGTTTTTATGAACACAGCTTAGCCACAAGTATCTTATTTGATTGGGTGAGTGGGCTTTAAAACCTAAAAGTAAAATGTAAAATTTTTTACATTGTGATGTTGACCCACAAAGTACATAAAACCATTTATCTTTTTCAAGAAATATGTATTTTTAAGATTATAAAAATATGCTTCTCCGAGTACCAAGAAACGTTATGTTTCTGGTTCTGATGGGTGTCAGTTAACATAAAGAGTATCTGTCTCTCTCAGATCTTTGCCTTATAAAGGATGGAGTGCTTGTTATTATTATGTGCTGTTACTGAGCAACTTTTCTATTTTGGTTTCAGTTCTTCATAACTTATTTTATAAAAGCAATGAAACATTTTTATTTTATAAAAGCAATGAAACAATGAAACATAAAAGCAACGAAAAATAAGGTTTGAGGGGCAGATATTAATATTGAGCTATGTGAAAGCTTACAATACTCACCTACTATCATCTGTATGTATTCCCATACTTACTTCTTTCCTTCAATAAAGATAGAAAAAGTGCCTGTTCACCAACATTAGACTAGTTCAGTCACTGTGGGTCTGAATCACATTTCTTTCCACTAAAATTAGCCCTATCACATTCTCTCACCCATCTTTAAGCATTTCTTCTTACCAATATTTTCCCCAACTGCCTTTAACCAATTCTAATTTCTCAATTAAAGCCAAAAAGAGCAACTAATTCCTTTTCCCATTCTAGTTCACCTAACTGTCTCCTTTCTTTTGCAGCTAAATTTTTTGAAAGAGTACATTATATGCTCTTTCCAATGCTTTGTATATCATTTACTGTTTTAAAAGTTTGTCTTTTGTGTCCTGTAATTTCATCAAAATGTGTTTAGGTAGGGCCTTATTTTTATATATTCTGTTTATATGATGTATCGTAGAGCTTGTATTTTTCTCATACATGGATATAAGTTATTTAATCAGTTATGGAATATTCTCAGCCAAAATCTAATTGAATATTATCTTGCATCCATCTATTTATTCTCTCTTTCTGTAATTCCTATTAGATACATTTTGGACTTCTGATTCTGTTCTCCATCTCTCTCTACGACATTCTGGGTGATTTCCTCAGATCCTCAAATCTGACTTAGGGTCTGTGCTTAAATTCACCTTCACAGAAAAGCTTCCCCTAAAACCGTATCCAAATAACACCTGCTCCTTCAGCACTCTTTATAGTCTTTTCCTAATTTACTTTTTCTTAGCATTTTTCACTTCTGCTTGCCATTTAACCATCTTATGTTGGTTTATGGTTAGATTTATATTTAAGCTGCTTTAATAATTTTAAATAAAATATTTAATAGTTTGAAGTTGTTAAGTTTTGATATCAGACTAATATTGGCCTCATAAAATGAATATCAAAATGTTTCCTCTTCTTCTATACTCTGAAAAAGTTGTTAAGTTTTGGAACAAATATTTGGTAAGATTTACCAATTAAGCCATCTGGGCCCAGCAGTTTATTTACTGGAAGAGTTTAACTCTGAATTCAAGGTCTTTAAGATATATGGAACTATTCAATTTATCAATTTCTTCTTGAGAATGTTTTGGTAATTTTCGTCTTTCAAGGAATTTGCTAGTTTAAGTTATCAAATTTACTGGTTGTGATGGTTAACATTGAGAGTCAACTTGATCGGATTAAAGGATGCAAAGTATTGTTCCTGGGTGTGTCTGTGAGGGTGTTGGTAAAAGAGATTAACTTTGAATCAGTGGACTGGGAGAGGCAGACCCACACTTAATCTGGGTGGGCACCATCTAATTAGCTGCCAGCACTGCTAGAATACAAGCAGGCAGAGGAACGTGGGAGGACTAGACTGGCTTAGTCTCCTGGCCTACATCTTTCTCTCATGCTGGATGCTTCCTGCCCTTGAACATCAGACTTCAAGTTCTACTCTTGAACCTTGGGTCACCAACTGAGAGCTGCACTGTTGGCCTCCCTCTTTTGAGGTTTTGGGACTCAGACTGGCTTCCTGACTCCTCAGCTTGCAGATGGCCTATTGTGGGACTTTACCTTGTGATTGTGTGAGTCAATACTCCTTAATAAACCCCTCTTTATACACATCTATCCTATTAGTTCTGTCCCTCTAGAGATCCTGACTAATACGCTGGTACAAGGTTATTCATAGTATTCTGTTATTATCCTTTCCGTTTCTGTAGAATATATAGTGATGTCCCCTCTTTATTTCCTATATTGATTTTATTTTTCTTCTCTCATTCTTTTTCCCATGGTTTTGATAAGTTTGGCTATATTTTTAAGTGTTATTGATCTTTTCAAGAAATCAGTGTGGCTTTATTGATTTATTGATTGTTTTTATGTTCTAGATTCTAATTATTTCTGCTCATTTGTATTATTTGAAATATTGTAAAATTTCTTTTCTTTTTTTGTGTTAGATTTAATTTGCCCCTCTT
Source organism: Papio anubis (assembly GCF_008728515.1). Taxonomy (NCBI): domain Eukaryota; kingdom Metazoa; phylum Chordata; class Mammalia; order Primates; family Cercopithecidae; genus Papio; species Papio anubis. Next base: position 112,904,859 of record NC_044977.1, on the reverse strand, counting down.
TTTCTAGTTTGAAGAGTTTGATTCAAAATCTCTGTTATTTTCTAATGTCCACATTTAATAATATAAATTTTCATCTAAGCATTGCTTTAGCTGAATCTAACACATTTTTGTAAGTTAGATTTTCATTTTTATTTAAATTAAAATCTTTTCTAATTTCCTTCGTGGTTTTCTCTTTGGCTCACATGACATTATGTTGTTTAAGTCCCAATATTTGAGAATTTTCCATATATCTATTACTGGTTGTTAGGTTAAAACTTCTGCGGCCTGAGAACATACTGTGTTTGATTTCAATTCATTTAAATATGTTGAAGTTTATTTTATGACACAAAAGATGGCCTATCTTTCTCAATATTGCATGTGCACTGAAAAAATTATGTACACTACTTTTGCATGGAAATATTCTATAAATTAGATCAAATTAGTTGATAGTATTGTTCAGGTCTTTTATAACCTTACTGATTTTTTAAAAATCAACTTGATCTATTGATTTCTGAGAAGGAAGCACTGAAGTCTCCAAGCATAATTGATTTGTCTGTTTATCCTTCAGTTCTACTGGTTTTGTTTTAGAAATTTATATTCTTTGTTTCTGGGTATATCTGCGTGTAAGATTGTCATATCTTCTGTATGGATTGTTAATTAATTATTTATTCATATGTATGTTCCTCGTCGTCTCTTGTAATCTTTCTAGATTTGAAGTCTACTTTTTTGGTATTAATATAGCCACTCTAGTATTATTTTTATTGATATTTTTATGAAATTACTTTTAAACCTTCACTTTTAACCTATATATGCATTCATATTAAAGATAACTTCGTAGAGCATGTAGTTGAGTATACCTTTGTATTCAGTCTGATGATATCTGCTTTTTAAATGTGATTTTTGGAATGTTTTATTTGACATAATTATGTATCCAGTTGGATTCAAATCTACCACTTTGATAATTGTTTTCTGCTGGTCTTGTCCATTCTTTGTTCTTCCTTTCTTTGCCTTATTTTGGATTATTTTAATTCCATCTTACCTTCATTCATTAGAAGGCTTAATAGTTACATGTATTTTTCACGATTGCTCTAAGGTTTATATTATACATTTTACGTTATCATTCTCTACATTCAAATAACATCACATTTTTTAATGTAAGAACTTTACCATAATCGAATCCTAGTTCTTCTCTTTGATCCTATGAATTATTGTTAGCATATTTTGCTTCTACACATGGTACAATATATTGTTTCACTTTTTGCCTTAAGCAATCAAGTATCCTCTAAAGTGAATTTTGAAAGAAAAATATCTTATATTTGTGTTCATTTTTACTGTTTTTAACGATTCTCTTTACTTTGGAAGTCTAAGTTTTTATTTAGTACCAAAGTTTCTGTCTGAAGAACTTCCTTTAACGCTTCTTCTAGCACAGGCTAGCTGGCAAAGATTCCTCTCTGTGTTTGTTGGTGTGTAAGAAGAATCCTTGTTTTGTCTTCATTTTGAAAGGTAGTTTTATTGGGTATACAGTTCTGGGTTGACAATTTTTTCTTAAAACACTTCAAAGATGTCACTCTTCTGTCTTGTCTTCTGGTTTGCTGCATTCCTATCTTTGTTTCTTTGCATGTAATGCTTCTCTTTCCTCTGTTTGCCTTCAAGATTTTTTTTTCTTTAATTTTAAGCATTTTTGATATAATATCTAGGTGTGTGTGTCCTCTGAGCTTCTTGGACCTATGGTTTGCTTTGTTCATTTAATTTGAAGAGTTCTCAGTCTTTACCTTTTGAAATATGTCTTCTACCTCGTTCCATCTTTCTTCTATTGGGACCTCAATCACACTTACCTTAGGCGAATTGATACTATCTCACAGCTTTTGGATGCTCTGTTCTTGTTTTTCTTTGTTTGTTTTCTTTCTTTTCTGTTTCATTTTGGGCAATTTTTATTTACCTATGTTCTAACTAACTGATTTGTTTTTCAGTAGTTTATGGTCTGCTGGTAAGTTCTGTAAAGGAAATCTTTATCTTTGATAGCATTTTCTCTTTTTATTAGCATGTGTATTTGACTTAAAAAAATCCTAGGTCTCACTGTGTGATGTAGTTTGGATTTGTGTCCCCACCCAAATCTCACGTCAAATTGTAATCCCCAGTTTTGGAGAAGGGGCCTGCAGGAAAGTGATTGGATCCTGTGGGCTGATTTCCCCCTTGCTGTTCTCATGATGGTGAGTGAGTTCTCAGGAGATCTGGTTGTTTAAAAGTGTAAAGCACCTCCCCCTTCACTCTCTTACTCCTGCTTCTGTCATGTAAGATGTGTCTCCTGGTGGGGCAGGGTGGCTCACGCCTGTAATCCCAGCACTTTGGTAGGCTGCGGCAGGTGGATTGCCTGAGGTCAGGAGTTTGAGACCAGCCTGGCCAACGTGGCAAAACTCTGTCTCTACTAAAAATACACAAATTAGCCATGTGTGGTAGCGGGCACCTGTAATCCCAGCTACTTGGGAGGTTGAGGCAGGAGAATTACTTGAACCCGGGAGGTGGAGGTTGCTGTGAGCCAAGATCGCACCACTGCACTCCAGTCTGGGCGAAAGAGCAAAACTCCTTAAAAAAAAAATGCACCTCCTTCCCCTTCTGCCATGATTATAAATTTCCTGAGGCCTCCCCAGAAGCAGAAGTCTGTATAGCCTGCAGAATTGTAAGCCAATTAAGCCTCTTTTTTCCTTTCTTTTTTTTTTTTTTTAGCGGAGTCTCGCTCTGTCACCCAGGCTGGAGTGCAGTGGAGTGATCTCGGCTCACTGCAAGCTCTGCCTCCCGGGTTCACGCCATTCTCCTGCCTCAACCTCCCAAGTAGCTTGGACTACAGGCGCCTGCCACCATGCCTGGCTAATTTTTTTGTATTTTTAGTAGAGACGGGGTTTCACCGTGTTAGCCAGGATGGTCTCGATCTCCTGACCTCGTGATCTGCCCGTCTCAGCCTCCCAAAGTGCTGGGATTACAGGCGTGAGCCATCGCGCCCGGCCAAGCCTCTTTTCTTTTTAGCAGTGCAAGAATGTACTGCCTCCCAGGCTGGGGTGCAGTGGCACAATCATAGCTCACTGCAGCCTCAAACTCCTGAACTCAAGCAATCTTCCCACCTTAGTCTCCTGAGTAGCTCGGACTACAGGTGCATGCCACTATGACTGGCTAATTATTTTCATTTTTTGTAGAGACGGGGTCTCACTATCTTGTCCAGGCTGGTCTCAAACTCCTGGTTTCAAGCGATCTTCCCACTTTGGCCTCCCAAAATGCTGGAATTACACCACTACCTGGCCTATACTTGATTTTTTAAAGGTAGTTTCTATCTGTTGTAATCACTATTTGTTCCTATATATAATCTGTCTTTCCTACTAGATTCCTCAACATACTAATAATGGCTATTTTATTCATCTGATTGCTTTAAAATCTGGGTCATTTCTTTGGTTTTGTGGATTGCTTTTACTATTAACAATTGATAGCTTTTTTGGGTTTCATTTGTGTGCCTTGCAGTTTCAATTGAATGATTCTATTGTGTGAAAAGGAATTATAGGGTCTGAGGTTAATAGTATTTATGTCTGGAAAAGGATGTGTGTCTTCTTTGGTGAAGTTCTTAGCATGGTGAGTGGATTTAATATAGTTAGTTGTTGATCTGGGCTTGGATTATTTTCCTTGGTAATGCTGTCCTAATGTAGCACTGGCTTTAAATCTTCCAGCATTTGGCTTCCATTAGCTTGTGCTTAGTGTGGTGCCTGGGGTCCTGGAGGATCTTTCTCAGGGCTTGAGTTGTACTCTCCAGTTTTGGTAGAACGACCCTGCATGGCTGTGCCACACAGGGAGATCCTCTCCTAGCTCTTGACACTGTTGTTGCATGTTAGTCAGTGCTAGGTTTGTAATGAAATGATGGCATTTTTGTTTTGTTTTACTTTCCTGGTCAGTTTTAGGCAGGATTTATGTGCCTGAGCCTCAGGGGTGGAGATTTCTCTACATCCCTGTTCTTCTTTTTCATTCCAGCCAAACACTGCTTTATATTTTTTGGTGGTCTTAGGCAGGAGTTTCCTGTTCTTCTTCCAGTAATGACAGATCTCTTTGTGTTATGAGTGTAGGATGCTAGGTTCAAGACAATTTCTTGCCTTTCCCCAACATCTTAGTCCGTTTGGGGAGCTATAACAGAATGCTATAGACTGGGTGACTTACAAACAACAATTTATTTCTCACAGTTCTGGAGGCTGGGAAGTACAAAATCAAGGTGGCATCACATTCAGTGTCTGGTGAGGGTCCTCTTCCTGGTTCCTAGAAGGTCATCTCCTTTCTGCATCCCCACATTGCGGAAGGGTTGAGTGATCTCTCTGGGGTTTCATTATGAGGACACTAATTCCATTTCTGAGTGCTTTATGCTCATGATCTGATTACCTCCCAAAAACACCATCATGCTGAGGATTAAGTTTCAACATATGAATTTTGAGGAGATACAAACATTCAGTGTATGGCACCCAACTGGAAGGACTTTTTCTTTTACTTCCATCTCAGCAAGAATGGAGGCTATGTCCTAAGGATGATAAGCTTTTCTACTCCTTTCCCAATAAAATGTTGGTTTTATTCTACTCCTATACCAGAAGCAATGCATCTTTACCTATTAGCTGAGAGTGAGAGAATTCATTGCCCTTCTCTAAAATAGTAAGGCTTTTGTTTTGTAGGAAAGAACAGTTCAGGGAAGTAGGCACAGCTCTGGCCTGGTCACTAGTAACTGCCAATCATCTCCTTTATGCCTGTGCCACTAAGTGGCACTCTGCCCTGTAACCTGCTCATCCTCCAGTCTTTCTTGTAAGCATCTGATAGAAGTCTGTGGAATAGAAAATGTGAGTGTTGGCTTCCCTACATCTGATTCTACCAGCTCTTCTAAACTTATATGCTTGTCTAAGCTTATTTGATTGTCTTATATCATGAATTGAGTGTTGGTATCTCCCAAAATTTCATACTTTGAAATCCTAACCCTCAACATGATGGTATCAGAGGTAAGTACTTTGGGAGGTGATTAGGTAATGAGGGTGGAGTCCTCATGAGTAGGATTAGTGCCTTTACATGAAGAGACATGACACCTTGCTCTTCCTCTATTCTCCACCACATGAGGATACAGTGAAATGAGAGCCATATGCAAACCGGGAAAAGTATTCTTACTGTAGACTGGATCTGCCAGCACCTTGGTCTTGGACTTATCTGCCTCCCGACCTGTGAACAATAAATGCTTGTTTTATAAGCTGTCCAATCTACGGTATTTTGTTGTAACAGTCCTAATGGACTTAAGATACCTTGCGATCTCAGTTTTCTGATGGGCCCAAGAAAAGTCAACATTTTGTAGATTATATGGCTTTCCTTTTTAAGGAAAAGAGCAATATTTTGCATCTTTTAACATCTTTAAAGAAAAGCAATCTTGAAGTGAATGCCAGTACTTTGGCAGGTGCTTAACAAACTTCTGAAACTATGTTTTCACTGTTTCTCTAGCCCAATCACCCCCCCCAACTCCTCCCCTAAAGCTTTTGCTCCCCTTCATTTTTAAAGTCTTGCCAGAAGAAACACTGCCCAGATGGTGAGTGGAAAATGTAGAGGAAGGCTCTGTGCCTCATATAGCCGGAACTATAAACTTGTAAAGACACTGAGTTTTACTTACTTAAATCTATTTTATTTAAAATGTAAATATAAAATATTTTCTTTCTATTTTGGACAATGTAGTAGGTAGCTAGCATATCAGTAAAATTACAAATAGGGCAAGTGCCAAAGAAGAACAGGTGGAAGACAACAGGAAAGGTAGGTGTTGACTCAGCCTCACTTATATGATGTAGAATAATTTGGGAAATTGCCATTAGGTTAGGCAACTCTCTCTCTCTCTCTGTCATCACTTTCACATGTGTTAGAGAAAGGGGTGATTTGGTAAAATATGTCTTCAACCACAAAATTGGACAGTTTTGCAGAATAAGATATCTGATATTCAACTCCACAAATGTGGTAATAAATATAAGTGACATTTAGCCCTCTTTATAACATGAATAACACTCACACACGGAGCTGGATTTTCTCCTGGAAAAGATAAGCTTTAAGTTTTACATGAATTTGTTAACTCTTTGCAACTAGACATGGAGGGCACTTGGTTTCCCAGACAATGTGTTAGGAATGGGAATCCTATGTCTGCCAAACCTATTTGAACTTGTTGCCTTGTTGTGAATCTCTACTAGATTATTTGGCATCTCATCCACAATTTTTTAATCTTATAAATGAGAGATTCATGTAAATGTTGAACTTAGTCTGAAAGAAGAAATATTGAAAAGGCAGCCAGGGAGACTGAGAGCAATGTCAAGAGGCAAAATGAGGTCAGACTTATTTCATTATCTAAAAGGATTTTGTACATCAGAACTTCAGGTCTCTTTTCACCCTGCCTGGGGAAGCTCTTCAGCTTGTCTTTAGGGAGACATGCTCTATCACTGCCTCATTGGGTGGACTTTCTTCTTACAAGAGCTGCCATGTGAAATACTGGGCTTGGGTTATCATCACAGCTTCTGTGTTTCACATACATTCTGCCTGAGTTACAGCAAATCAATTTCTCTAAAGGGATCATCAATCCAAGACTATAAGAGCAAGCAAATTCTCCTTGGCAAGTCATTTCTAATTATCAGAATGTTCCAGATAAGTGATTACTTCTCTAGGAATGTTCTAAATGTGAGCTCATATGGAGAGGTTTGTGTCTAGCATGGAAGGGATTTTTATTGATCATCTAGCCTTCAGGAATGACCATGAAAGCTCTATTTTGATATCTACTGTTGTGAACTGACCTAAAAAAATTAGATGTAAAAATATTAGCCTCCTTTGAGTAGAAATTAATAGCCAATAGTTTTTACCTGCTCTTATACCATCTTTCTAAGTAACTGAAAATAAAACTCTTCTTCAAATATAGACATTTAATAGCAAGTATACACAACATAAGCTCTACCAATTCTTGGCTTTATTGGTAAGCTCTACCAATTCTTGGCTTTAACTTTTGTGTGTGTGTGTGCTAAGACTGTACCAAGGATGGTAGATTCCCCTGAAGGCAAATGTAGCAAGTGCAATATGATTATAGCAGTAGGACTCAGCTGATGTTCTAGTTAGACTTGGGTGGCCAACCATCCCCCAATCTAATGTCTGGACAGAGGTCTCTGTAGAAATCAAATCTAGGGTGCAAATCTTATAGCTAAATTTTGAAAGGCTGGTTAGATTCTTAAACTATAGTCTTACAACAGACTAAATGCCTCTAACATAGTTTTTGCCCTTATTTGAAAAAATCACTAATCATTAATTTCAACAATGGAAATCTATTGCTAATATTTTGTTAACCTACAAAGGCTATGGTGTTGACTGGCCAGTAAAGATACTTAAAGCACTTGTAGTAGCCACCTCTAGCATGTGTCCCTTAAATTATGCCTTGATTTATGCTCATTTCAAATTATTCATCTCTTTATTTCAGCAAGTGTCTGTCTTTGAAAATAGTGAAGGTAATGTGTGGTGGATAAAAGGAAGGCTTGCAGGTAACAGTTAGTCTGGGCAAAGGTAGATTGAGGTCAGCTCTTTAGAGTGGGGATTTCACTGGATCTTCTGAGGAACCTGCACTTTTCATATTTCCCTAATAAATGAGGAAGTTTAGGGACTTTATTGCCTTTGAACAATCTATATAAGTCATAAATACATCTTTTTCCTTGATGTAAGGGAATACTAAAAGCAAAAAATACTAATAGTTCTCCAGCCTAAAATCCCATTTGGAGAAAGATAGGCATAAAATATTGATCTGTACCTTCTGCAATCCAACCTCTTTGAATTCATGTCATAAAAGCAAACCTGAAACTATTTTTGGTGCATTATTTTAATGAAAGAGATCATACAAACTCCTATTAAAGATTTGGTCAAAAGAATTGCATTTAAGTTTTTTCCTGGCCTCCATAAAAATTCAAATTAATTTCCTGTATAATCTACATCAACGAGGATATAAAGAAGTTAGAAAAAAAAAAAAACTCTCAAAGAAAGATTTAATTGTGTTCATCACAGTAAACTTACATAAACCAGGATGTGGCTCAATCTATTTTGAAAGGATTTTCAGCATTAAAGATTAAAACAAAAAGAAGCCTCTAGTTAACCTTCAATTAACCATAGCTGCCTGGTACTTTCTATTAATCAAGATTTTACTCCTTCTCGCATTATTTTTATGACATCCAATTTTATTTGGTTTCTTCAATATATTTCTCAGAGGTGAAATAGCTCTATTTTATGGATGAAAATCGAATCAAAATGTGGAAGGCTTACTGTGACCTTCATAAAGTCATCTCCCTGAGATTTTTTTCTTATTTTTAAAATGACAATAATGAGGTGTACTCCAGTGTGCTGTGTAAGAATGGAAGGAAATCATTCAGAGAGGCAAGGTAGCATTGGAAAGACTAAAGATTTTGGAGTCAGGTAGATGTAGTTTTCACCACATATGAGCTACGTGACATTGGGCAAGGAATTGACATTTATAAGCCTCAGTTTCCTTATGAATAAAATAAAAACATTAATCCTCATTGGGACATTGCCATGTTAGATGAAGTAATACTTGCAAAGATCTTAGCATATAAAAGGCAAAATAAGGTAGCTTTTTTTTTTTTTAATTGAGAGAAGACCCTGAATATGACTACAAAAAAGTATGAGAACCAGTGTTAGACCTTGTGTGTTTTAATATTATCTTGTGTCTATCTGGAAATGCTTCTTTCTCTGTAGTCAATATCCATATCATAAACATGTATTGTATGACTAGTTTCCCTCTTGAAAAATTCTTAGCCTATTTTTGTTTTCTTTTAAATTCTGATTAAGGATAAGGTTAGGCTTCTGTGAGTTCTTGTCTCACAATTTTGTTCCTTTCGAAGTAGCAAAGGAATTTAGGTGCTTGGGAGGAAAAGTCATAGTTGTATTTTAAAGCAGTGGTTCTTAAGTCACTTTGAATCAGATTTACCTGGAAGACTCTTAAATAATCCCAGATTTAAGGTCCCCATTCCTGATTCAGTAAATATGAAGTACATTACTAAAATTTGTATTTCCCTAAGTGATTTAAAAAATTATCTGTAATCATGGTAAAATAACCTAGCATAAAATTTGCCATCTTAACCATTTTTAAGTGTGCAGTCAATGTTAAGTAAATTGTCATTGCTGTGCAACCACTACCATCCATTTCCAGAACACTTACCTTACAAAACAGAAACTCGATTTACATTGCACAATAACTCTCCATTTACCTCTCTCCCCAGCCACTGACGACCACTATTTTATTTTCCATTTCTATGAATTTAACTATGCTTGGTTCCTCATATAAGTGGAAGCATACGTTATTTGTCTTTTTGTGACTGGCTTATTTCACTGAACCTCATGAATTCAAGGTTCATCCATGTTGTAGCATGTGTCAGAATTTCCTTTCTTTTTAAGGCTGAATGATATTTCATTGTATGTATGGATCACATGTGATTTACCCATTTATCTGGTGATTACTCTTCCCCAAGTCATTTTTACACTATGAAATACTTCACAAATTTGCATATCATTTTTGCACAGGTGCCATGCTAACTTTCTTTATATCATTCCAATTTGAGAACACATACTGCCAAAGCCAAGGACTCCAAATTATGTTTGAAATCACTGATAAGGCAATTTTTTCAGATGCACATTGGTGGGACATTAAATCAATCTAATTTGTTGACCAGTATTTTTTAAAGACATGGAATAGAAAAAAATAAAATAGGTAAAAATTGTAATAATAGGGAAATGTATTATTTTAAGTATTGTATTTCTGTTTGTGTGTTTATGTGGGAGAGAGGGGTTATGTGCACTAAATCTAGCTGTTCTCGATTTAAAAAGTATAAAGGCCACCTGTCCAGAGAACTAGAATGTAGAATCTAGTTAGATGATATGTAAATTAACATAATGCTCTCAGCTCAAAATGTGTAGAGGTACTATAGTCATGATTTTACTTTTAAGATACTTAAAAATAAGATTGAGAACAGCCTTCTATAGACTGATGTGGACTCCATGCTTCATCATAGAAGTCTGTGTATTGCTTATTCATGAATCATTTTCATAACATTGTATTAGGAGTTATATATAAATTTGGCATCACTTTGATACACTAAGCTTTTATAGACTTCAGAAGTAGATAAAGCATTGCTAACAGCAGTAATGGAGAGGTGTGAATGCCACCAGCAATTCAAGATTCTGTTCCAACTCAGGAAACATACTATCCTAATCAGAATTAATTTCCTCCCCCTTTGGCATTTTTCTCAACCATATGTAGTTTTAAAATTATTGTGGTGACTTCTATCACTCTTTTGAAAATGTACAGGATGTATTTATCTAAGATAAACATAATTTTACTTAGTATGTTTTCTGAAATGATAGCACACAATATGTATCAGAAAATAAGGCAATTATATGATAACTGTTTGTGAACTGTATTTGATTCTGCCAGATTTTATGAAAGATATATGTTTAACATATGTAAATGTTTATATTAGATCATATGGAATATAATTCTCGTATGCCTTTTAAAGAATTACGGAATTCCTGTACTTCCTCAGAAGAGTGATTTCCAAAGTGTCTTAGATTTTTGTGTATGACTCCACTTCAAATCCTCTATGACTTGCATCATGCTGTATCATTTGACCCAGCAATCCCATTACTGGGTGTATACATAAATCATTCCATTATAAAGATACATGCACACATATGTTCACTGAAGCACTATTCATAATAGCAAAGACATGGAATTGACCCAAATGCCCATCAATGATAGACTGGATAAAGAAAGCGTGATACATATACACCATGGAATATCACGCGGCCATAAAAGGGAACAAGATCATGTCCTTTGCAGGGACATGTATGGAGTTGGGAGCCATTATCCTCAGCAAACTAACACAGGAACAGAAAACTAAACACCCTATGTTCTTAATTATAAGTGGGAACTAAACAATGAAAACACTTGGACACAGAGAGGGGAACAACATACACTGGGGCCTGTCCGAGGGGCTGGGGAAGGGAGAGTTTCAGGATAAATAGTTGATGCACGTGGGCCTTAATGCATAAATGGTGGGTTAATAGGTGCAGCAAACCACCATGACACACGTTACCTATGTAACAACCCTGCATGTCCTGCACATGTATTCTAGAACTTAAAATTAACTTACTTAAAAAAAAAAAAAGACCATAATATTCCCAAATAAGTGAAGTTACTTATGTCTCCTGTTAATTCACAGAGAGAATAGTGGCATAGATGGATGAATAGATAGATAGATAGATAGATAGATAGATAGATAGATAGATGGAAAGTTAATACATGTAAAATAATAACACCTAAATATAGAATTAAAACTTCAAAAATTATAGTAAATGGACATACAATTAGACTTTAAATACATAATGAGAGTTATGTCCAGAACTATAACACTTAGCAGTCTGTAAGAACATTTTACATTGTGTATCTTTTTTGGTCCCCACGATTCTGTGAAAAAAGGCCAAACTATATACATTTTACAGAAGAGAAACCAGGTACCAACATTAACAACCTTGCTGAGTTGCAGGCCGTGGTTACATCGGAGTCAGGAACTGATTTCTGTGGAATAGCTCCAAGTCCAGATGTTATCCTACTAGACTGTGTTTCATGAGACAAGTAGAATTCTTCCCTAAGGTTTAGTTTTCCTTCAAGTCCTTCCAGTTTCAGAATGAGACACTCTTGGCCAAATCATGAAGAATTTAAGAAAGTAAGAAATTATTGATAATAATCATAAATTTCTTCAAAAATGCAGAATAATAATAACTTTATTCTCTCTCTATTTTGCAAACCTACTCTCAGCAGAGATTTCAAACTTGGATGATGCTCAGAATCAGCTTCAGGGCTTTTGGAAGACAGTGATTTCTGGGCGGCACCCCAGACTTAAGGAAGTATTGCCCAGGAATCTCTGTTTTTGTAAAGGTCCACAGCTGATTCTGATGCTTAGCTACGTTTGAGAACTGCTGCTTTAGAAAAATATTTTAGAGTAATTTTGGTGGAAAACCTATCAGAAAAATCAAATAGCAGACAGTACATAATGTATTTACATACCATAGTCCACAGTTCTGAAGAAAGTGCAGGTTTTGTGTAGCCAGAAGTTTATACCAATCAGGGAACCTTTTTTTTTTTCTTTTTTTTAAGAAAAAGAGAACATAATTATGAAGATGAAATTAGTTTTTAAAAAATAATATTTACTAAGGATGAGAAAAGTAATCACAATAAATTATACATTTTAAAGAAGCTTAAACCTACCAAAAACATTATTAACTGCCTAACGCAACACTGTGCTTCACAATATCCTAGAAATTGCTCCACATTATTCAACAAATAACTTCCTTATTCTATTAAAGGAAAGAATGTCCATTGTGTAGATCTACCATAGTTTATTCAACTGCTGTCTTATAAATGGGCATTTACATTGCTTCTAATATGTTTTGATGACAATGAATGATCGTGTGTGTGTGTCTGTGTGTGTGTGTGTGTATGTATCTTCATAGCATTGGGTGTGCAACTTCAGAAAAAATCCTAAAAGTGGGATCATTGGGTCATAATGTGAATATATATGTAATCATTTGGATATTGCCAAATTTTATCCGCTAAGGTTTGCACCAATTTTCTTTCCCACTAGCAATATATGAGGGTGCCTGTGTTCCCACAGTCTAGCAAGAGTATTGTTATTCTTTTTAATTTTTACTGATCTGGTAGGTGAGAGTTGGCATCTCAGTTTTGTTTTAATTTGCATTTCTCTTTTCTCATATCCTTGGTGAGGTTGAACATCTATTCATATGCTTAAAGGTTATTTTTATATCTGTCTTGTGAATTGATATCTTTTAAAATAAAGAACTGAAATATTCCAGGGTTTTCCTCCCAGGTGTGATAAATATACTGCAAAATTCTATATGCTGATTTCTACCTCCATAAAATACATTTCACAGTTATTGTAAAGACAGCAATTATATAATTGAACTGTGAATAATGACTTGTTATTTGTTATTGAATGATACATCTTAAAGGTATATATCTTAACTTCCACAATTCATAGCGAGCCCTAGAGGAGGAAAATAAATTGAGCCAATTCCATCAATAGGCGTTGGCAATTGTAGTGACATTTGTTACATTATTTCTTACATTGCTGTGTTTGGCCATTCTAGTACCACTGTTTGAAATAATTTTTACAAAATCTAGAAATGTTCCACTATTTCATGACATGTTGTGCTAAAAGGGACACGGAAATATGCCTCAAACATCATTTCAGTGTTCTATATCAGCATTTACTTGTTTTTATTTAAAACTATCAATTGTTTGCTATTTATTCAAATATTTCCATTCTAGTAGTTGCACAAATACTTATGTGCAAATGATGCAAATGATGTTTCATGTTTTTTTGGTGTGTGTGTGTGTGTGTATGTGTTTGTATTATCAACAACCTAAATGTTTTCAGTCACAAATATTACATTGTTCCAAACCGATCTGAGAAGATTGGTTGTGAAGTGGATAAGAATAATAGCAAAATGTTTTGTTTGTGAAATTAGAATCGAAAGGGCAATTTTATCTTATTTTATTTTAAACTTTTAAGTTCAGGGGTACAAGTGCAGATTTGCTACATAGGTAGCTTGTGTCATGGGGGTTTATTGTACAGGTTATTTCATCACCCAGGTATTAAGCCTAGTACTCATTAGTTAATTTTCCTGATTCTCTCCTCCCAACCTTCACCCCTTAAAAGGCCCCAGTGTGTGTTGTTCCCCCTCTGTATGTGTTCTCATCATGTAGCTCCCACTTCCAAGTGAGAATATGCAGTATTTGGTTCTCTGTTCCTCTGTTAGTTTGCTAAGGATAATAACCTCTAGCTCCATCCATGTACAGAAATACCATTTGACCCCACAATCCCATTACTGGTTACATACCCAAAGGAATATGAATCATTCTATTATAAAGACACATGCATGCATATGTTTGTTGCAGCACTGTTCACAATAGCAAAGACATGAAATTAAGCTAAATGCACATCAATGATAGACTGGATAAAGAGAATGTGGCACATATACAACATGGAATACTATGCTCCCATGGTATTAGTATGCAGTCAAAAGAATACGTATCTTGTTGTCATTCAAAAAAAAAAGAAAGAGAAAGGGCAGTTTTCATAGTCTCTTTTTCCATTTGAAGAAACTGTAGTGCCAAACAAAATTTTCTGCAATGTTCATCCAGTAGAAAATCAAGATAAATGATGTGAATCATATTGTGTTTTTCTAGAAAATGTTCATATCATCAGAATGATGCAATGGTAATTATCTGGGATAATATTCTAAAAAAATAGTAAATATCCCAAGAGTTTTAAAAGTAAAATTTTCTGATTTCATGAATGCAGTTTGTCCTAATGGGCAGGCCATGGTTGTATTTGTTGCTTCTGAGTTGGGAAATTGATATGAATAATGTTTTTTTTTATTCCCGCTGTTTTGCTCAGTAGTCAAAATCTTCATTTAGTAAAGAAATTACATGATCAATTCAAGTTTTGTGTTTGACAAAAACAATATTCCTTCTCACTGTCATTATTTTGATCCTTACTTTTCATTTAAAAATATTTTGTAATATTTTGCTTTAAAAATGTTATATAATTTATGTTCATCAGAAGCCTCTTAAATTTATTGTTTTCAGTCTTTAAACAGTTAAGCAGGTAATTTCTTTGGGGTTTTAAGTATTTTCCTTTTAGTTTTTTTTCTTCTCTCAGCTCAAAGGTATTTTCTATTTCAATTATGATTCGATGTATTAATTCACATTGATCGCAAAAATTAGAAATAGTAATATGGTTTCATTCAAAGTATACGGAATGTGAATATATATTCTTCAAAATGTAAATTAAAGCAAATGCAAAAAGTTGAAATTGTAAAAGGAGTTTCATGTTATCAAAAATTGTTCTTTCAAAAATATTTCAAATTTCCATTAAAGTAAAATAAAATTCATATTTAATATAGGTTAGAATTTTAAGTCAAAATGATTAACACCTGAATTTTAAAATTTAACCTTGTAGAATATTTTTATAAAATAAAACTATTTGCAATTCTATTTGCCCATATAAAGAATTAGTAACCTGTTTTTATATACATATATTTTCACAAATTTATAAAAATATAAATTATTTAATATTGTAAAATATTTCAATATTTCTCAGACACTATATGCACCTGTTGCAAATACCATGATGATTTGATGGCAATTACAGAAACGTGATTTAGAAAAACATGAGAGATTGATAAATGACACTTGGCGCTAGTTGGAAACTATTTCACATTCTACCAGAATCTATTTTATTCACATTATCTGAGGGGAAGAATGAATTTTTATTGTCTTTTATCTGAGTGCTGCCACCACTCAACTCTTCCTGGTATTCCCTAGCAGGGTCTGTTCCCTACCTCTGCCTCACAGCAAACATTCATGGAATTTAAGCCCACTTGCTTTTTGTTTTGAGGCCAAGGTGAAGAGCCCTAGAGAAGCATTCTTTGGGACCGAGCAGCGTTACAGGAGCAGATCTTTAGCCTTAGTGTTACAGGTTAGTACATTTCTGTTGTATGTCGCAGTGCTCCCTGAAGTGTGGGACTCTGAGAAGGGCCCCTCTCACCTGGGTCAAAGCCTCATCTTGAAGTATAAAGGGAAAAGAATATTAACAGGATTATTTTGACTCCATATACTTTGTTAATACCATATGTTTATCACAGTGAGTCTTGAATAATTGTTCTTCCCATTTTACCCAAGCCCCCTTTAATGTAAAGCAGGATTAGTCCCATCTGGCCATCTTCGTTCACTAGATTACATTCCTGTAGCAAATGTGAGTACATTTGCTTTGAATATTGGGAGAAAGAAATCATATTCAACAATCAATGTTTCTTTTTTTTTCTGATAATTAACACAGTGGTTTGGAAACAAATATTTTGTGGTATATTTTATTAGCTAATCTGAGCTACTTTCATGCCCTTGATCTAAAAGGTATATCAACTAGGCAACTTATTTTGCTTAGGAATAAAAACAAAGAATGTATTGATATTTTCTCTCTTTCAAAATTCCCTGAGACTTTATATAAAAACTGAACCACTTTACTCTTCTAAAGAACTATGAAAAGACAAAAATTAAAAAATCAAAATGCCTTTTTTACTTAAGATATATTCAGGACAACAACCTGAAAGGCAAGATTAAAGGCAGTTCATTATTTCTTAGGACCTTTACACAGTGCGGTCATTGATTTGGGTTCAAACACCTGGCTGGGACTTATATCTTTCAAATCTTTCTCTTCTATCTAGAACAGTTAATTAAACAGTTTCCACTTTTGGTGATATTTATAAATGAGTCACTGCTTAAAAGGATTGACTGATATTGATTGAGAATGAAATCTCCAAGAGATCTGCCATTTCTACCTTTTTCGACACTGCAGACTCACTGGATGGCTCAGTCGCCGATACCTATATTATTTTAAATTTATAATATTATTCCTAATTTGAAAAAGTTAAGAATACTCAGAATCCAATGTGTACTGAAAATCAGTATTCATGTGCCCAGACTCCTGCTGGATTGAGAGCCGGGAGTTGAGACAGAAATGGAACCTGGAGTTAATATTACTGTCACGGTAGTAGACAGAACAAGTAACAAGCACAGCTAGTCCTTTCAACTGAAGCAAAGAGGCAGGTAATAACTATTGGTTCTGCTGCTCCAGAAGCCAGCAGACTAATCCCAACCTGGAATGAACCTTTGTGGGATCCCTTGTGGTCCCTGAAGTTCAGGGGAAGGTTACTTATTCTAAAAGATTGCGGAAATTATTTCATGGTACTGTGCCTGTCATTGACTTGAGTTGTTACAAAGCTAACACTCTATGACCAATTGCTGCTATAGCAATCGTCTGCAGCAGCCACACTGAATTCCCTCCAAAAGTTGATTCACCACAATGCAAATCAAACAGGAATGAATGAGGCAACCACTGTACCTGAGGTATACTTTAGGAGGCAGCATGAAGAAATTAAAACGGCAGTGAAATTAGATTTGGAAGACTTCAGTTCAATTCCTGTCTCTGCACTTAGCTATATGATCAGAATAAGTTGCTCGACCATCATGAGCCTCAGTTTTCCTCATCTATAAGATGGGAACAACAATAGCTATTGACCTACCTATCATGAACTTAAGAATGCTTTATGGTTCCCAGAAATGAAATTTGTAACTTGAAAGAAACAGAGACATACACAATGCTATGTAGTTTCTCCTACGGTATTTCAATGTAAATATTGTAATAATAGTAAATGTATCCTATTTTATATTATGGAACACATAATATACAATTATTATGAGCCAAATGAAAATGAAGTATATAGAGTGATGAAAGGAAAATGAAAAATGGTCAAT
Source organism: Papio anubis (assembly GCF_008728515.1). Taxonomy (NCBI): domain Eukaryota; kingdom Metazoa; phylum Chordata; class Mammalia; order Primates; family Cercopithecidae; genus Papio; species Papio anubis. Next base: position 112,887,413 of record NC_044977.1, on the reverse strand, counting down.
ACTACCATTTGCACATAGACATGACATATAAATTCTGATGAGAAATAATTAAAATTAATAGTTAAAGGAATGAAGTTAAAATATAACTCTGCAGTCTTAGGTATAGTTCTTACTTTCAATTAATTCACTGGCATTCTGTTTCCTAAAAATATTTTTCACTTCACTGAGAATAATGCTGTGATAAAATATTAAATAATGATAACGACACTCAGATCTTCCAGTGTTTCCTGTGCTGGCAACTTCTAAATAAATGAAAGAACAAAAACAAAAACAAAAAGAATGCTTTATAAACCTTAAGTGATAAGGTTAAGTGGTTTTATTTTTCTCCTGGAAGTTATTTGAGGGCAGGAGTTGTGTTTTATTCAATATGAAGCAGATTTTGTTGTTGTTATAAGTAAACTTATTTCTGGCAATTCTAGTGTCTTCTTGTTAAGTATACTCTCTTTTTGAGGCAATTGCACCTCTTCAGACTTATTCTTATACTGGCTTTTCCCATCTTTCAATGTCTGCTTTGGAGAAATATACAACCCTAGCCTCTTATATCTTGATCATGACACAGGCAGACACAGGCTGGAGATATCTATATATCTATATATCTATAATCTATATAATGGAGCTCTCTGCATAAGCCAATAGGAAAGAAAGAAATCCTAAGGGAACCGTGTTTGAGGAAGGTGTCATAGCTCTGGGTTTTAGGCCAGGCCCTCAATGAATGTCCAATGATTAATGAGGGTAGCAAATTCATCCTTAAAATTAGTATGCATTGAAGAAGGTTCTAGAATGTCAAACCCCATTATGGCAGTAATAGCAACATGTTTCAAGGCAAATTATCAGTCTGAAATGGAGAGATGGTTTGCTTTAAGATCTAGGCCATAAGCAACCATAAATTTTGTGTGGGATTGAGTTCAATTTGTAGTGTGCAAAGTAAACCAAAATTTATTTTACTTGTTTTCAACTTAATGTTTGGTACAATTGTTTCTTTTCAACATGTTCTTGAGTTTCTAAATTATAAAATTTGCTGCTATTTTATTTGCTTTTAAAATATTCACAGTTACTCTATTTATCAAATCTGTTTTCAAATTTAATTATCTTTTGGTCTTGAATTGCATGTTGTCTCAATTAATGTCTCCTCCTTATACCTTTTTTTTCCCCTAAGTTTGTTGATAAATATTTTATTATTTCTTCTTCTCTCTCTCTCTCTCTCTTTTTTTTTTTTTTTTTTTTTTTTTTTGAGATGCAGTCTTGCTCTGTTGCCCAGGCTGGAGTGCAGTGGTGCGATCTTGGCTCACTGCAACCTCCACCTCCCGGGTTCAAGCGATTCTCCTGCCTCAGCCTCCTGAGTAGCTGGGATTACAAGTGTGCACCACCATGCCCAGCTACTTTTTGTATTTTTAGTTGAAATGGGGTTTCACTATGTTGGTCAGGCTGGTCTTGAACTCCTGACCTCATGATCCGCCCGCCTTGGCCTCCCAAAGTGCTGGGATTATAAGAATGAGCCACCGTGTTCAGCCTTCCTTCTCTTTTCTCACTTTAATTTTTACATATCATTTTGTAGGAGGCTTTGATTTTTTTCCAGTGGGGAAAGTTCTATCTCTTATACAGGTGGTTCAGTCGACTCACAATTATTATTGTCTAGCTGATATTTTGGTTAATTTGTTCATTTTTCTAAATACTATATAATTTATATTCTTTCCTTATTACTTTCTTTTTATACATGGATTACATTTTGTATAGTTTTACTTTCTTTTGTGATTTTGACTTGCAAGTTTCATGTTTTATAATTTTGAAGCAAGTCACTTTTTGTCATCCTATATTTCTGAAATCATCAAACTCAAGAATTAAATGATACATTTAAAAATATTATATAATTAAAATAAGAAATTTATTTTACTTTAATTCCTTCTTCCTCTCTCTACCATTCCTCTCCTGATGGTTCCCTTGCTTCACTTTATAATATGTTTATGTGTTATAATTAGGACTCAGATAATTATCATAGACTATCACTCTTATATTACCCATCTTTTATTTTAAGAAATCCATTGATATTTACTTTATACCATATATTAAAATTGTAACTAGATTCAGCTCTATGTTTAACATGCTTGAGTGTTTATCACAGTCTTTTTGTACAGAAATATAGTCTCACATTCTTATGTTGATCACCTTTCAGTGAGTTGAATACACCTTCAATAATTTTTTTCAAGAAGAGTTGAGTGATCTATTTTCTGAGTCATTCTACATCTGAAAGTGTGTCTCTGTTGACTTCATCTATGATGAAAAACTTAACTGCAAATGAAATTCTTTGCAAAGAGATTCCCTCCTTCAAATATGAGTATATATAACTTTATTTTCTTCTATATTTATTATGCAAAGAAAAAATTGGAAGCTTTGTTCCTTTTTGTTTTTTAAAAATAATAGGCAATTTTAAAAATATAACTTTTACTCAACAAGCATTTACTGAATGACTAGTGTAAGCCTTAGGCCAAGCTCTAATCTTGTCACTGGGGACATGGAGGGAAAAAAACATACAAACATTTCAGTCCTCAAGGGGTTACATTTGTTTTTCTCTTAAATGCTTACATGATTTTAAATTTGATTATTATATTTATTTTCTTCTTGAACATGACTTGTTTGAGCTATTTGTTCATAAATTTTGCCTAGAGTAAGGTGGAGGTCGTTTGCTTAAAATGACAAAAGCAAATGTATTTTCAGCTTTGATCTGTGCTTTTTACTTATGCCTAAATTTTTCAAACTTTCTCCCTGAGAGAACCTATGATCCTTAGTTGTGTTTTTATTTTATGTATCAGTTTTCCTAAGAAAATTTGTAGAAACCGGAAGGTTTTCATTTGTTTTTGCATTCTGAGAGGGCTCTAAAAATTACTTTATAAAACTCACTAGAGTTCTGAATATTAATTTTACTATTCAATATTTTATTTTCAGGTTTTATCTTTGCTGGTGTAGTTCACATCATTGCAATTTTTCATTCCCACATTGAGTCCTCTGTGTACCTCTTCCTATTATTTTTTGTCTGCTGATTCATTTTTGTCTCTTTTAGTCATTTTTATCCCTTTGTATTTTGATATTGAACTAAAATATAAGTACAGAAAAGTGTATTTATCAAAATATACATTCTGATCAATTTTTACATTCTGCCCACACCTGTGTAATCAGCTCCAAAATCAACACTCAGAACATCACCATCTTTCAGAAACACCCTTTATGTTCCTTTCCAATCACTGCTCCCCTCAAAAGTTACCTTGTTGTTTTTACATATCATAATATTTTCCTATATCATTTTTTTAAAATATAGGTGCCATGTCTATCATATCCTGGGGGGCATATAGAATATTTTTTCCTGAATTTTCTCCAGGGTCCTGCAGTCTCTTATCTTCAGAGTTATGCTCTTTTACTAAATTTTCATGATTCTTCCTTCCTTTCTTTCATCGGTAATTTATCATAGCCTCAGCTCCCACCCTGCCTTGTTTTGAGAAAATGAGGCAACAATCATCTAAAGTCAGTTTGCTCAGATAGGTTAGGCAGATTTCCTGTGGTACTCATAAGCACCTGCTACCTGAATCCATTTCTCAGGTCTTCAGCTGATTATCTAAAGAATTTAACTGTTCGTCTATTGTTATCTTGCTCTGCAGTGGTGAGATTTTTTCACTACTTCTACTCTCTCTTTCTGTGATGTTATATACCAATTTAAAGACTTAAAAAATAAAAAAAAAATTATCTGCACCCTGCTATAAGTCAGTTTTTAAAGTCCTACCTGCTATGGTTTGCTTGTTGAAGCCACAGCCACTGAGGTATATTCTGTCTGCATTTTCTATACCACTCAGCTTTCAGACCCACTCCATCAACTTGTAGTCTTGACATGGATGTAGAAAGATGGGAATACTGCAATAATAGTACCTTGGTCACTTCCGAATGTGATATTCACAAAGTAGTGAGAAGCTTGGCTAATTTACAATCATCTAGCTTCTTTCTACTCATGTGTGGTCCGTCCACAAGAAACATCAGCATTCACCTGTAGTTTCTTTGAACTCTCAGGCCTCATCTCAGATCTGCTGATCAGAATCTGCATTTTCACAAAATGTCAGAGATGCAGATTCTTATCAAATTAATGTGATTCCTATGCACATTAATCTTAATCTGATAAGCACTGACCTAGGGAACTTTTGAAAAAACATTGATGCCTGGCCTTATACCAAGGTTTTTTTTTTTTTTTTTTAGTTAAGCTACATATTAGTGTTGGATTGCTACTGTAACGTATTACCACACACTTAATGGCTTAAAACTATACAAATTTATTATATCACGTCTCTGTCCGTCAGAAGTCAAGAAGTCCAGTGGACTCAGCTGGTTTCTTTGCTCATTCTCAAGGTCCATATGACGTTGTTGGCAGTGCTGTGTTCTTTCCTGGAGGCTTTCAGAGGCAATCTGCTTCCAAGTTCATTCAGGTTGTTGGTGGAATTCGTTTTCATGTAGCTGTAGAAGGGAGGTCCTTGTTTCTTTCCTGGCTGTGGCTGAGAATCATATTCGACTTCTGGGGCCTCCTTGGATCATGGCCACTTGGTCTCCAAAGCCAGCAATGATGGGTTGAGTTCTTCCAGTGCTTCAAGTTTCCTTGACCTCCTTTTCTGCCCTACTTCTCCTGTTTTTTCTTCTAACATATTATCTTTGAATCTTCTGCTTCTCAGGGCCCATGTCATTACACTGGCACACCTGGATAATCCAGGATAATCACTCTGCTTTGAAATTAGTTGATTAGTAACTATCCTTAATTGTATCTACAAAATCCTTTCACAGTAGTATGTAGATTAATGTTTGATCAGGTCACCAGGCATGGCAATGTTGTGGAGGGGGAGGCAATTTTAGAATAGTCTATCGACCTCAGGTCAGCCCCATGGGCTTCCAATATGTAGCTAGGATGGAGAGCCACTAGGAGAGACCTTGGACTTTTTATCTAGGAAGAGAGAAATGGGTGTTTTTTTCTACCTTCTTTCAGGAATATGAGAATGCTCTGTTTTTAGGAAGTTAAAAAAAAAAAAAAAAAGAAAGAAAATAGGCACTAATTTTTTTCTCCATTGACATTCGCCTTATTCTTGGAAAGAATGACTCTGGTGGTTGCCTGTAGGTGTCTGCATTTGGATACCATCGCAGACTGTGTGTGGGTGTGTGCCTAGACTGAATCAGGCAAAGGCAGTCATCATGCTAGCCTGGTACCAAATTAAGCCAGAAACCTCCACATCTTATTGAGGCAAAGATTTTACTACTTTAATTTTGATTTTTTATTTTCAACCAGGAAAATTCGGGCTTGAAGAGATTAAAAGCTCTTGCAGAGCATATATATATATATATAGGACCACTTGGTCTGCTTAAAAAATAAATCCCTTAACATTTACCTTCTGGGGAAATGAGCTATATTTTGTGCAATCCACTTTTATTTCTTTTGAATCTCAAATACATTATTATAACTTGAGGGGCGAAATACATATTCCAGTCTAAAATATACACTTTTAACAGAGCTGGTCAAATTTCTGCAATGTTAAGGGATGTCTGAGGAGTGGTGAAGTCCTATGTGCATTTTATGGAGTCATTATTAACAAAAGAGTGAAAAGTTAGGTTTGAATCCATTGCAAAAGTTCAGAGTATCCAGATTTTGCATTTCCTAATTTAGAATCAGTACTGAGCTACTTTCATTCTCCAAATCCCAGAGACAGAATTTCCAGAGAACCATGTGCATTTTTGCCTTTTAAGACCTCTGAAAGAACAGTGAAGCCACAGGCTCCCCTTTTCCACTTGGAAGTCCGCTGGTAATGGCTTCATTTTGGTTGAGCTTTGAACTGGCATATTTAATGAGCACTAATTCTTAAGGATCAGTGGTAACAGGGAAAGGGGAAAATTAAGACACTTAGAATCCCTTGATAATCATTTTAGCCATAGAAAAAAATTAATCTGTTTCTTCCATTCCTGGTTCTTCAAACCAGTCCTTTTCAGGCATGCCCAGCCTGCTGTAACACAAATGCTAGATCATGACTTTGAAATAACTTGAAAACTTCTTCTGATTCTTTTATTTCTGAATTATTTTGTTTTACTCCTTTCTCTATTGTCCTGAATGTTGACTTCGTAATTTACTCTTGGATTTCAGCCTCTGGTCTCACAAAGTTAATTGATCTTTTTGACCTGCTCTCTTGTCACCTTGGACCTTGGAACTATTGCAGTTATACTTATTTATTCCTTTGGCTTTAGTATCTCTTATTTCTTGGTGTGGATGCCAGACTTTGCTTATTATTACAACGGAACATCCCCTAATGGTGACCTGACTTGGAGAGTTTTAGCCATTCTTACAATAGTAAAAGTGAGAAGATATTCAGTCATTGCTGACCATTGAATTGAATTAATAAAAGGGAACTAAGTTTTATCAGTTGTCTCTACTAAATACTCCTTCATTATTCCACTAACAACACTCAAAATGTAGTGTGTAAGAATAAATGGTTCAGAAAAAAACTGTTTGGATAATCATGTAATATTATTGGCTGTATTCTATTTAATGAAGATATAGTCTATCCTAACATTAACACTAATTTCTAAAATCAGGCTTTTAGAACAAGAAGAATTTTAGTGACTCAGTGAACTAGTCTAGTATTTGGTTCATGAGGGTTCCTTGAGATCCCTGACTCCTCAAGGGGCTACCATAGGAAGTTGGGGTAGGAGAAAGATGGATGAGTAAAGATGGAGTGAGTTGGAAGAAGTGGAAGAACACTCACCCTGTTTAAGCAGCAGAATCTCAGCCATTACCTGTTTTGCTTATGTGAGTTCCAAGAAAGATTTTGTTTGAACAAAAACGACTGTGATTTTTAAAATATTGACAATCGTGGATCTGTTCAATTCATCATTCTTCCCTTGAGGAAATAGAGGCTCAAAGAGATTAAGTGGATAAGATTACAAGAAAGCAAAAGTCACACCGTTACTGTCAAATCTGTAACCAGATTGCAGGAATTGCAGGACTCTAGGCCCCCATGCTAGTACTCTTCCCGTTGACCCACAGGCTGCCTTCCATGGAATGGTTTCCATAACAATGAAATAACAGTGGTCATAACCCTTATACTGCTCTGGGTAACCAATAAATAATGATACATGGATTTCATATTTACGAATTGCTAACAAAATTCTAATTTCACATTTATATCCCAAGGCTAGAGTACTTTTATTGATTCTTAGAAATTAACATTTCATGGTTTTTCATTCCATAAACATTTTGGTGGAAGATGAAAACAATACCAAGATGAATGACATGTGTTTCCAGGTCTTTAAAAGTTCATTATTTTATGATAGAATCTCTTTCAGAGAGAAAAGTAATCACAGAACCCTGGAATTACAGTCACTCAAGATTGAAGGGCAGTTCAAAACAACTTGTTTTAATATGATCTAATCAATTTGATACAATTTAAACAAATGTTGCATGAATGAATGAATGCTGTTAACATGAAATCTTTTAATTATATTATCTCAGGATTGATGGTAATTTTTATATTAATACTTGCCTAAAGCAGCCATAGGTATGAAATTATAAAAATGAAATTGTATATGTATTAGGAAGTAAATGCCGTGACTTTATACACTTCCATTATTGGAAGTTATGCATATTTTTCTTAACTTTTTCTCTATTTTAAAAAAATCACAGAAAATAGCATATGATTGTCTCTAAACTGCATTTCATATTTCCAAATATATGAGGGCTTAATCTTGGGTCACTTACTATCAGTAGTTAATCTATGCAGTGAATTCCTAAGTGGAAGAAACTCACTTTGTTAACATTGTGTATATATTTATATATGCTATCTTAAGTATTTCTATTACACTAATTCACTTATTTATTCACAAAAATTTACTCAGATCTTGCTATGTCCCAGAACTGTGCTAGGAACTAGATTCCTGCCCCTCAAGGAACTTGTAGCCTAGTAGGAGGTGCTTCTGTTTTCTTCCTCAGACAAAAATAGTAAATTGTGCATTGGAAGAAAGATGGTCTCAACCAATGATTAATGTATAAATACATAATTTTAAAATGCTTTCATTATGAAGCAAACATATTATTCTAGGATAAAATAAACCATGGATGCCTTTTGAATTAGAGGAGAAAACAGTTTTTTGCTAAAAAAAAATATATAGGGATAAACCCTACAAACTAATATGAAAGCCATAAAGATCCAATTTAAAAAATAGCTATTATTTAAAATGAAATTATGTGTTGGATAGATTTACCAGCCAGTAAAGTAAAAGTAGGAGCAACAGAATCTCTGCAACTCCAAATCAATATCTTTCCCTTCTTAGTGAAAGTGGCAAAGCGGGCATCATCAACTCATTTTCAAACTTACACATAGTAATTTTGGTTTTGATACTTGCTCTTTCTCACCTCCCTAATACAGCATCATCTAGATTATATCAAAGTAATCATGCACAGGAGACCACTTTTGAAGGAGTTATGGGGCTTCCCATGAAGGGATTCAAGCTGATCAAAGGAGGGAAAATGATACATTGATTGGTTTCATAATGACATTCATATATCTAGTGACCTTCTATCATGCAATATGATCTCTTTTTTTAAAAAAATGCGATTCTTTAGGTAAGTGTGAAGAGAAAAAAGAAATTAGGTATTATCAAGGAGGCTTTTCAACATGGTATCACCTAGTCAGAGATTTAGGTCACGACAGTGGAAAGAACTTTGAGCCTTGAGGCACTGTGCTGCTCTTAGACACAGTGAGTGTGCAGATGTGCCCTCAGCTGGCAGACAGCAAGGTCTATAGTTCAGATTGTTTCAAGAAGTCATAATGAATCCACAAGAGCCTTGTTCTTTATGACAGAAATGTCAGCTCCTAGAAAGTCTCTTAAACTGTAAAGGACACTTCATTACATGGAAGAACTGACTTAATATACTTTGCAAATAACTTCATAACATTCAAATTTGAGAATCATTTTCACTCTTTTATTCACAGTACATAGGGAAATTAGCTGAAATATTTATCTTTGCTCCTCTCTAAGTTTTGTAGCACTAGTCTAAAACTAATTAGACTCTGGAAATTAAATTCTGCATGCATGCCTTTTTTTTTTTTTTTTTTTTTTTTTTCCTCAAGGAGTGTTACTTGTAATGCAACTTCCTTCCTTTAGCAGAGTGGCCTTCTTAATTTAAAGGATCTCAATTTAGGCTTTTAAAATGCCAGATGTATTCACATTTTTATGTATATCTGACAGGTATTTCAGAAAAGAGAAAAGAGGGGGAACCAATCACCAAAATCAGTAGGTATTCTAATGAAGCATGATCCACAAAGTAACTAGAAAGATTTCCTGCTATTCCAGGCCAGTAGGCAAGTAGGAGACCTCTCAGAGATGTCCCTCAAACCCACTTGCTGCCTCAGAAGGTGAGGTATGCTATGGGGCAAGTTCAAGTTTATATTAACCCATAAATTCAGGGCAAGTAGGTTACCTTTCTCTCCTGAAAAAGAGTCTCAAAGTATATATGTCTGCGTCACTCGTTCCCTTTGGAATCTTCCTTTTGGAATTACTTGATCTGATTGTTGGCTTCTCGTTTTGTATGACATATAAATTTTGGGCTACTCCCCAAAAGAAGGGACCTTATTGCATTAGGAAGGCTCAGCAGTGTGTTCATTAGGTGAACTCTGTTCTAAGCCCAAAGGGAAAATTCTTTCTTTCCTTTGATGCTTTCCCCCACCGGGGATTACTTTTGGCCACCCCTTGGCAAGATCTTGAGGGCCAAAATTAAGATGTGGATCTGTCATAAAGTGTTTAAGAAAGGTTTTTTTTTTTTTTCCTTTTATTCTAGGTTTTAGACTAAAGGCCTAATATTTTTATTGTGGCTTGCAAGTGATTTGACCCATCTCACCTGAGTTGGGAAATTTAGGGAAGGATTTGTGGCCACAGCAACACAGAGAATGATATTTTGTAGTAGCATGTCTGATATTCAGATTTCCCTTGAAAATCTGGTAGTAGAAAGACACTTACCAAATATTAGAGACATGGAATCCCAGCCACCTTTAACTTTTCCTTCAGAAACTTGGCCAGTATGCATTTTCTCCATTTCAAAATGAAACAATGACAAAGCATGTTACCATAAACTACATCAAACAAATGCTTGGTTGATCTTAGGGTCAGTTTGTACCAGTGAGATAAGGCTGTTTGGTTATGAGCATGCATACATGTAGAGATTTGTAACAAAATGTATGAGAAAAGATAGAGAAGACACTGGCTCTATATTCTATTCATTTATAACCTACTCATAAGCACAGCTGGATATAAGAATAAAGAAAGGCTGAGAAGCCAAAGCTAGAAGCATCATCAAGTTAAAACAATGGCACATTTTAATTTATCCCTTTACTCAATCAAATATTTGTGTGCATTTTATGTAAGGACAATGTATTGATCTTATAAACAATGCAAAGATAAATTAGACATGATTCAAGGAGTTACTTGTTTAAAAATGAAATTAAATATTCATACAAATAACAAAACTAGTATTTTAATTTTCTAAAAGGGAAAAATGACTTCTATCTCCCTGTGTTGGGTGGAGAGTTTTGTAATGCTTTGTAAAGAAGAGACTTGAAGTAGGTCTTAAAAGCAAATAGAAAAGCAGCACTTACTTAAAGAGAGCATATGTGAAACCTGTTTGTAAATGAAGAGAACATTTTTGGCGTTTAGAAAGTTCTGTTTTGTTGTGCATGGTAAACAGATTTCTACACTGGGCACCAAAATTTTTGCTTTCTAGGGTTCATACCCTATGTAATCCTATCCCTTGAGTATCGGCAGAGACTTAGCAAATATGATGGATGCCATTCTGTGATTGGTTTGTATTATACGGAGAGAGTGAAGGGATAATTAAGTCCCTAATTAGTTCACTTTTAGTTAATCAAAAGAGATTATGCTGGGTGGGTCTTATCTAATCAAGTGAGTCCCATAAAAGTGGGTCTAACAATCAGAAACAGAGCAGTACAGAAGCACTCTTGCTGATCTAGGAAAAGCAAGTTACCATAAATATTTCAACTGAGGGGAAATATGTTCTGCCAATATCCATGTGGATTCAAAAGAGGACTCTGAATCTTAGATGAGCTGCAACTCTGACCAGAGACCCTGAAAAGGAAACTCAACTAAAGTGTGTCCAGACTCTTGACCCACAGAAGCTGTGAGATAATAAGTGGGTGGTGTTGTAAGCTTCTAAGTATGTATTAAATTGTTACACAGCAACAACAAAAAATACACTCAAATATAGATTATATCACGGCCTTTAAACTGAAATACATGTGCTCCTGCTGTAGACTGAGGCTTTCCAAGGGTTCACAGCCACAGATTTTATGGAATCATTTCTCAGATACCTAACACTTATGTTTTTCCTGAAACTGACCTGAAAATGTGTTGGTTCTCCTTTCTTACCTCCTCTTGAACAATCACCCTTCTTCCATTTTGACAAGAAAGGTCACATCTCTTTCACTCTGATTTACTAGTATGCTGCCCTGGGGTAAAAATACTCTGTGATACCAAGCAGAAAACAAAAATGTTTGAAATAACCAAGGTCTGCAAAGCCTCCAGTAATCAAGGTATCTTCAGTCTGTGGTTGGGCTCCATATCTTCTTCCCATCTTATACATATTTGGGTTGAGGCAAAGCTTGGCATTGGAAGCAGGATATTATGACTTGGAGGAAGATGATAGGAATTCAAAAATGTTGTGGAATTGGCCAACAGAGTTGGTGATGGCACATTTTGTTTAATAAGCAAGCTTCTTTCATCTTAAATGTTGTTAAATACTGCATTTCTCCTGAGGATTGGTTCTGATGGTAAGAAGTACTGAAGGTTGTGACATCTTATTTTATCTAGACAAAAAAGTCATGACAATGCTCAATATATTTCTCTACTTTTGAGTTAGAATAATTAAAATTCTTAAAAAACATGCTGGTAAATACCAGTCTCTTTAAAGTGCTTTCTTCACACTTTTGACAATCTGTCTTGAGAACTTTTTAGATGATTTCAGCCACCTGTGTTCTCTCTGTATCCCAGGGACATATTTTACATGATTTCAAAAAAAGGGAGAACTAACTAAAACTTTACTTCCAATAGCTTATTACATATTTGAGTAAAAGAAACATATGAGAGGCAATTTAGCCTATTCTATTTCACTGAAAAGTTACTCAGACATCTAGAAGATTATTGCCATTTACTTTTGCCAAAAAATTTCAGATTATTGACTACTTTAATATTTAATGCTTTGTCTCTTGTGACCACAGGGAAAAATATATCTGGATGGATAGTTGTTTCAGAAGCATATGAAATGATCAATAAAAGACTTTCAAGTAGAAAACTACATAAGACAAAATTCTGAGGGAGAATAATGAAAATGTGAGTGCAAGGAGAAAAATGAGTTATGTAAAAATTCTGACTGTTAAGATAATAAACGTTTAAGAACATTTAAAATAAGTTATAGTGGTCATCAAACTACTATACTATTTAAATTTCATTGGGTACTTATAAAGTAATATAAAAATATGGTAAATTATTATAATGTTTATTAAAGACATAAATATTTAGAATTACATTTTTGTAACTTTTTAAACGCACAGTAAAATTTGTTCAATACCAACTTAAAAATGGATGAGGTTATACATGGCTTTTAAATATTATTTTCGGAGAGTTGTGAACAAAATTTCAAGACCAAAAAGTGAGAGAGACAATGTTCGAAAGTCAATTTAGTGCTTAATTTAATCCACAGGGATAAAGTGCATTGATTTTATTTCATAAGCAATAGGAATCCAGTGACAGTTTGGGAAATACAATGATATTCTTTTGTGTAGGATGCCTTGATTGAGTTCCTCATAGGTGCCATATGCTCTGCAAAGCTCTGTGGTCAGAGTTGTGTGTTTCAGGAGAGTCTGGGTGATAAACAAATCAAACTTCATATTCTCAGCAAAAATTTCAGCATTTAATTAATTTGGGAAAGATAACTTTCTGAATTACTTTCTGTTGACCATATGTTTGATTACCCTTATGGATGCACCCAACCCTTCTGAACAATCCTGAGAACAATATCAAGAGCTGTGACTATCCCAGGCTGACTTACCCAGGGGGCCAGAGGTGGAAGTGAACAGCTGTTTCCCCCAGTCCTCAATTCCTGGGCAGCCAACTGGGTGAGTAGAATATACCAGACATGTTAGCTAAACACCTTCACAATTTATTTCCTATACCATTTTGACCACTATCAGTGGAAAAAGCAGGAGGTCAGCAGTACCCAGAACTGAACTCTCACCTCAACCCTTTTATACATACACCAAATTCTTATCTTTCATGATGTCATTCCCTGTGGCACAGATCCCTTCTATACCTTTCCTCCGACCTTTCATGAAGAAGTTTATGAAGCCAAGTATTTTATTGCCTCGAATTCATTGTTTCTACTTGTATATGCTTTTTCTCATTATAATATCCAAACATGCTATCATTATAATGGATAAGGATCCCCATAGTCACTAGGAAGATAACACCAGCGTTTCATGCTCAGTCAGGCTTTCCTCTTTATTACATAAAATCTATGTGCTGAGAGCATCCCGCTTTTGCAAATGCAAATGTTCTATGGTGTAACCTTCCTTATCCTACCTCTCCAATAGATTTTATTAACTTTACATATAATCCAGAATTCATTCTTTCACAAATTTTATTTTTGCTAAACTCCTCCACACCTTATCAAGTAGTGAATTCAGCCTCTGAATAAAGTCTCCTTTACAAAGGAGATGACTATAATGGCATTCAACTTATTTATTAGAATATGGTCTACACACCCTGTTGCTTAACAGAGAGCTATCATGGTAATGGAAAGAAAGAATTTGGAAGGCGTTGTTGGTAAAAGCAGCTGGTAGACATTGAGTTTCTCCATGAAAAATGAAATAAATGAGTCCAGTTGCCTTGCGTGATTTTAAAAGGTATGTTTTTACTCCCTATGGACCTAGAACAGAAGTATGCATCTAGAAGTTGAAAAAATAACCTGAGACCCTTTAAAGAAGAAAACATTACTTGAATGTGATTAAAACATGACTGACTTCAAATTTGGGCAAAAGAGTTGTTTCTACTTATGTAGGTCAGGGCTGTTTTCTACATTGGATGCTTTATTAGTGAACAGATTGGTTCTTCTCTGGCAGATCCTCATTTGTCTCTTAATTTAACATCAGTCTAATCAAATATTGGTACCTATCTATAAAAAGCCTTCAAGGAAAATTTGTTCACACTTAGCTTAATAAAATAGAATCGTTAGCATAATTGGTTTGTTTAATCACAATTACATATTTTCCCAGAAATTTTCGATGTCATTTGTTGTTCATTTTTCTATTTAAAGATTCACACATTTTCTTATTTCGGGCTGAATATCTAGACATGAAGAAAATACAATGAAACGGGTTATTACCATCACAATCAATGAATTGCCACTTGTGGTTACCAGTATTATTTTCTGACATATGGATCCTAAAAGATTCACCAAGCATGATATAAAGAAGATAGAGTTGAATTATTCTCAGTTACTAGATCCCAGAAATCTTTTAGCATCATCTTTTAGCTAGTTATACTTGACAAATCTTTTTCAAAATAAAATTTGGTTTGTTTGCATAAAATGGATATGTATTCTTGCTTCATACTTAATTTTGTGCATATTGTAGACTAGAGTTTTGCATTTTAATTGCCTATTCATTATAACTGATCAACTAAATAGATCCTCCCCATGTTCATCCCACTAATTGCCTACTCACTTGTTTGTATAAATTGTCTATACGTTTATGTTACCATACGATGAATAAAAAGATTTATTTTCTACTCACCGGATACAAATTGCCACAACTATAGTTGAATAGTTAAATAGATATGACAATAAATGATATTTTATTTTCTAAATTCTAGAATTTAGTTTGTCACTCAGTAAATAAAATATTGCTTTACTTATAGACTTTATTAAGGAAAACAGCCCAGGATTTGTTTACATTTTGCGTAATGTTACAATCAAAAAAATCAACCAGTACCAATTAATTAATTGATAATTACTTGATTATTTAACAAAAAATTACTTGAAAATTATCCCCCAAATTTAATGAATGAAACAAATAAAAATATGGCCAAATCCCAATGCAACGTCATAGAAGGCAACAGTGTTCATAAGAATGAAATTTTATTACTATGCATATAATGTATGCAAAGTATAATTCTCAGAAGCACTAGTTGAAACTGGGTTTATCAAATGTGAAGAATATCACAAAATTGAAGATAGTATGAAAAGAGAGACAATAATATAGGCACTCCATTATCATTCTTTCACTGGGTCCTAGAATTTTCTCGAGCTGCTGGTCAGGATGAGAGAGGAATGGAGACATAAGAATAATTGCTGCTTGATGGAAAAATATAAGACCTGTAAGCACAGGCTAGCTGAACTTTCTTTTCCCCTGTGCCGCAGCGAAATAATATGCCATTTGCTATTTTCCCTAGAGATAGCAAATGATCCATGGACAGAAAGCAAACACTTGTTTTACAATAGTATTTATTGTGAAAAATACAGAAAATATTTATTCCAAATTTTATTTAAGTAATGGTTTGCTTTATAGAACAATGTAAAGGATTGATCTGTATCAAAATTTGAAACACTGAAACAAATATCATTGATTTTTGTTTTATAGTGTTTAACAGAATAAATATGTTATTTTAAGTTTTTAGGCAGAAAAATATTAGCAACGAATATATGTTGTGAATAAATAAAATAGCTCTTCTGATTCTTCCTCTGCAGATTGGCATCCCAGAGTTATCTTGGTCAACTAAAGACTTAACAATGTGATTTTTACTTTTCCTCTGTAATTATTTGGATGCATGGCATTTACATGTGGATTAGCTTACGGAAAGATTAAACATAAATGTTCTAATAGCTACTATTCTTATGTATGGATTATTTTAATATTTCTTAGGGTTTTTATTTATGTATTGTGCCATGTGAATTAATGTTAACAGTCTGGTTTTTTAGTGACTGATTGTTAAGGGCCATGTTCTGAGTAAAGATTCTAATTTTTGGAAATAAATATTACTAGCTGCCTGTTGATTTTTCTAAATTTTATTATCGAAAAGCACATCTTCCTTTTAAGCAAGCTGAAACCCCAAAATAAAATCTAAAAGTCATTGCTAATCCTGAGCATCTAATAGGGCTCCTTCATCTAAACATTTGGATCAGTTTTGTATATTCAAAGGCATTTCTGGGGCTGAGTTCATAAGGTGGGAGCTAAAGAGAGCTGGATATTATAGTGAGAAGCTGGAGTTAGGAATAGTCTGAGAAGGATGGATTGGGCAAAGGAGAAAAAAAAATGAGGGCTAAGGGAGAAGAGAGTCAGCAATATCACCAAAACTGGATGCTCCATGGGTTCACATATTTGGTGAAAACCCAGTTGCAGGCTAAACAAAAGCGCTCAGAAACAGGAAAATCCAATGTTCAACTTTCAGTTCTTGGCCTTGTGTATATAAATCCCATGTTGATTTCTAACATTTAATGATGACTTATGTTGATATAAAAGCTTTCTGTCAGTGCCTTTCTTTATTGGCTTCCATCTTTTTGTAATTTCTCATTTATTTTTTGTTGACAAATAATTATACATATTCATGGAGTGTTTAGTGATGTTTCAACACATATAATGTATAGGGATCAGATCTAGGTACTCTGCATATACATCATCTCAAAAATTGATCATTTCATTGATATTTATCATTTTCTTTACAACTATCATATCCTATTTCTAGCTATTTGAAACTATATCATATATTATTATTACCTATACTCATCCATTGTACATTAATATAGAACACTAGAACTTATTCCTTCTATTTAGCTGTAATTTTGTATCTTTTAACAAATCTCTCCCTATCCTTTCCTTCCCCCATTCTTCCCAGCCTCTGGTATCCTCTGTTCTATATTTTTCACTCCCATGAGATCCACTTGTTTTAGTTTCCACATATAAGTGAGAACATGTGACATTTAACTTATTGTTTCTGGATTATTTCACTTAACATCATGTCCTCCAATTCTATGCATGTTGCCTTGAACCACAAAATTTAATTTTTTTGTGACTGAATAGTATTCCATTGTGTATATATACCAAAAATTTTAAATGCATTTATCTATTTTTGGACACCTAGGTTGATTCCATATCTTGGGTCTTGTGAATAGTCCTGCAATAAACATGGGGGTATAGCTGTCTCTTCAGTATACTCATTTCCTCTCCTTTGGATAAATGCCCAGTAGTGGGATTGCTGGATCATATGGTAATTCTACTTGTAGTTTTTTCAGGAGCCTGCATACTCTTCCCATAGTGGCTGTACTAGTTTACATTTCCGCCAACAGTGTGTAAGAGTTCCTTTTTCTCTGCATACTCGCCAGCATTGGTTTTTTGTTTTTTTTTTTTTCCAGTATTATTTCTTATATTTGTCTGCCATTTGTATGTCTTCTGAGAAATGTCTGTTCAGATCATTTGACCATTTAAAATTGGATTGTTTACTTTTATGCTGTTGAGATGTTAGATTTCCTTATATATTCTATATGTTAATAGTCAGATGAGTAGTTTGCAAATATTTTCTCCCATTCTGTAGGTTGTGGTTTTACTTTGTTGATTATTTTCTTTGTTTTTCAGAAGATTTTTAGTTTGATATGCTCCCATATGTCTGTTTTTGCTTTTGTGGCCACGTTTTTGAGGTCCTATTCATAACATCTTTTTCAAGATCAATGTCTAGATGTGTTTCCCATGTTTTTTTCTAGTAGTGTTTAAAGTTTCAGGTCTTAGATTTAGGTCTTTAAGCTCTTTCGGGTTGATTTTTGTATATGGAGAGAGGTGGAAGTCTAGAGTCATTCCTCTGCATATCCAGTTTTCCCAGCACCATTTATTAGAGGCTATCCTTTCCTCAATGAGTGTCCTTATCACCTTTGCTGAAAATCAGTTGGCTATAGACATATAGATTAATTTCTGGGTTCTCTGTTTTGTTCCATTAGCCTAAGTGTCTATTTTTATGCCAGTACCATGATGTTTTGGTTACTACAGCATTATAGTATTTTGAGGTCTGGTAAGGTGACCTACTGTGTTCTCTGCTCAGGGATGCTTTGGTTATTTAGGGTCTTTTGCAGTTCTATAGAAATTTTAGAATTTGTTTTCCATTTCTGTGAAAAATGTTATTGGTATTTTGATAGGGATTGCATTAAGTCTGTAGATTGCTTGGAGTAATATTGTCATATTAACAATATTAATGATTCTGATCCATGAGCATGAGATTTTTTTTTCCATTTATTTGTATCCTCTTCAATTTTCTTTAGTCAGTGTTTTGTAGTTTTCCTTGTAGAGGTGTTTTACCTCCTTGGTTAAATTTATTCATAAGGTTTTTTTTATAGTTATTGTAAATCAGATTGCCCTCTTGATTTCTTTTTCAGCTAGTTCATTGTTTGCTTATAGAAATGCTTCTGTATATTAGTTTTGTATCCTGAAACTTTATTGAACTTGTTTATGGAGTTCTAAGTGCTTTTTGGTAGAGTCTTTAGGTTTTTTTTTTTTGTATGTAAGATCATGCCATCTGCTGTTGGCTTACATTTTAACTAATGACCATAACTGAGTGCCATGTTTGTGTTGATACAGAGAAGAAAAGGCACAACATGCAGAAGACATCCTAACTCTTTTTAATGTAATTGTGTAGGAACATGTAGACTCAGAGGTGAGCATGAGAAACAGTTCTCATGCTCCCTAGAAATTTGCAGAAATCTTTGATGGTACACTGTTCCTTCCTCAGGGCATCAGTAGAGAAAGGGCTTGAGGCAATCATCCCTCATTCTAAAAAGTTGGGTAACTGCAGCAGACACTGTTTCATAAATATTTAAAATTATAAGGAATAATGATATAAACATGTTTAGGAAAATTGAATTCTACTCTCTGCAGTAGCCACAATCTTCCAAAACAAATCCTAGCCATCGCATTCTAGTATTTTTCTTGTCAGAAATATGCATTCCTTCAACAGTTTGGTAAGTAACTACTACGAGTCTACTTTATACCAGAAACTGTATTAGGTTCTGGAAATGTGAACATGAATAAAATTGTCACTACCCTTAAAAACTTCATAGTTCTGTTTTTCTTTCGGAGAAAAACATATAGATAATTACAATGCGGTGTGATATAAGAAGAATAGAGTTATACATAAACTGTGGTAGGTATCCAAGAGAAATAGAAAGTAATTATTACTGGGACCACTGGCAAATTTTTAGAGTAAAGGCAGAATTTATTGGGAACTTCAGGTTCAAAATGTGGGGGACTGCATCCTGACCAACATGGAGAAACCCGTCTCTACTAAAAATACAACATTAGCTGGGCGTGGTGGTGCATGCCTGTAATCCCAGCTACTCGGGAGACTGAGGCAGGAGAATCCCTTGAAACCGGGAGGTGGAGGTTGCGGTGAGCTGAGATGGCACTATCGCACTCCAGCCTAGGCAGCAAGAGTGAAACTCCATCTCAAAAAAACAAACAAACAAAAAAAAAAAACGGGGAGACTGATAGCTACTTTTAATTCTCGTCTGTTCTCAAGTCTCATTGAAGTGACCTAAGAAATCCATAGCAATCCTGAAGAGCTGGGAAGGCTGCCTTCAGAAGATCAGGAACTGTGGAAATATTAGGAAGGAAAAACTGATCAGTTTGGATTGGTGTTGAGGGGAGCTGTACTAATTGAGAGACACCGCTGAAAACATCCAGTGCTGCTTTTCCTAAAGAAACACTGAGAGATGGTAGGATTAGTAGAGTACGCAGAGCCTGATGTTCAAGCACAGGAAAACCGGCCAGTAAGTCACTGAAAGATTTCTAGGCCAGCAATCACCCTTTACAGAGTGCCCACATGAAGTTTTTGCCTCCAGATTATAGCTATCAAATATAGATTTCTAAGTAAAATAGAGTCTACCACAGTGGACTCCCAGTTTGGGCATCAGGCCTGAAAAAATAAACAGGACTGGTAACTCCTGTCTTTTACAGTTTATGTCATGAAAATGTCATGGGCATGGAAGGAAGGTCATCGGTCCCTGTGCTGCATTTTCCTTCCCACCTTCGGCTTATGCAATTTTGAGTTATATTTACCGACAGACGAAAAGTGATTTTTCGCAAGTGCTGAGGAAACATAAGCTCCCTATATGAATTAATTCTAGATGCTAATGAGTAACTCTGAGGAAATAACAAAAAATCACTTCAAACAAAAGGAGGTCATAATGTAAACACATAACTAATCTCTGAAGAGACAGTTCATGCATAAAATGAAACTTTAAAATAAGTCTACTTAATATTCTTAGAGTGTTTTATGGGGAGATCATATCCAAACATAAAGTTATAAACATAAAGTGTAATCTGTTGATGGAGGGAGAATAAAGAATTTTAAAAATTGGAGAAATTAAAAATGATTATTATTTATAGAGGGCAGTAGAAAATTTGAATAGCAAAAGGGATATGGCTGATAGCTAAACTGTTAATCTAGAAGCGAATATATTAAGAACAAATGCAATAATACAGAATTATTATTATATGAGAAAAGAGACAAAGAAGACAGATGTAAAACATCTGATGCCAATTTAACAGAAAATCTAGAAGACAGTATGTGAGGAAGAAAAAATAGTGTAGTAAGAGAAAAAATTCAGATCTTCCTTGAGACACAAAGAAATTTTCCAATATTTTAAGATAATATTGTGGAAGAGGAAAATAAAAAATATAGATTTAATAAACATTGGTAAAATTTGTGAATTCCAAACTATAAAGAAAATCTAAAAGACAGAAGAGGATCCTTACAAATGAATTATTAGTTAAACTGGATGCTAAGGATTATGGCAAAATGTCTATAATTTAATAACAGGATTTTGATCTTAGAATTCTATACCAAAATATAACTAAAAATAAAATCAGTATGCTACACGAGCACTTATGGGAAAAAATATTCAAGATAAGGATGCAGTAAAAAAAACAAAAAATGAATTCAAGAGTTAGACCTTGGGTATAAAAAGCAGTGGTGAGAGAAGGAGTCAGTAAAACTTCTAATTAAATTTTGAGTTGCTAATAATTTGGCTATGAAATTTTAAATGATTGTTAAGAAGAAACTCCTGACATATGTGAGACAAAGTAGATAGTAAAATTACTATTAATAGGGAGTTAGAATTCTACATAATATTAACAAAATGTGGGAGGATGGGCAGGGAAAATGACTATGCTGAGCTCATGGGGGTTTTTTTGTTGTTGTTTTGTGACACACGTTTTCACTCTGTCATCCAAGATGGAGAGCGGTGGTGTGGTCCCAGCTCACTGCAGCCTCAGCATCATGGGCTCCAGTGATCCTCCCACCTCAGTCTCCCAAGTAGCTAGGACCACAGGCATGTGCCAAGATGCCAGGTTAAGTTTTTAATTTTTTATAGAGACATGGTCTCCCTACGTGGCCCACACTGGTCCCAAACTTCACACTCAAGTGATCCTTCCACCTTGGTCTCCCAAAGTCCTGGGATTATAGGCGTGAGCCACTGTGCTTGACTGAGTGCCTGCATTATACAATAGCTAGAGGTTGTGCATAAATCGTTTTTGCAATTAAGAAGAAACATTTTAAACATACTTTTATAAACTTAAGAAAAACTGTCAATATAAAAAGAAACAAGAGAGTACTTCCCTATCATTCAAATAAACAAAAAAATGTAAAAAAAGAAACTTGATCAAAATAGAAAGTTTGGCAGGAGGAAGGTCAGCCTTACCTTGATGCCAAAATAAGGCAGAAAAAGCTCAGAGTAATGCCATTTATGAATGCAGAGA
Source organism: Papio anubis (assembly GCF_008728515.1). Taxonomy (NCBI): domain Eukaryota; kingdom Metazoa; phylum Chordata; class Mammalia; order Primates; family Cercopithecidae; genus Papio; species Papio anubis. The sequence continues at coordinate 112,865,550 of NC_044977.1, read as the reverse complement.
TAAAATTTGAAATATTAAAAATTAATATTCAGAGTAAATCAAAGTTAATGAGTTCTAGTGTTCTTACCACTGTAGGCTGACTGTAGTTAACAATAATATGTATAATTTCAAAGAGGAGGATATTGAATGTTCCTAACACAAAGAAATAATAAATGTTTGAGATGAGGAGGTATGCTAATTACCCTGATCTGATCATTGTACATTATATGTATCAAAATATAACTTAGTACCTCATGAGTATGTATAATTATTTGTCAATTAGAAAAATACAATTTAAAAATGTTAACAAAAACTAATATTATAATATAATCATGATTTTTATTTCAGAAATGTAAAGTCAACTCAACAGTAGGAAATATATTAATATAAATTCCTACATTAATATATTGAAAGAGGATAAAATCAGTTATGTTACTTTTCTGAATCACAAAGACATTTCTGTTTGTAATTCTGCAAAGAAACCAGGAGAAAATTGCCTTAAAATTTGTATCTATACCAACTGCATGAAAACTATAGCTATAAAGTTAAGAAACACTTCAGATTTCTATAAACAAAATCGTAAAGCTAAAAGAAAATACAGTAGGAAAGATTTGAATTGTCTAAATTAATTGCTCCTTAATAGAAAGATTCAGTGTTGTAAAGATATTATTTATCTCAAATTATTATATAATCTCAATGCAATTTCTGTCAAAATTACATAGGACCTTTTTTCTCGAACTTTAAAATTTTATCCTAAAGTTTTCTTTTTTTGAAATGAAAATATTATAATAGCCAAGAAAAAATCAGATTCATCCACTTATTCAATATTATGTATAGTAGCAAAAAAGTCCTAAAGATTGATTACTCAATTATGAAACATTGTGAAAAAAGAATAGCCAGTTATTGAGACATATTATATGATCCTATACAATAAGGAAAATGGGAACAATTTTAGTGACATATGTAAAAACAAAATGTCTGTACTCTATAAGGGCAAACATAAAAATAAGAATACATGAGGACAAAGAAAGGCAAATGCCATGAAAAAACAGTGTGTTAGAATTGAACATAACAACACTTCTTGGTCTCAAAATATCTAATATGGTTGATGTGTCATCTCGTAATATAACAAATATGAAAAATACAGCAGGTGGGATGGTAAATAATTTATATACTCAGAAAACATTAAACAAGAGCTTATTTTTCTTTTAAAGTAATTGGTTTAGAATGCCTTCTTTTTTGTCTAAAAGAAAGTGATATAGAATTACCGCCTGTAATCCTAGCACTTTGGGAGGCCGAGGCAGGCGAATCACGAGGTCAGCAGATCACGAGGAGGAGATCATGGTTAGAGACCTGGTAATTTTCTTTCCTTCCTTCCTCCCTCCCTCCCTCCCTCCCTCCTTTCTCTCTCTCTTTCTTTCTTTCTTTCTTTGTTTCTTTCTTCTTTTTTTTTTTTTTGAGACGAAGTCTCTTTCTGCCTGTCGCCCAGGCTGGAGTGCAGTGGCACGATCTCGGCTCACTGCAAGCTCCGCTTCCTGGGTTCACGCCATTCTCCTGCCTCAGCCTCCCGGGTAGCTGGGACTATAGGCACCTGCCACTACGCCCGGCTAGTTTTTTGTATTTTTAGTAGAGACGGGTTTCACCGTGTTAGCCAGGATGGTCTCGATCTTCTGACCTCGTGATCCGCCCGCCTCGGCCTCCCAAAGTGCTGGGAATAAGTGTGAACCATCGCACCAGGCCTAGCTTTTGGCTCACGCTGAGCTTGCTGTTCATAAAAACCTGTTGGTCTTTTTCAAATGAATTACTTAAGTTATACTTCATCTGTTCTGCGTTTGAGAAATCATTTTTAAGGCTCAAGGGTAGGCCTAAAATATATCTCTGATTTAATCTTATTAGTTTTTAGTCTGTCAAAAGAATTTTAAATATTGATTGCCACTCTATATGTTACCTGGTTAACTCAATTTTTAGTTATATGTAAATTTAATTAGGATATCATTTATGTCTTCTCTCAAGTTAATAATCAAAATATCAAGTTGGTCAGGATCTCATTGCCATATCACTAGAGCAAACTAGGCTGGCCTGATAGGGATGGCTGTCTAGCTAGCTACAGCCTAGCTAACTGTATTCTTGTCCCATCCATACTTTATTACTGTAGTCTCAAAAATATCATGAGAGATTTTGTTATATCTCTTCCTAAAGGAAAAATACTTCATCAGTAGGAAGGCTTTCAGATTGCTGTTTGCTTTTTTAAAACCAGCATAATTGTCCTTTTTGAATAGCCTTATATGGAGTCTAAATTTATGAAGCATAGCCTGGTGGAGCTGCTGTGTTTGAAATGACAGTGGAAAGACGGAAACCTACTCTCATCACACCTGTTTCTCTGAAGCCCTTCCTACCTCTTGGCTGCTCATAAGCCTCAGGGATGCAAGAAAAACATTTGATGACAGTGATTTATAGTGTCCCATCATATTTATCAGCAGAATCAGCTCCACTTTCAAGGAAATAAGGCCAGCTAGGGAGGGAGTAAACTAGGTGAACACATGCTCATGCTTGAATGCCCACTGTTCTATTTGAAGTACTCCTTAAAAGCTGTTTAATACTTTTATTAGGTAATACAATAAAATACTTTTATTTTATTAATAAAATTGTACTAGCAATACTTTCAAGTTTACTGATATATGTGTGTGTGTGTGACATATATATTCTCCTTTTATAATAGTTGAATTATAATTAGTACAAAGGCCAAATCCTGGTGTCTGCTATGTCTTCTTACAATTTTCAGTTAAAATATTTTGAAAGATCAAGAGACAAAAATTGCAATGACATGGGAAACTAAAAATAAGAATAGACCATATGCTACTCTATGAAGGGAATTTCCAATGACTTTGTATGCACATTCAGTTGTAGACACATTCCACTCACTGTACCAGAATTGCACAGACAGCTGCATCTCCTATGTCTGCTCTTTTGTGACTTAAGGATTACGTTGACCAGAAAATCTGGCAGCCGCTCTCATCCTGATGCACAAGAACTTCCATGGAAGATAATTTACTCATTCTCCTAACTCTAAAACATACAAAAAGGACAATTCTACTAAAAGTCTTTTTAAAAAAGTGAACATCTACTTGTAAAAGCACATATTTTGATAATTGAAAAAAAATGGAATTATGCACGATGGCGGGGTATAGGCATCTGTAAATAAATAATTTGTGATGATGCATAGAAACCCAGTATATACATACTAGGTGCATGTTGTTGTTTTCCCCTTTTTCATGTAAAGCCAGACAAAACATATTGTAATATAGCTGCAATTGATTTGGGTGATACATTTTTTATTAAAACAAGCTTTTAAAGACATACGCTTTTGAATTTTACTTATTTATTACCACATTTTGGATTTTATTTTCCATCTTCGTGTGCTGAAACTATTTTTATGAGTTTACTCCTTTGGCATTACATAAAAATTGGAAATTGCATTAATGTAGAATATTCAATATTCAAATTTCATTCAGAAGTTACAATTTACAATTTATAACATAATCAAAAGTAGAGAAAGGGGCAAGTATTGCATAATATCCTGCGTTATGCAATTATCTCAGGAAAAGTCTTGTATGCTGGTGCTGGCTGAGCAAATAAGAATCATTTAAGCCGTTCCCAATGATAGATGTAATTTTGTATGTACTTTCCTTGTGCAAAAAGAACTACAGTACAGTCTGACTCTTTATTGTAGTTAAACAGGCTAACTAGTGCAGTAGTCTCCTTAGTACACTGGAACAAATGACATGACTCTCTATCTATCCATCTGCCTGCCTATCCATTTATCCACACCAGGGGCTGGCATACATTACCCCATTCTGAACACATTTCCTCAGACAGCTCTAGAAACAAAAGCGATAATTCATCAGTACATGTAGACTAAGTATCTGGATACAAATAACTGATGTAATCTTTTGTAAAATAAAGCATCAGAATAAAGGTCTTAAGGATGAGTATATAGGGTAGTATTAAACAGGATGACATGGGGTTTATGGAAAGGTTTTTCAACATAAAGGCAAAGAAGAACTATCCTGAAGAATCAGAGAACAATATGTTTCTGAAAATAATTTTCTGTGAGTATAAGAGTGAAATGTTTAAGAATATTTGTCTTACTTTCCTACGAAAAGTCCAGTAACACAGCCAGTGTGAGATAGAAACAGGGACTGATATTAGTATCTCTGGCTACAAACAATAATTCTGACATGGGTTCACTTAAGCAACTTTCTCATATACCTAGAAGTATGGAAGCAGAGTGGATTGTCATGTAGGCTCATTTCAAAGGTCAACTTGTCATCAGGGCTTCTGTGTTTTTCCAACCTCATTGTGTTGGTTCTCTGTTTTCAGAATGATTTACTGCATGATCGTGAAGGCTTATATGAAGATGGCTCAACACTTTCATGTATCTCTCTCTCTTTCTTTCTTTTCTTTCTTTCTTTCTTTCTCTCTTTCTTTCTTTTTCTTTCTTTCTTTCTCTCTTTCTCTTTCTTTCTTTCCCTTTCTTTCTTTCTTTCTTTCTTTCTTTCTTTCTTTCTTTCTTTCTTGCCTTCTTTCCTTCCCTCCCTCCTTCCCTCCTTCTCTCCTTCCTTCCTTCCTTCCTTCCTTCCTTCCTTCCTTCCTTCCTTCCTTCCTTCCTTCCTTCCTTCTCCTTTTCAGAGTTTTGTTCTTGTTGCCCAGGCTGGAGTACAATGGTGTGATCTCGGCTCACTGCAACCTCCACCTGCTGGGTTCAAGCAATTATCCTGCCTCATCCTCCCAAGTAGCTGGAATTACAGGCACCCATTACCACACCCAGCTAATTTATGTATGTAGTAGGGATGGGGTTTCACCATGTTAGTCAGGCTGGTCTTGAACTCCTGACCTCAGTAAATCCACCCACCTCAGCCTCCCAAAGTTCTGGGATCACAGGTGTGAGCCACCACGCCTGGCCCCTAAGTCTCTTTCTTAGGAAAGCAAAGCATTATGCAAAAGCAGTCAGTTAACTGTTTTCACACTGACCTCAGTTGGACCATATGAATTTTCCTTAGGCAATTGCTGAATAATCATGTAAAATATAAACAACTATGTAACTGTGTAAAATAACTATGACTTGCCTAGACAAATTATCTGAGGAGGTTCTGAAATCCATTACAGGGCCATGAAGAGGGGAAAAGATGGTAAAATAAGAGGTTATAGAAGAGAGCTCCCTAAAATAGAAAAATAAAAATCCACGTTGGAAACAGTAAAGAGCAGGAATAAAACTGCAAAAATTGAACTGGTAATAATAAACTTAAGAAGCTCTCCCAGTGTTCTAAATAAAGGGATTTAAAACTTTAGAAAATTAAAAATATAGAAAGCATAAAATAGAAACTAAAACTTGTGCTTATTAAGATAAAGCAAGAAAAAAATGTATAAGAGACTAATCAAAAACATAAGGCAAAACCATTTTCTTGGTATGGCAATGGTGGTTTGAATATGACACCAAAAGCACAAGCAATGAAGGTAAAAGTAAGAAAGTGGAACTACATCGAACTAAAAAGTTTCTGCACAGCAAAGGAAGCAATCAACAATATGTAAAGGCAACCTACAGAATGGGAGAAAATATTTGTAAACCATATACTGAAAAGGGATTAATATCCACACTATATGGTGATTCACCCAACTCAGTATCGAAATAACAAACCAAATACACATACTACACATGCACATAAATAAACCAAAACTATCCCTCCAGAAAACTATCCAAATAACCAATTAAAAAATTGGCAAAGGACCTGAATAGGCATTTTTTCAAAAAAGATACATACATAGCCAGTGGGTATATGAAAAGGTGTGCAATATCACCAATCATCAGAGAAATGCAAAGCAAATTGTAATGAGATCTCACCTCACACCTGTTAGGATGGCTATTATTTAAAAAGATAAGAGATGAGGCTGGGTGTGGTGGCTCATGCCTGTAATTCCAGCCACTTGGGAGGCTGAGGCAGGAGAATCGCTTGAACCTGGGAGGCAGAGACTGCAGTGAGTCAAGATCGCACCACTGTACTCCAGCCTGGAGACAGAGCAAGTCTTTGTCTCAAAAAAAAAAAAAGAAAAAGAAAGGTAAGAAATGATAAGTGTTGGTGAGGTGTATGACAAAAAAAGGGACACCTTGTACATTGTTGGTGGTTATATAAATTAGCACAACCTTTATGGAAAACAGTAAGAAGTTTCCTCAAAAAGTTAAAAATAAAATGAGTGTACAATCCAGCAATCCCTCCTCTGGGTATAGATCTGAAATAAGTAAAATCAGTATCTTGATAAGATATATGCACCCTCATGTTCATTGCAGCATTATTCACAATAGCCAAGAGACTTAAAGTTTTCACTGACAGATGAATGAATGAAGAAATTGGTATCCAAATACAATGGAATATTATGCAGCCATAAAATGGAGAAAATTGTGCCATTTGAGACAACATGGATGAGGACATTAAGCTAAGTGAAATAAGCCACACATGGAAAGAAAAATACTGGGTGATCTTAATTATACATGGAATCTAAAAATGTTGAATTCGTAGCAGAGAGTAGAACAATGGTTGCTAAGGATTGGAGAGTAAGAAGGGATTGGGGGAAGTGGGTGAAAGGGCACAAACCTTAAGTTATGAGTTGATTAAGTTATGGGGATCTAATTACAGCATGGCAACTATTATTAATAATACTGTATCATTTACTTGAAATTTGATAAGAAAGTAGATTTTAAGTATCCTGGTAACTATGAGTGGTGTTCGATACGTTAATTTGATTGTGGTAGTAATTACACTGTATAAATTGTGTAATTATTATATATATAAACGTTATATAGGTACACATACATTTGATATTATCATTTGATATATAAATGTATATACAAATGTATATATATTTGATAGATATAAATGTATGTACATTTATATATACACATTTGTGTATATACACACATTTTATATATACATATGTACACACACACATCAAATCATCAGGTTGTACACCTTGAATAAACACATTTTTTACTTGTCAATTAAATTTTTTTAATAAAAAAAGGAAACAGCAAGGGTCATTCATTTGCAAAAAATAAAAATAAAATAAAATAAAAGCAGAAGAAAGGGAAAGAAAAAAAGAAAATAGAAAAATATTTCCATTTCTACAAGGTAAAATTAACTTAAGCCTGCAGATTTAAAGTGGCCCCATATATTCCAGGAAAAATGAAATGAGTAGTAAGAGACTCACAAATTCTGTATATATTTAGTTAGGAGAAATGACGTACAAATAACATAAAAAAGAACAAAGTTATACCTGTCTCAGACTTTAATTGTACAACACTAAATTGTAAACAACAATGCCTGTAGAATTTTTAGAAGAAAAAATTGCAACCTGGAAATTCTATGTGCAGCATTATTACCAATCTAGTTTGAAAGCAACATAACAACTATGTGTTTATGGCTTCTGAAAATGTACTATTCGTTTTTGCTTTCTGTAACTAAAAATATACTTAAGTTAATTACACAATATAGAGAAAAGTCTGGTATTCTTTTTTTCTGAGGTAAAATGGTAAGGACTCAAGATTCATATACTCATCTAAGATGTCATTCCTATGTAATGACAACAGAAGAATTTTCTTAGGTTTGAAAAGCTCTATTAAACTTGAGACTTACATATTCTTGTAGAAAAAGACATTCTTTAGTCACTTTAAGAAACTAAAAATAGTAATCTGGTAATACAAAAGGACTGATTATCTTTTTAAACTTAAAGCTACATAATTGGATGAAATACAAACAACTGTAGTAGTATTCTTATTCACTTGAATGCAAAGCTACAAAATTAAATGTTGATATCAGAAAAAATATTCAAATCAAAAATCATTACTGGACACTGGATGGTTATTTTATATTGATAACTCTACTAATACCTTAAAACAGAATAAAAATGTTAAGCATTATATAGAGATGTTTACCAATAAAATGACTACTGACTCATACAAAACTCTTCTACCTTACTGAGATACAAATATAAATCAAAATAACCATATATCATTTTCACCCTTAAATTGCAAAATCTTAAGTAATTTTGTGACTCCATTCATTTAAAGATCCCATGGGAAGGAATTGTTGTACATGTACATTGAATGAAACTCTGAAAAGCAGTTGAATAATGTACATAGAGTCATTCTATCTCAAATCATAATGAAGGAAGGAATGCTAAGGCAACATCTAAAAAATAATAAATACTTCTGTGTAATGATGTTCATCATAGTTTATTTATAACGGTGCAAAACTGGAGACAAATATCACTGGAAGAGAAGGGTTAAAGAAATTACTTTCCATATACAAAATGCATCATTATGTAGTTATTAAATAGATGTTTTTGAATAGTTATCATTGCATTGAACAATGCTTACAGTTTAAGACAAAGCTGATTAATCCTGATGAATAATTTTATAATCATACTATCAGTACATAAAAGTACATATAAAATGTCAGGAAGAAAATATGTTGTGGTGACCACAGTGGACACTGAAAGGTAAAAGTACAAGTAATTTCTTTCCTTCCTCTTAATACCTTTCTACATGCTCTAATTTCCTACTTCCGATGTGAATTATCTTAATGAATATAAGATATAAATAATTAAAATGAAAGAAAAAATTACTTTTTTTAAATTTCCAATTTCTTCCATTTTTAAGGCATCCTCAAAGATTGTGGTGGTTTTGTCATTGACTCTCTAGTTCTTTTGCTCCCCTGATACGTGATTTTTCTGAGACTGGAGGATTACAAAGGCTTTATATTTTCACACTATCTCCTAACCTGTCTTGCTTTTCACTTTCCTCCTAACCACGTTTACTATCCTTTTGCCATTCTGGAGAATATTCTCTTGGTTGGAGAAGGTGGAAGCTAAATAGGAGTCGATTAGTTTTCTTTTCCTTTTGTCATCTGTTACTGTTGTACCATGTGTTACCCATAGCCTGCCTTCCCTCATCTTCTTCTGACTCTGAATTTAGCAAAAAGAAGAAAGGTCCACTATTTTGTCTTCAGAAAGTTTTGCAAACTTGAACTCATTTTGAATATTCAACCTCCTTCTTAGAGATTCAAACCAATCTTCTAATTTAATCCTTAGTTTTATTTTCCTAATTTCTCACTGAATCCCTTTCCTGTGTTCATTGAAAATCTGAGCTCATCAAAGAGTGTCCTTTGCAACTACAATGAGTTTTGTTGTTGTTGTTGTTGTTGTTGTTTTGTTAATATGTGGCCCTTAAAACCAGATCAGTCCATTCACCAATCATTCACCACTGAATGATTATACTTTTGGGCCATATTTACCAACTGTTTTCTCTCTTTGGTCACTTCCTTTTATGCTAACTTCTTTGTATCTTATGTTACTTTCCCAAACTCTGGGTGCTTGTACATGGTTCACATACATACCTTCACAGGCTTAGCTGGTAAAAGGTGGAGAACTGGAAAGCCCAAAGCACACTTACAGGGAAGGCAGTCATTACTTACCCATTACTTAGCCACCTCTGGCTCATTGCCATGCAGGACTGATGGTCCATTGTGGTAAAATCCTCTGATTTTAAAAAAGATGCTGAAAATCTGAGTGTGTGTGCCCGCATGCGCGTTTGTGGGGAAGAAAGAGAGAAAGAGAACAAAAGGAGAAGAAAGAGAAAGAGAAAGAAAGGAAAGGAGGAAGGAAAGAAGGAGGAAAAAATGAAACAAGGAAAGAAAAAGAAAAGAGAAATCTTTATAATTTTAATATAAGTAGTTAATAAATTTTTTTTTCAGGTCAACTGTCCACAGAAATTACAAAAACAACACTTTGTATGCTAAATTTGGTTTGAGACCTATAGGTTTTAACCTCTTATACCTACTTGAATTTATTTTCCTACTCTATCCCTTTTAGTCCTGGCATTTGGATTTCAACTTTCTTAAAGTATCTTCCATAGCTCTATATCCTACAACATCTTGGTGTCACCAGCTCACAAGGCTCATCTGTGTGTGTGTGTGTGTGTGTGTGTGTGCGTGTGTGTGCACATGTGTATGTGAAGGAAATAGATATAGATATTGATATTTGACTTGTTTCCCAACAGTGTCCTCTGGCCTGGTATCTTTATGATCACAAAGCAAGAACTTACTTTTATTGAGTATCCACATATACAGGATTCTCAGTCACAGCATGGCTCAGGTCATAAAACAGGTTAGGGAAACACGAACTCTCAGGTACTAGAGTGTCATGGATCCTTCATCTTCCCTCCCACCCTTGCTGCCCTGGCCACCTCTGTTCTAAGGTCTACTCATTTCTTTATTGTTTATCTTGACCCTAACCTAGCACCTGAATCTTGTTAACTGAATTTGGTCCCCTCATTTTGACCTTTGGTCTTTTCTAGGGACATGACCTTTAAATCGCCTCTGGGTGCTCACTTTTCTTCATTATTGCAGGTTACTACAGCAACCCCGATTCCAGTACTGGATGATGTGGATGATTTCATAAGTGAATATACTCTAACATCCAGTGAAAGGAGATCCCTCCCAAAATCTTCAGTAATCAATTCTGTGTATATTAGAGAATGTACCTTTCCTACAAATTTTTCAAAAATAACTTTTCTGAAATCCAAGGTACAAATCAGTTCATATTATTGTTATTAGGTTGCGTATATTTTTGCTAACTGCTGTCCAAAATGCTTTATAAGTAGTAATTCATTCAATTTCAAGAACAACCCAATGAACTAGTTATGATTATTTTCAGAAGCAGAAACTGAGGCACTGAATGAGTAAGTAACAGGCATTCAGCTAGCATCAGAGGTAGAATTTGAACCTGGCAAGTTGGGCTTCAGAGGCATAGTCTTAACAACCACATAATATTATCTATCTCTCCCTACCTTGTTATAAACTCAAAGATGACATCATTACTTTCTCCCCAGGTTCCCATCATTTCTACTGCTTTCATCAGTTCTTGTGCAGCAGAATGAGGTCCCAACAGGGTTTTCTCTCATTGCTGCCTCCACCCTCTGCCTTGTGAGCAATGAAACTAATCAGCTCAGCAGGGCGTGCTAAGAACTTTTTGATGCTCCACCTTTAGCAGAATCAGGCTTCCAGCAGCTATATTGATAGTTGAAGCTACTTCTACTTGCTTCAGCACCAGTTTTGTGCTTTATTGAGTATTTACTTTTTATCCCATAGCTCTGAATGAAGTGTCCTTCTAAAACTGCATTGATATATATACTTTTATTTCTAACCCAATCCTACTCTTCTGCTCTATATATTGTCATTTATGTCCAGGTTAAACTGTGTTTATATACAATGCTACTTCCGCTCTTCTTTATTTCAGAGGCTCTCTGACAGACCTTATTCACTCACTTAAGGTTTAAATGGAAACATATTTCTGTGGTTTCAAAATCTTTATTTCTGAGTCTACATGGAGTCCCAAGCTGCACACGAACTCGTGGAAGTAACTCCTGGCCCTATCTTCCCACAGGCACCTCAAATGCAACACTTCCACAACTGAACTCATAATCTCTCCTCCATAACTGCTCCTTTTTTCTCCCAAGTTTACCACCTATCTGGTTGTCTCACCTAAAAATATTGGCTCCATTTCCCTGCCCATCTTCATGAGAAACACATGAAAAGAGCAGTTGGTGATCATCACACCCATTTTCACATCTCACACACTGTTCTTTGCTCAAGGAGACCTGGATAATCACCTAACTACAACAGTGAGTGTCACCAATACCTTCCATGTTGCCAAGTCCAACAGTCACTTTTCTGTCCTTATGTATTTTATCTCTTAGGCACCTTTGATGTACTTATTCACTTTTTTTCCCCTCTTGGTTGTTATGATGCCACACTCTGTTGAATTTCTTATTCTCATATTGGTTGCTCATTTCAGGTTTCTTAGCTGACTTTTCCTTGCATTGACCTCTAAATGTTTAAAGTTTCTCCAGCTGAGTCCTTCAGTTTTATGTTTGTTTAATTGTTGCCATAAAAAATTGCCACAAACTTAGTGGCTTAAGACAGCATAAATTTATCATCTTACTGTTCTGCAGGTCAGAAGTCTGACCCAGACCTCCCTGGACTGACCTCAAGGTGTCATCAGAAGTGTGTCCCTTTCTGAAGGGTCTAGAAGAGAACAATTTTCTTGTATTTTCCTGCTGTATATTCAGAGTTAGCAACCAAATACCTATATATTTAACTTTAAGGATCTTACTTAGGTAAACACCTAATAGTCACACTCTATTATAGTGGTTAACAGAAATATAACTAAAATGATGACTTTGTCTGTACTTCAGGTTTTACATATCTATAATTGTTCAAAGTAAATTAATTAGGTACATATAAATAGAATAATTATGTTTATAAATGAACTTTTGATGTAACTCAAAACCTTAAAATTATGTTATGCTAAATTAAATGATAAATACTAATTAGATATCTGAGTCATTTTCAAATAAGACAAAATACTAAAACATAAATTATCAAACACAAATATAAGTTTGTTCTTGGCCTCTTAAATTTTACAGAAAGACTAAATATATTTGTTTTTTATTAATACATGTAAAATTACGGTATGGGAAAAACATATACCTAAAATTATAAAATAGCCCTCACATAGAAACCACTGATATGTGACAGACAATTCAAAATTTCTTGCTTCCTAAGTTTTAACTAAAAATAAAGGTTGCCAACAGTTAAAAATTAAAATTAATGTAGAATTCTGTATACAAAATGTACCCGAAAAAGATGTGGTTTTGGCTTAAAAAACTATTTAAATAGACATAAAGTATGTATTTTTAAAAAACAAAAATTTTGTCTAATTCAGAGGTTATTTAAAGGTTGTTTTTAAAATATGGGTTTACAAAACAAATAAAAACAAGATTTAAGAAATCACTAAGTAAAAGGAAAAGATAAAAATGTTACATGTATGAAAATATATTTTGGGTATCAAAAAAGGTTGTAGAAAGAAAATAATTTAAAATAAACAATAATAATATATGATAACTTTTTGTCCTAATGTAAAATGACTGGTCAAATTTTAAAAAGTATAGGAAAAAACAGAACATATACACATGTCATGAAAAGTCTAAGTCACAAAAGGTTTGGAAAGGACAAATTTATAGAGGAAATTTTGTACATGATCAAGTTGCCTACAGTTAAAAGGAAATTATTTTTTTCTTTCTAAATATTGAGCTTTGATATTAAAACTACACTAATACTAAAGTATAAATTTGGTCCCCTATATTAGAATAGCAAGGTTTTCCTAAAGTATTAATCTACTCAGTAAAACTTGCAAGAGGTTTTGATTTAATTCTAAAGTCTGTTTTTTTAAAAATAAACTTTTCAACCATCTCCTAAACTGTGGATTTACAGTTACAAGCAATGTTTTTCTTGATTCTATACTCTTGGCTTCTCTTGATGTGTCTAAATTTTTCTACGTAAGCAGGAAATTTCCCACGCTTTTACTAAAAGCCATGTATTTCCCTACTTAAGGTACTACTTTTCTTGTTTGCATTCTTCTGTCATACGAGATACACTAATGACCTTTGGACACACAACCTTCCTATGTCTGATTAAATTCATCAGGTTTGACTTCCAGATTGCCTAAATGAAATTCTCATAAAAAGAAGCATCACACTACAGGAGGTATTTCTGAAGCCTCTTTGGTAACTCGTCTAAAAAACAGATTTTTATGTTTTATCAGAATTTCCTGTGTTGTCTTTATTGATTACTTAGGAAAACTGAGATTGGAAAGGGTTAAGATATTTGAAAATATATATCTATGAAATGTCTGTGTTACATTTAAAGTCTTTGATTATCACTCTGGTTAAATACATGGCTATTACTTCATAGGGACTTATGCTATTTTGATCAGGTGTTTTAAACATTTTGGCATCTTTGACAGACTTCCTCAGTATCAAAATTCTAAGTTAAGTTTTTCTGATGTAAACTTAACTTTGGGATTTTCCAGTTGAGCCCCTGGAAAGCCTCAAAGGATATATTTCTCGTCTTGTAAAAATATTGAATGAAGAGGTTTATTTGGTAAATTGTATGGAAAACATTGTCAAATGAAAAGTAACGCTATATTTTCTTTTGATTACATTTATGAGTATGTTCTTAATATAAACGTCCCCAAATTATATAAAACTCTTAAAAATCTAATATGCCATCAGTCATAACTCTGGTTGTGATGTTGATTGCCACATAAATAACCCAATTTCCTTGTCAATTGATGATTGTAATGAACTTCCATCAGATTTTTAACGATGCTATTCTAAGTCTCTGTCATCTAGTTTTAATTCTTCTCTAAAAGCATTTACAGTCAGATTCATGGAAAAGACTCTAACAAGTATGCTTAAGTATAGATTTCTAATAAGTTTAAAACCAATGTACTAAATAAAAAAATTTCTAAACTCTAATTAAGAACAGATACATTCATAAAACTGAATCAAAATGAAGCAAAACAAAAATTAGATGACATTTTAACTGGTGAAGTTAATGTTTTTAAATGAAGGCTTTCATTTAAAACAGAGTTTATGACAGTTTTGTAAATCATACTTTTGTGAACAAAGGTAAAAACATTTACTTTTTCTCCCTATTTGATCCTCCTAAAATTCAGAAACTATTTTTGAATATCCTTATGGCAATATGGTTATTTACATAAGTTCAATAAAAATCAACTGTCTTTTTCATAACATGATACAATTGGAAACATCGGTTATATTACCAGGGTTTTGACTGAAATATCATATTTCAAAATGTACATAAAATGCCCAACTTTAAGGATTCTCAGCCTTACAGTAAGAAAATAAAAATTGTCACTTTCTGACAGATCCAGAAATCTTAAGACTGTAGATGAAATCTAAAGTCAGCCTTGGTTTGGCTTTCTAGACTCAAGAGGTTTTTAAATCTGAGATTCCTATGTGATCAATATAAAGGAAAAAGTTGTCTCTTTTAAAAAAGCTATATTATATCTGTTATTAGATTGTTTATTAAAATAAACCTCTACACATTGTTTTCAAGTTCTTGCTATCTAGATTCTGAATTCTTCTAGATTCCTCAAACTCATCTTTTTCTACAAAATTGCCAAAAATGGAAACTGCTCCTTTCCTGAAGCTCTAGGAGCTAAAATTAGATAAATTTTAAGGGATAAGTCATGCATCTGGCATATGGACCACATAAAAAGTTCACCAAACCACACAATGACATAACCAGAGATATTCAACCTCCAAACAAAATGAGAAGTTAATGGCTTCATGCTATAGATGACATTTCCAAAGCCATCTGAGCAAGACTGCATATCATGAGACTCTTACTCCTCTTAATCCTTACCTTTTTCACATGGAAAGATAATAGTATAATTAAAATTTTGCAATCAATAGCTTCTGCTGGTAACTTGACAAAACCTGACCCAACAGATCCTTTAGTCCTCTTAGTGGGTGACTTTGGCAACATCTCTAATACAATTGTTGTTCACTTTCTGCTTTAGTTCAACTCAGTCATGAGATACTAGAAAATAAAATTCTATTATTGATTGGTTAAAATTTTAAAGTCTGAGCTATTGCTAATGCTACATGCTTTACCTGAACAAATTTCTCTGAGAAAAGAATATACACAAAATTTAAAACATTTAGGTCATGTCTATTGCCTTTGAAAGTGCCGGGCCACTGCTCCTACCATTATTATTCACACTGCATTTCATTGCAGCTTGTCTGAACAATGCTGGGCCAACACTGTGCTGTTCTTAAGCTGCTCTGCTTTGCCAAAAATTGCTGTGCCTCTGATACATCAGTTCTCCTGATGTGGCAAGATCAGCTTGCATTTGCTGCTAAACTCTTCTTCCTAACCTCTGTGCTACATTTCTGTATATGGGTCTTAAAACATTGTTATTTTAAACTACCAGTTTCTTAAGAAAACAGTTATTTCTGATTTGCAGCTTTCTCTCTCCAAGCAAAACTTGTTAACCAGAATCTTTGGATCATTGCTCCCCCCGCCCCTCACAAGCATCCTTATTGGGAGAATAAGTTGAGGAGTAGATGATGTTCTATACTCAAAATTATCCCCTTCTAGGATGCACCCATGGTAAATGGACCACATGCACGTGTCTGAATCCCTCTTTTAATAGGAATGCTCTTTCAGAAAGCCCCTCAGTGCCACGGGCTTCCCGACTCTCCTTCCATTCATGCTCAGCTGTTCTAGCTCATATTTAACAAAACCGTTGAAAAAGCTGCATGTAATCCTCATTCTATCACATGGAATCAGTTGCTACCGATGAATTCCTTTTTTTTTTTTTTTTTTTTTTTTTTGTAAAGTTCAAGGGGATTCATCATATTGTTTTGGACAGTTTTTAGCTCAAATGCATTCTAAATGACAACTGTGGACAACAGTCTGGTTATACTGGGTAAGCAGTACCTACTAAGGAATGATGCTATAAGCCTTTTATTCCTCCCTCCTTCACACTCTGTCTCACTCTTTCCTTTTCCTCCTTCCTTACATTTTTCTTCTTTGAATAAATAGTTTGTTGAAAGCAGCATAATTCCACATTAGCCTTGTCGGCCATATGAATGGTTAACACGGTTGCCTCAATATGGAGTCGTCTACCACCCTGTGAGTTGCATTTTCCTTGGTTGGTGATGGATAACTCCCATACGCTAGAATCTGTGGGTCATCACTATTATTGTGGCAATGCTGAAAGAAGCCAGTGTTTCTTCAAAGGTTGAACTTCACCCTCTATGATGTGTTTCTCAATCTTTCTTTCATTATCATGCTCCACTTCCTGCCCACTCAAACCCCTAGAAGCCTTTTTAACTTTTTATTCCCTAATCACTTCCCTTCTCCCCCTTGAAATTTTAATACCACAATATGTTACATATCTGTTGGTTTATGCAGTGTTGTCTGCCAACCATTGCAATAAATACGTTTTATTTATTTCACCATTCCTTCCTACCTCTGCTAAGAACCAGTTTTTTACCCATGGGGCAATATTAATCTTCATAGAGAATTTATGCTTTCTGGAAAAAAACAAAAAACAAAAAAGCTCTGATAATATTGTCTTTTTTTCTTCTTTTGGGAGAAAGGCAGTTTGATATAATAAAAGGATTAGAGACTTGGGAGTCAGAGAAGATGGGGGTTCTGTTTTTGCCATTACCAGCTGTGTGATCTTGGGAAAATACCTCTAAATCTTATTTCATAAGCAGTAAAATGTAGGAAAGTATACTTAATTCATAAGGCTGTTTGGAGATTAAATTTGGAATTCCTGTGCTATCTTTAGCATAGTGACACTCACATAAGTATAATTCCCCAGTAGTTACTCTAGGTCATACTGGTCAACTCATCAATTTCTTGATGCCGATTACCGTCTATCTTCTTGAAATCATATTATTCCTGGATTAATTCACACACTATCGCATATTCATTTCCATAAGATGTTACAACTTAGTATAGACATTCTTCAAACTGGTTCATTTTCCCTCTGGAAGGAAAAACAGCTTGCATTTAGTTAGAGCTCACAGAACCCAGATCATGTCGGGTAGAAAGTCAAACAGAATGCACACTCTGTAGGTTAAGGAAAAAATTCCACAAGTATTCGTATTTCCTGGGTCTGGAACTGAACAATAACTTCTTAGATGTTTGCTAGAAATTTTGGAGTCTGCTCAGTAAAATGGACACTATGGTAGTCCCTCCTTATCCATGGGGGATACATTTTAAAACACCTGGGATACTCCCTGAAACTGTGCATAGTACCAAACCCTACATAAACTATGTTTTTTCTATGCATACATACCTATTATAAAGTTTAATTTATAAATTAGGCACAGTAAGAGATTAGCAACAATAATAATAAAATAGAAAAATTATAACAACATACTGTAATAACAATGATGTGAATGTGGTCTCTCTCTCTCTTAAAATATCTTATTATACTGCACTCACCTATTTTCAGACCTAGGTTGACTGTGGGTAATTAAAACCTCAGAAAGTGAAACCTTGGAGAGACTATTGTGATTCTAGGAGTTCTTAAGGGTATGCCTTTTCAAACTTCTTAATCCTTGCTACTGAGACTTTGATTCAAAGACCAGCAGCTCCAGCATTCCCTGGGAACTTATTAGAAATGCAGACTCTCAAGTCACACCCAAGAACTACTGAATCAGGATCTTCATTTTAATAAGGTTCCCAGCTGATCTGTATGCATTGTAAAGTTTGAGAAGCACTTTGCATAATCACTTTTCTTCCTCTAACTGCATCCGATAATCTTTTAATTAACACTATTTGAAAATATTACTACTTATTCATACCTATTAATGCTATTAACTAAATACTAAGCCTAGCCTTCATCAGTAAATCTTGTACCGTAAAAGTTGTACACTGGCTACACCCATAGAGTGATTCTAAATTTTAGTTATGAGGCTGTGCATGGGGGCTCATGCCTGTAATCCCAGCCCTTTGGGAGGCCAAAGCGGGTGGATCACCTGAGGTCAGGAGTTCGAGACAAACCTGACCCATACGGTGAAACCTTGTCTCTACTAAAAATACAAAAAATAGCCAGGTATGGTAGTGGGCACCTGTAGTCCCAGCTACTTGGGAGGCTGAGACAGAATTGCTTGAACCCAGCTGGTGGAGGTTGCAGTGAGCAGAGATCGCACAACTGTACTCCAGTCTAGGTGACAGAAAGAGACTTCGTCTCAAAAGAATAAAAAATAAATAAATAAATAAATAAACTTTAGTTATGTTTATAAGTTACCTGAGAAGCCTACTAAAAATGCAGATTCCAGGAGACTACCCACAGAAATTAGTATTCACTAGATTTATGATGATGTCCAAGAATATGAATTTTCTATAAACATGTAAGTTTTTTTTTTAATGCAAGTGATTTGTGGACTGTAGTTTACGATATATGGCATCACACTATTTAATTTAAAAAGGATCTTGCTGTTTCTTATTCCTTTAATCATCATGAGAGTTGCTGGTCACTATGCAGGCATATCTGGTGGGTAGAGAGCTTAGGCAATGTACACAAAGCCAGTTTCTTAGAATACTTACTCATCTCACTGTAATATTCTTAATATTTTCTCTGATGTTTTAACACTGCTCTGGGAAAGAACATGTGAGACTGGCTGAAGCTGCAGAAAATGTATTGCAATACTTATTAGTGAAGGGGAGAAATTTTCATCATTTAGTCCCTCTTTAATCAATGACCACTGTCAAGACAACTAATATTTATTATAATATTTATAACTTCTCTTGTAAGTATGTAGGGGAGGGGATTGTTAAAAATCCAGATACATCACAATGCTTTGAAGAGAATTTCAAAGAACGTCTTACCTAGCTGTAAATATTATTTTGTAAATGCTGGGCAGTAAATGGTTAATTCATAGACATAGCATTTTCCCATAACATTTTGTGCTAGAATTAAGGTATCAGGTAAAACATATTGAAAGTCTTTCAGAAATTGATGCACAAAGCAGAAAACACATTAATAGGAGTACAAGAGACAATTTTAGAGATAGCAGATCATCTTTCCCATCTTGCTTGAGAAACAGATGCTGAATAACCATCATGTTACACAAAGTCTCCTTCAGAAACACTAAATGTAATTAGGAGTAACTGCTACTTGGAGAAGGAAATAGTATAATAATAAGAGGGTTGGTGGCACATATTAAATGGAAGAATTACATAATCCTCTGTATATTTAATATTACATAAAAGGTTTTTATGTGCAGCGAGAGAGCCCATCAGATAAGAGAGCTTGGTAAATGAGCACATTTGACATTGAACCATGCTGAGGGTCGATATCGAGAATTTGACTTTGTTTATTGTTGTTATTTTCAATTTTTGTGACAAACATTGAACTACTGATTACACGGGGGGCATTATTTTTTGTGTTTTTTAAAAGATGATTTATTTTAACTTTTATTTGCCTTTCAACATTACAGCCACCATTGGGGTTTCTTAGATATCAGAACTACACTTAATCAGTAGAAATTATGAAAATAATAACTTTTGAGTATCTGTCTGTATCTGTTATCTAACTATCATCTCTCTCTCTCTCTCTCTCTCTCTCTCTCTCTCTCTCTCTCTCTCCCTCCCTCACCCTATCTACCTAGCTATCTATTGGAAGGAATTGCAGATTCCTCCAAGGTCCCTTCTCCACTTCAAGCCAATTTGATTAATAAGATTCTGAGGGCATTTCTGGAATCTATTTTAAAGGTAATATGGCAGCAAAAAGGAAAATGTAATAATACCACAGGAAGTAATATAAGGCTAAGTCAAGAAAGCTGTGGGTCATAGGAGCAGATGGACTATTTAGGAACAGACCTAGGAAGGAGACTATAAGCCCCAAGAAGGAACATTTTCCATCATTAGTTGTTAATGAAAAGAGAGTAAAAATACTCTTATGCATCATCCCAGTTCCCATGATGTTTTGATTGTCTTTTCTATAAAGAGACTGTTTTAAGAAGTAAGATTACTAGCAGTGCATCCAAGGGACCATAGCTGGTTTACCTAACCCTTTATACTGTGATTGGTAAAAAATCACACAAGGTCCAGGGTAAGTAATGAGGTTGACATATCTTTAGGTGCATCTTTGTTACAAGTTTTGGATCCGCTTTAAAGAAATTGTCCTTACCTTGGCTAAACAAAGAGACAGTGTTTTATCTTTTTATTTTCCAAGGTATGTGTCTTTTCTTATCCACAGCTAATCAAACACAACAATTACATCAGCCTTGCAGATTTTTAAGATGCTAGGCTTTATACCTTCCAAACAACACTTTTTGTCACCAGTGATGTTTACAGTAAGACTAATAGTGGGGAGCTTACCGGAGAATTCTTTCATGGCCTCTCATATGTCCTTGCTTACTGGCTATCAGCGTGACCAAAGAGACTCCAGTACATTATTGCTGACACGGCTTCATTCAAACTGTAGAGATGAGATGTCTCCATAGGCACACCAGCTACAAATATAAACATCTGTTGGGTCTATGCAGAAGATAAAGTAACCTCTTAACAAAGCAAAAAAAACAAACAAACAAACAAAAAAACTCCAAACATATGGGTAAGGTGTAGATCTAAGGAAGCCCGAATAAGACAGTTTAAAGTTGGGTTTTTAATTAGATTGGGTTTGTTTAGAACATCCTTAGAGTGGTTCACTAGGTGAATTTAAAAATAGAAGTATGATAAGATTGGGTAATATTAAAAAAGAGACAGAGCAATGAGACTGAGACTCAGAGAAATTTAGGACACTTTGCTAACTGTATATAGAAAGTAGCTTTGGAAAAGTACATAGAGTTTCTCCTACAGTTCTTGGCAGTCTTCCAAAATCAGACTCAGAGTTCTTCAAATTTGGAAAGAGAGGATTGTTTAGAGATAGGGTGTCTGTGGGGCCTCTGGGCAATAGGAATACTTTGCTTTTCAAACAAGAGGTGATATGACTCTGGCATATCCATATATAGTTAGGTATCACTGTGTTGTTACAGGGAGTACTTTAAGACAGAGTCATGCTAGAATGAAGAATGGTTAATCTAAGGAATGGAACCTACAGATGAGGGTGCTAAAACAGTTTTGGAAGAGAAAAAAGAGAAGCCAAATTAAAAAGAGACCAGCGTAAGTAGCTGAGGCTATAGAAGGGCTCATGGTTTATAAAGAAATTGAAACTGAAAAAAAGCAATTACAAAATAAGCTTCACTGCAAGGCCACACAGCTCTATCAGAGGATACAAATGCTATTGAACTCATGGGGTAGTTTAGTTTTATACAATAAGGAAATATTGCTTGCCTTTACTTAAATCTGATATTATTTACCTCATTTAATCGCTAGTTTTCTAGGAGAGAGTCAACAGTAAATGATTAACGTATTGTGGCATTAGTCCTCAGGAAGCCTTGACCACTGAAAAAAGTAGTGGGTAACTTCCATTAAAATCAAAGCGGCAGGCAAAACCCCAGAATGCTTTCATAGGAAGGGGCTGGGAAGCACAAGCACCATCAGTGAGGACCATCCTATCAAGATGGGGAGCATACTGTGTTTCTCTTTTCTTCCTTGATGCCTGGTACAATGCATGGCACATAGTTTTTGTTTTGTTTTGTTTTGGTAAAGATTTGTGTATGTGTGTGCCCTATGATGGGTCAGCTTGATGATTTCTTGTTAATGCTCAACTGAAATCTTAGTATAATATCCTTTAAAATGTTCTTTGTGTTCTCTTTGCTGCCCTCCTCCCAACAACACATTTAAAATGGGAAAGGTATAAATAAAAGGAAAAGGAAAATAAATTAGAATACCAAATAAAAAGATAAGAGAAACCCCTAATAAGAGTAAGTTTCTGGATAAGAAAACAAAATCACATGAGTCATAGCAGGAGCATTACATACTTAATTAAACATGATGTTTAAAAGTGGGGCAATGGGGTAAATTGGAACACGTGTGTTTGGCAAAAGGAATTCATTTGTATGCAGAAATCAGGATTGTCCTCAACTGCTCTTATAGTAAGTCTAAATTTCCATCTTTTGCCTTTGTACTTTTCCATTACACACAGGACATTATAACCAGATCAGCGGGGCAGCCAAGAGAGCAGAATTTATATTTCTAAATGAAAGTTGATAGTTAATAGCCTAGCTGCATAATGAGCCACATTTCTTGTGCAGAGTCCAAGCTTACACTGATTGTGCAAGTCTAAACAGTGACCCTCCCAAGGCTGATGATTTCCTCAGTAATCCCAGATGGCCCATGCTATCTGAGGCCCAATAAATCAACCCTATCTACAATACTTTTGCTGGGTACACGGAGAAGCAGCCACACTGGGCTTTCTCTGTGACAGTGAGGGAGGCATGATATATAAAACTTAGCTTACAGCATGTTTCCATTCATGGAGGTGTCAGATACATTTAAACCACTTTGCAATTCGTATTTTAAAATGAAAAATTTACCTTAGCATAGATAATTTGTTGAAAAAAAGCAATTACAAAATAAGCTGCACTGCAAGGCCACACAACTCTATCAGAGGACACAAATGCTATTGAACTCATGGGGTAGTTTAGTTTTACACAATAAGGAAATATTGCTTGCCTTTACTTAAATCTGATATTATTCACCTCATTTAATTGCTAGTATTCTAGGAGAGGGTCAACAGTAAATGGTTAACGTATTGTGGCATTAGTCCTCAGCAAGCCTTGACCACTGAAAAAAGTAGTGGGTAACTTCCATTTTCTTGCACAATGTTTTCTTGCACAACGGAGGATGCAGTGATGAGAAATACAGTAATTGAGGGTGAAATTCCTTGTAATGGTGATAGTGTATGTTTATTAAGTGCTTTCTGGGAGCAAAGCATTAGGTTAAGCCCCTTTCATGCATTATACCATTTAATCCTAACAAAATTCTGATGAGTTAAATACCACCGTAATTCTTATATTAATGAAACAGAAACTGAGGTTTATAAAGGTTAAATAACCTGCTCAAGTAGCGGAACCAGGATTTGAACCCTAATCTTGTCTGATGCTAAATCCCATGCTTTTACCACAGTATATTTACTTTGCTTCAAAATATAATTGAGCAAAAGAAACCTAAAATTTGTTTGTAGGCTCTATCTGGGTAATACTTTAATATCTTGTATCAATATAACATGCCTCTTCTAAAATTCAGCAAATTCTAAGACTCATCTTGTTGAATCCCTTTTGCTCCCGTGTGGAAAAGAAGAGAATAGGGGATGAACCCTCTTCAGTGGTAAATGACTATCCTCTTTGCCTCTCATATTTGACCTATCTCTTCAGGCTCATGATAAATGCCATCTTTCCAAAGTAAACTCTTCCGGAACTACACTCCCACCAAAGTCAGTATTAAGCATTTTTTTCCCACACTGTCCCCACCATGCTTTATGGATATATTCTCTTCTCTGAACCTCTCCACAGATTTCTAGGGGACAATGTCTGTATCTTACTTGTAGCGTTATTACCAAAACATAATGACAGGCCAAAAAGAGATTTCGAAATTGAACTCAATCTTATTTAGAATATTCGGCTTCTATTTCATGTACTTTAGTGTTTTTGTTTGCAATTTTAAAGTGCCCAAGAAGTGAGAGGAAAGAACAAAGGCCAACTCAATTGGTCGATTTGTACAAAATAACTTGAGCCCTGGCCAGGTGTCTATGCTGTTGAATCATTTGTCACATGATTCCCAGGTGAGAGTACTCTGATGATTCTGTTCAAATTCATCACAATAGGGTGGAGAAGCACCACAGAGCACAAGTTGTGCTGATGATGGTTTTTCAATGCATCGTCCTTCATATTTGCCAGAATTAATTCAAGCAGTCATTCAACAAACATCATTTGTGCATTGAACAACACTAAGTTGGAGAGGGATTAGAAGACATGGTTTTCAGGAGAGGAAAATTACAAAAATGAACATAATGACAGAAGTATCTGTTTTCAAAGACTTATTTTCTATTAGCAAAAACGTGGAAGTTTGCTCCCTCCTATATTTAGTATTTATTTTGTTCGGCTTATCACAAAAGCAATTTTTATATGGATAACACTTGACAGTTTACAAAGCACTTTCATACTCGTTTATTGTTTCATTTAGTTTTCAAGATAGATCCTAATCAGCATCCTGCTGATGCTGAAAACCAAACACACTTTGTTATTTCTTGCATCCAGATTGTAGGATTTAGAGGCAACCAATGAATGGCCATGCTAAATTAAGGTCATGCTGATGACATAGAGAAAGTGCTATTCTTTGGTTGCAGACATTAGAAGATACATTTCCTAGGCTAGACTTCTGTATCTTTATAAATCAGTCCCCACTTCCATTTTTAGCTCGTAGCCTAAGGAAAACAATAAACTATTTCCTGCCTTAAAAAACACCCACTTGAAATCACAACAATTATTTCATGCTAGATCACAACTTTAAGTTTTAATTTTAATTTTACTTTTTATTATTTTACTTTAAGTCCTGGGATACATGTGCAGAATGTGCAGGTTTGTTACATAGGTATATGTGTGTCATAGTGGTTTGCTGCACCTATCTACCTATCATCTAGGTTTTAAGCCCTGCATGCATTAGCTGTTTGTCCTGATGCTCTATTCCCCTTGCCCCCCGACCCCCTGACAGGCCTCGGTGTGTGTTGTTCCCCTCCCTGTGTCCATGTGTTCTCAATGTTCAATTCCCACTTATGAGTAAGAACATAGGATGTTTGGTTTTCTGTTCCTGCATACATTTGCTGAGGATGATGAAATCCAGCTTCATCCACATCCCTGCAAAGACATAATCTCATTGATTTTTATGGCTCATAGTATTCCATAGTGTATATATTCCATAGTGTATATATACCACGTTTTCTTTGTCCAGTCTATCATTGATGGGCATTTGGGTTGGTTCCATGTCTTTGCTATTGTAAATAGTGCTGCAGTAAACATACATGTGCATGTGTCTTTATAGTAGAATGATTTACATTCATTTGGGTATATACCCAGTAATGGGATTGCTGGGTCAAATGGTATTCCTGGTTCTAGATCCTTGAGGAATTGCCACACTGTCTTTTACAATGGTTGAACTAATTTACATTCCCTCCAACAGTGTAAAAGCATTCCTATTTCTCCACAGCCTCAACAGCATCTATTGTTTCCTGACTTTTTAATAATTGTCATTTCGACTGGCATGAGATGGTATCTCTATGTGGTTTTGATTTGTATTTCTGTAATGATCAGTGATGTTGAGCTTTTTTTCATGTTTCTTGGCCACACAAATGTCTTTTTTTGAGAAGTGTCTGTTCATGTCTTTTGGCCATTTTTTGATGGAGTTGTTTTGTTCTCGTAAATTTGTTTAAGTACCTTGTAGATTCTGGATATTAGACCTCTGTCAGATGGGTAGATTGCAAACATTTTCTCCCATTCTGTGGGTTGACTATTCATTCTGATGATAGTTTCTTTTGCTGTGCAGAAACTCTTTAGTTTAATGAGATCCCATTTGTCAATTTTAGGTTCTGTTGCAGTTGCTTTTGGCCTTTTTGTCATGAAATCTTTGCCCCTGCCTGTGTCCTGAATGGTATTATGGTATTGTTTAGGTTTTCTTCTTGAGTTATTTGTGTGTGTGTGTGTGTGTGTGTGTGTTTGGTTTTGGGCTTTACATTTAAGTCTTTAATCCTTGTTGAGTTAATTTCTGTATAAGGTGTAAGGAAGGAGTCCAGTTTCAGTTTTATGGATATAGCTAGCCGATTTTCCCAGCATCATTTATTAAATAGGGAATCCTTTCCCCATTGCTTGCTTTTGTCAGTTTTGTCAAAGATCAGATGGTTGTAGATGTGTGGTGTTATTTCTGAGGTATCTGTTCTGTTCCATTTGTCTATATGTCTGTTTTGGTACCAGTACTCCATGCTGTTTTGGTTACTATAGCCTTGTAGTATAGTTTGAAGTCAGGTAGTGTGATGCCTCCAGCTTTGTTCTTTTTGCTTATGATTGTTTTGGCTATATGGGCCCTTTTGGTTCCATATGAAATTTAAAGTAGTTTTTCTAATTCTTTGAAGAATGTCAGTGGTAGTTTGATGGGAATAGCATTTAATCTACAAGTTACTTTGGGCAGTATGGCCATTTTCATGATATTGATTCTTGCTATCCATGAGGATGGAATGTTTTTACGTTTGTTTGTGTCCTCTCTTATTTCCTTGACAAGTGGTATGTAGTTCTTCATAAAGAGGTCCTTTACGTCCCTCGTTATCTGTATTCCTAGGTATTTTGTCCTCTTTGTAGTAAATGTGAATGCGAGTTCATTTATGATTTGACTCTCTGCTTGTCTGTTGTTGGTGTATAGGAATGCTCATGATTTTTTGCACAATGATTTTGTATCCTGAGACTTTGCTAAAGTTGCTTATCAGCTTAAGGAGTTTTTGGGCTGAGGTAGTGGGGTTTTCTAAATATAGAATCATGTCATCTGCAAACAGAGACAATTTGATTTCCTCTCTTCCTATTTGCATACCATTATTTTTTCTCTTGCCTGATTGTCCTGGCCAGAACTTCCAATACTATGTTGAATAGGAGTGGTGAAAGAGGGCATCCTTGTTTTGTGCTGGTTTTCAAAGGGAATGCTTCCAGCTGTTGCCCATTCAGTATGATATTAGCTGTGGGTTTGTCATAAATAGCTCTTATTATTTTGAGATAAGTTCTATTGATACCTAGTATATTGGGAGTTTTTAACATGAAGGGATATTGAATTTTACCGAAGGCCTTTTCTGCATCTATTGAGAAATCACGTGGTTTTTGTCATTAGTTCTATTTATGTGATGAATTATGTTTATTGATTTGTGTATGTTGAAACAGCCTTGCATTATAGGGATGAAGCGAACTTAATCATGGTGGATAAGCTTTTTGATGTGCTGCTGGATTCGGTTTGCTAGTACTTTATTGAGGATTTTCTCATTGAAGTTCATCAGGGATATTGGCCGGAAGTTTTGTGTGTTTGTGTGTGTCTCTGCCAGGTTTTGGTATCAGGATGATGCTGGCCTCATAAAATGAGTTAAGGAGGAGTCCTTCCTTTTCAATTGTTTGGAATAGCTTCCAAAGGAATGATATCAGCTTCTTGTTTTACCTCTGGTAGAATTTGGTTGTGAATCTGACTAGTCCTGGGCTTTTCTTGGTTTGTTGGCTATTAATTACTGCCTCAATTTCAGAACTTGTTATTGGTCTATTCAGGGATTTGGCTTCTTCCTGGTTTAGTCTTAAGAGAGTGTATGTGTCCAGGAATTTATCCATTTTTTCTAGATTTTCTAGTTTATTTTTGTAGAGGTGTTTATAGTATTCTCTGGTGGTAGTTTGTATTTCTGTGGGATCAGTGGTGATGTCTTCTTATCATTTTCTGTTGTGTCTATTTGATTCTCCTCTTTTTTTTTTTCTTTATTAGTGTAGCTAGAGGTCTATTTTGTTAATTTGTTTCAAAAAAACAGTTCCTGGATTCATTGATTTTTTGAAGGGTGTTTTGTGTCTCTATCTCCTTCAGTTCTGCTCTGATCTTAGTTATTTCTTGTCTTCTGTTAGCTTTTGGATTTGTTTACTCTTGCTTCTCTAGTTCTTTTAATTGTGATGTTAGGATGTGGATTTAAGATCTTTCCTGCTTTCTGATGCAGGCATTTACTGCTATAAATTTCCCTCTTAACACTGCTATAGCTGTGTCCCTGAGATTTTGGTATATTGTCTCTTTGTTCTCGTTGGTTTCAAAGAACTTCCTGATTTCTGTCTTAATTTCATTATTTACCAGGAGTCATTCAGGAGCAGGTTATTCAATTTCCATTTATTAGTGTGGTTTTGAGTGAGTTCCTTAATCCTGAGTACTAATTTGACTACACTATGGTCTGAGAGACTGTTATGATTTCAGTTCTTTTGCATTTGCTGAGGAGCGTTTTACTTCCAATTATGTGGCCGCTTTTAGAACAAGTGCCATGTATTACTGAGAAGAATATATATTCTGTTGATTTGGGGTGGAAAGTTCTGCAGATGTCTATTAAGTCCACGTGATCCAGAGCTGAGTTCAAGTCCTGAATATCCTTGTTAATTTTCTGTCTCATTGATCTGTCTAATATTGACAGTGGGGTGTTAAAGTCTCCCACTATTATTGTGTGGGAGTCTAACTCTCTTTGTAGGTTTCTAAGGACTTCATTAATGAATCTGGGTGCTCCTGTATTGTGTGCATATATATTTAGGATAGTTAGCTCTTCTTGTTGATCACTTTACCATTATGTAATGCCCTTCTTTGTCTTTTTTGATGTTTGTTGGTTTAAAGTCTGTTTTATAGGATACTAGTATTGCACACCGGCTTTTTTTTTTTTGTTTTCCATTTGCTTGGTAAATTTTCCTCCATCCCTTTGTTTTGAGCCTATATGTGTCTTTGCATGTGAGAGGGGTCTCTTGAATACAGCACACTGATGGGGCTTGACTCTTTATCCAATTTGCCAGTCTGTGTGTTTTAATTGGGGCATTTAGCCTATTTACATTTAAGGTTAATATTGTGATGTGTGAATTTGATCCTGTCATTATGCTAGCTGGTTATTTTGCGCACTAGTTGATGTGATTTCTTCATAGTGTCACTGATCTTTATATTTTGGTATGTCTTTGCAGTGGCTGGTACCAGTTTTTCCTTTCCATATCTAGTACTTCCTTTAGGAGCTCTTAAAAGGTAGGCCTAGTGGTGATGAAATCCCTCATCATTTGCTTGTCTGAAAAGGATTTTATTTCTCCTTTACTTATAAAGCTTAGTTTGGCTGCATATGAATTTCTGGGTTGAAAATTATTTTCTTTAAGAATGTTGAATATTGACCCCAACTCTCTTCTGGCTTGTAGGGTTTCTGCTGAGATATCCACTGTTAGTCTGATGGGCTTCCCGTTTTTGGTGACTTGGGCTTTCTCTCTGGCTGCCCTTAACCTTTTTTCCTTTGTTTTGACCTTGGAGAATCTGATGATTATGCATCTTGGGGTTGATCTTCTTGTGGAGTATCTTAGTGGTGTTCTTTGTATTTCCTCAATTTGAATGTTGGCCTGTCTTGCTAGGTTGGGGAAGTTGTCCTGGATAATATTCTGAAGTGTGTTTTCCAACTTGTTTTCATTCTTTCTGTCTCTTTCAGGTACTCCAACCAATTGTAGGTTTGGTCTTTTTTTATAGTTCCATATTTCCTAAAGGTTTTGTTCATTCCTTTTCATTCTTTCTTCTCTAATGTTGTCTGCCTGCCTTATTTCAGCAAGATGGTCTTCAAACTCTGATATTCTTTCTTCTGCTTGATTGATTCAGCTATTGATACTTGTGTATACTTCACGAAGTCCTCATGCTGTGTTTTTCAGCTCCATCAGGTCATTTATGTTCCTCTCTAAACTGGTTATTCAAGTTAGCAGCTCTCTTTAATCTCATGTCCTTTTATCAAGGCTCTTAGCTTCTTTGCATTAGATTAGAACATGCTCCTTTAGCTCAGCAGAGTTTGTTATTACCCACCTTCTGAAGCCTACTTCCTTCAGCTCGTCCATCTGATCCTCCGTCCAGTTCTATGTTCTTGCTGGAGAGATGTTGCGATCATTCGGAGGAGAAAAGGCACTCTGGCTTCTTGGGTTTTCAGCATTTTCATTGATTCTTTCTCATCTTCCCGAGTTTGCCTATTTTTGATCTTTGAGGCTGCTTACCCCTGAATGAGATTTTTATGGGGACTTTTTGTTGTTGTTGTTGATGCTGTTGTTTTTAAATGCTTTCTCTTTGTTTTTTTTTAATGGTCAGGTCCCTCTTCTGCAGGGTTGCTGCAGATTTCTGGGGGTTCACTTCAGGCCCTATTCATCTGGTTTGCTCCCTTACCTGGAGATGTCATTCCAGGAGACTGGAGAATAGAAAAGATGAGTGCCTGCTCCTTCCTCCTCCTCTGACCCTGAGCGGCACCTCCCTGATGCCAGTAGGAATGCTCCTGTACAGGGAGTCTGACAACCCCTGTTGAAAGGTTGTCATTCACCTTTACTTAAAAGAGGAAAAGCTAAAAGCAGTTATCTAGGCTTTTGATTGATCTCTTTTCTTCTTCTAGCACCAAGGAAACCAAAGACTATGAAGAGCTATCAGTTGAGCAGATGAATCAGAGATTCAGCTCATAAAATATCTGCTAAAAAGTAAAATTAAGTCATTTCTGTTTTGAAACATAATTTCCTATAGAAGAAGGGATATTCTGAGGATGGTGACATTTTCTCTCTGACTGGATTCAGAAAAAATAAGCTGACAAAGCATAAGCAACTTAGATTAGAATAAGGAAGACTTTCTTGATGAGGACAGAATGCCCAATGGTTGAGGGGGAAAGTCTTGAAAAATGGACTATATTTTCTGTTGGAATGGGTATAGTTGCAGTTCTGATAGGTAGAGTTGAAGATTTTTTAAAAACAATCTTTCAGCCCCCTAACTGTTCTTAAAATTAACATTTTTATTATGAAATAACTATACTAACATGCAGTTGTAGGAAATATTACAGAGAGGTACCACTCTTTACACAGTGACTCCCAATGGCAACGTTTTTCAAAACTGTAGTACAATATTACAACCAGGATCTTGATGTTGATACAGTCAAGACACAAAACAGTTTCCTCACCACCAGAGGGTCCCTCTTGTACCCTGGTAGTCATACTCACCTTATTTCTCCTTACCTGTTGCTGACCCTTGGCAACAACTAACTGGTTCTTCATTTCTAAAGTTTTGTGATTTCAAAAGTGTCTTATAAATGGAATCATCCAGTATGTGACATTTTGGTATTTTTTTTTTCTCAGTGTAATTCCCTGGAGATTCATCAAAGTTGAAGTGTATATCAATTGTTTATTCATTTTTATTGCTGAGTAGTAGTCTCTAGTATGGATGTACTGCAATTTAACCATTCACTCATTGAAAGAAATCTGAGTTGTTTACAGTTCTTGGTTACTATGAAAAAAGCTGTTAGAAACTTTCATATGCAGGTTTTTATGTGAAAATAAGTTTTCATTTGTCTGAGTTAAATGTCTGGGAGAGCAATTGCTGAGTTATATGGTATTTGCACATTTAGTTTTGGACAAAACTTCCAAATTATTTTCCACAGTGGCTGTACCATTTTACATCCTCCTCTACCCCCGCAGCCATATATGAGTGATCCTGTTGCTCTGCATTTCTATACACCAGCATTTGCTGCTGTCACTCTTTTTTAATTTAGCTATTCTGATCGGTATATAGTAATATCTTATTGGGATTTTACTTTGCATTTCCCTAATGGTTAATGAGATTAAACTAATTTCGGCTTATGTGAATACCATCTCTCTAGCCCCTTTGGCTAAATGTTTGTGTGTGTCTTCTGCCCATTTTCTAATTGGATTATTTATTGCTGTTGTTTTTTAACTGTTGAGTTTTGAGAGTTCTTTATGTATTCTAGTTACTAATCCTTTTTCAGGTATGTAGTTTCAAAATATTTTCTCCCAGTGGGTAACTTGTCTTTTCTTTTCTTTTTTTTTTTTCTGTCTTGCTCTGTTGCTCTGTTGCCTAGGCTGGAGTGTAGTCATGCAATTACGGCTCAAGGTTAACTATAGTCTCAGCTTCTCAACCTTGTGAACTCAAGCAATCCTCCCACCTCAGCCTCCCAAGTAGCTGGAACTACAGGCATTTAACACCACATGCAGCTAATTTTTAAAAAATATTTTGTAGAGGCTGGGTCTCATCATGTTGCCCAAGCTGATCTCACACTCCTTGGTTCAAGCAATTCTCCTGACTCCTAGATCCTGGGATTACAGGCATAAGCCTCTGCACCTGGCTTTTTTCTTCCTCTCAAGAGCTTTTTAGAATTCAAATGGCTTGAAGTTTTATTGAGATTAAAGTGATAAATTTTTTTTCTTTCTATTTTTGTTTGTTTGTTTGTTTATGACAGAGTCTTACTCTGTCACCCAGGCGGGAGTACAGTGGCACAATCTCAGCTCACTGAAGCCTCCACCTCCCGGGTTCAAGTGATTCTCATGTTTCAGCCTCCTGAGTAGCTGGGATTACAGCTGTGTGCCACTATGTCTGCCTAATTTTGTATTTTTAGTAAAGATGGGATTTTGCCATATTGGCCAGCCTGGTCTCGAACTCCTGGCCTCAAGTGATCCACCTATCTCAGTCTCCCAAAGTGCTGAAATTACAAGCATGAGCCACTGCACGTGGCCCAATTTTTTCTTTTATGGTTCAAGTCTATGCACTCTTTTGTCTGTGCTTAGATCCTGCAAATTTTTTCCTAAAAGTTTTACAGTTTAACATTTTACATTTAAGCCCATAATTCATTTTGAGTTAATTTTTGTAATAAAGTGTGAAGCTTAGGTTAAGGTGTTTTGTTTTTGTTTTTGTCTTTGTTTTTGTTTGTTGTTGTTGTTGTTGTCGTTGTTATTGATGTCTACTTGTTCCAGTACCATTTGTTGAAAAGACTGTCTTTTCTCCATTTATTGCTTTAATTTTGTAAGCCCATAACTTTTAACATCAAAGAAGACACAACTTTATCTATATTTTCTTACATCTAAGAAAAGCCGTAGTTTTTGTTTGGAGAGTGCTAACTGTGTGCCAAAGTACTATCCTAAGCTTCTTATATATCGTTACCCATTTCCTTGCCTCAATGACTCATTACTCATTTAATTGTCTTAATAACTCCTTGAGGTAAGTATTATTGTTTCCATCTCACAGATAATGAAACTAAAATTTTGCCACGTTAGATGATTTGCTCAAAGTCACAAAGCTAGTGAATTGGAAAGCTGGAATTCAGACCCAAGCGATATTCCCCTAGAGATTGTGGTGTTAACCTTCATGAATGCTGCATTAGTCACAGTGTGCCAGATATTTAGCAAAATACTGAACATTTTGCCATTTTTCTCACTGTTATCACAAGGCATTTCAACTAACGTAGTAATGAAAGACTCTCCTCACATCCCTTTTTTTAGGTTTCATGTGTTTGATGTTTTATTCATATCAAAACCCTCATATCCATGAAAATACAATTTAAGAGTCAAAAAGCATAAAATTCTATTTCCAAATTTGGAGTCTGTTTCACAAGCTGAAGTGCACAGTTTTGACCCCTTGACAACCTTTCTGTTACTTGCAAACCAACTCTATTTCTTAGGGTCTAAACACACACATACACACACACACACACACACACACACACACACACACCCCCACTGGGGAATCCCAGTGCTATTGTTATTAGGTGCTAATAGAGCGTAGGATTGTTTACTAAGATCAACTCCTATTTCCTTTTTGATTTGTTCTTTCAGTTTGTTTCCTGGATTCTTAGAATAAACACAGCAAGTATTCATGATAAATGATGGCAGTATGGAAGGAAACAACGCTAGCTGTGCTGTCAGAGAAAAATCGAAAAAAAGTGGCAATGCAAAATTTCCAACATTTAAATATTTTCTTTCATATGCAGGCAGAAAATGGGATTTTAAAATAAGAGAAAAATAGATTATTTAAAATTTTCTACTCAGTAAAAATGAAAAAACAAAGAAAAATCTTGTTTTACTGTAAGGGCATTTTGGAATCCTCATTTACAAAAGCATTTCTGAAGTTGCAAAATCTGACACAGGTGAAAGATAAAAGAGACAGAAGTTCCTTCTCACATGCAAAATCAAACTGACTTGGGTTACAGGAACGCTGTTAAACTGAGTTTGAACAATCCTTTATGATTGTGTTTAACCATGAAGTAACTTGTCATGTTCTTCTCTTGAGTAAGAAGCACTGTCCTAAAAATGGTACTTGTATAGTTTGCCTTATTGAGAAGAAGAAGAAGGGATAAAATCTGGTCCGAATGGTTTGAGTTCCAACATGAGAGCTACTCGGTATAACCCAGAATTCCCAAGATAGTTTAAAATTGTCATCCTGATTTTCAAATTTGTCTCCCAACTAGATTTCCAAATCTTCTGAGATGTTTTTGTCACTGAAGCTGGAGAGATTGTACATGATAGACATCCAGGAGATTGGTTAACAATTGCTGGGTACTACGTCTACCACCGATGAAGCTGCTAGCAGGTAGAGATGAAAGCGCTTATGGAACATAAACCACATAGCTAAGTGATATGAGATACAGCACTTTGGAATCTTGGTATGCACCTGCCCCTCCCTGTCCCATTTCCTTCTCCTCAACACTCTTGGCCTTTCTTCTGTTCTTCTTTGTTCCCTGTTTCACATTCCATTTATGGAGAGTACATATCATGTATTAAAATAATACTAATAGTTGGTGGTTCTTGTCTGCAATCCCACTGCTAAGGGAGGCTGAGGGGGGAAGATCACTTGAGGCCAGGAGTTTGAGATCAGCCTGGGCAACATGGTGAGACCCTATCTCTAACAAAAACAAAACAAAACAAAACAAAACCAAAAAACCTCCCGAAACAATAATACTAATACTTAATGAAATTCTGGATTTACACATATTTATACCTAAGGGAAATTGTAAGCTACAAATTTATTTGGTGTAAGGGTCCTTGGTGAAGTAGAAAGATGGAATGAACACTGTATTTATAATTTTTAAAGGATTCTCAGAACATTAAAGAAAGCAAAATCAAAGCTGTTCTTGTTGGCTCAGGCTATATAAAATTCAGGACATTCAGAAAAGGCCAGCTTTCAAAAAAATGAATTTTTTTTCTGTTTTGCTTCTCTTCAGATAAAGATATGCAATATTGCTGCAAGACATTTAACTGTGTAGGTCATTTGTGTTTTGTGTTTCATTATAAAAATCAAAAAGGGCAAAAGTAAAGTAAGTAATTTGTGTTTTGAGCTTCATTATGAAAATCAAAAAGGGCAAAAGTCAAGTAGAGTGTAGTACCTGGAATCATCAGTGTCTCTGAGACTCAGTGGTGAGACAACTTCAAGATAAAGAGGAAATAGAATAATCTGCCTTTTTTCTCGAACCATGTACAATCATGAACTTCGGAATAGCCTACTATTCTTTACCAGATCCCCTGAGCTATCTTTTTAAAGGTAAACCAGATTATGTCAGCTCAAAACCCTTTAGTGGCTTTCCATCTCACTCAGGATAAAATCCAAAGTCCCCCCCTTGGCCTTCCAAGGTCCTGTACATAGACTGACCTCCAACTACCTCTCTGATCTCATGTCTTCTGCTCCACTTTTCTCTTCTCAGCATCGTCAAGTTGTCTCATTCATCTGCCTGGACTGTGTTTTCCCCAAATGCCCTGTGGCTTGTTCTCTCACCCTCTTCAAGTCCTCTCATAGAGACCTTCCTCGGATGCTTTTCACAACCACCCTCTACCCTTACTTCTCCCATTTCTCATCTCCGTTGGCTTTATTTTTCTCCTTAGCATTTATTTTCAAAATATAATGCTAAATATCTTAAATATTTATCTTGTTTCTTGGTTGTTTTCTTTTGCTTTTTAAAATCCCCTACTAAAGTGTAAATCCAAGAAGTGCAGGAATGTTTGACTTTAAGTAAACTAACATATGTGGTACATACGCACAATGGAGTACTATTCAGCCATAAAAAGAACGAGATCCTGTCATTTGCAAAAACATGGATGGAGCTAGAGATCATTCCGTTACATAAAATAGGCCAGGAACAGAAAGACAAACATTGCGTGTTCTCATTTATTTGTGGGATCTAAAAATCAAAACAACTAAACTCAATGACAGAGAGAGTAGAAGGATGTTTACCAGGGGCTGGGAAGGTGTTGGGAGGCTTTAGGGGAAGTGGGGATGATTAACGGGTACAAAAAATACAAAGAAGGAATAAGTCCTACTATTTGATAGCACAACACGGTGACTATAATCAATAATACCTTAATTGTGCATTTTAAAATAACTCAAAGAGTGTAATAGGATTGTTTGTAATTCAAAGGATAAATGCTTGAGGGGATGGATACCCCATTCTCCATGATGTGCTTATTTTATATTGCATATCTGAATTAAAACATCTCATATACCCTTTCTATGTGCCCACAAGAATAAATATATATACCTCCTATGTGCCCACAAGAATAAAAAATAAAAACATATAAAACAGGTCCTGGCATATAGCATGGTCTTAGTACTATGTACTATTGGTGAATGCCTAATAGATGGACAAGTCGTGCTTCAAGAAGCTGAAAGAAAATTGGTCATTTCTCACTTGACATTTATAAAGAAATACAAAATGGGGGAAGCAGAATTGGCAAGGTCATTGGTTGGATATCTACAATTAAAATGTTATTTAAAAGGTTATTTGTGTAGTTTGCTACTTTAGGGTGTAATCATGAGAGAGGCCTACAGGTCTACTTAAATTACTCAGTCAACTAATTGAAATCTCTATTTTTATTTTGCTGTAGGGGACAATCCAGTTATAGTGTCTCAGTCCACAGAACAGTGCCACATTGATACAATAAAAGAGAATTTGGTTTAAATAGGGATTTCCCCCCTCCCCCAACCCCTGTTTATGCTGGATGAGAAAAACTAAGCAGCTTTAAGCAGCTTTGAAGTTTTTCAGACTTTGGTTTGATTCCCACCTCTGCCAGTAATTATCTATGATAACTTGGCTAATTTGGTGACTCTTTCTTAACTTTCATTTTATTTTTTTCTTCCTTAAGAAATGGGGATACGTTAGATGTTGTAGTAGTTTCCTGTGACTGCTGTAACAAATTACTACAAACTTGCAACCTTAAAAAAACCCAGAAATTTATGCTCCCAGTTCTGGAGGCCAGAAGTCCAAAGTCAGTATCACTAGGCTGTAATCAAGATGTCAACAGGACTACACACCCTCCAGAGACTTTGGGGTAGGATCATTTCTTGACTCTTCCAGCTTATTGTGGCTGCAGGTGATCCTTGGATTGTGGTCACATCCCTCTAACCTCTGCTTCTGTCTTTACATTGCCTTCTCCTTTCTGCCTGTGAAAGATCTCTGTCTTCCTCTTATATGGACATTTGTAATAACATTTAGGACCCACTCAGATAATCAAGAATTATCTCGTCATCTCAAGATCCTTAACTTAGGCACATCCAGAAAGACTTTTTTTCCAAGTAAGGTAACATTTACAGATTCCAGGGATTCAAATACATACATGTTGGTGGGGGCATTTTTCAGGCTATCATAGGTGTCCTCTTAGGATTGATGTTATGGTGACTGGCATATTTAATGAATTCAATAACTTTCCTCTTATTTTGTCTTTCCTTTCTCTTCCTCCAGACCTCCATAACGTTCCCCTGTAGCACTAACTCCCACCCCTAATATTATGAAACAGGTTATGCCTGCCCTTAGCATCACTGCTGCCTTTCAGTTTGTACCTGCATTATCTAGTCTAAAACAGACTCTGGGCAGCTGAAAAAAGAAAAAGAAAGCTTTCCTATTCACGAGTAGCTTCCATTCTGGTGTGGGAGATGAACAGTTAAACAACCAGTTGCAATATAGGGAAGAAGAATATACAATTTACACAGACTCATCTGCAATGCACCACAGGTTAAAAAAGGAATTAGTAATTATTTTTGAGAGGTAGGAGCTAGTGAAATCTTGGAGCCAATAAAATTTGAACTGAACCTTGAAGATAAGAATATCAATGGGTTAATGATGTTGGAAGAAATTTCCAGACAGGAGAAGGCCACAGAGGAGAGCTCTCCCTTGTTTCTCTCAAAAATCAGTACCATCCCACCTCCCTTTACTGCCCTGTACACTCCCCCGGCTCTGCTCCAGGCAACCCACCCAAACCTGCTCTTTCCTCAATGCTTCATGTGGCAAAGTGTCCTCTTCTCTCAATCTCCTACCAATTAGCAGCTTTAAACTAGGTGCTAAAAGGAAAAGAATATGATTAATCTAACTTGCTATATGGTGTGTGTGGCTGATAACTCCTAAAATCTCCTAGAACAAGAAGAAGAGTTTCTTACCATAAATAAATCTCTACTGGGATTGTATTCCATGTGTAAAATTATATGCAGGAAGAGTGTATTTCTAAATCACATGTATTAAGGAACATTAAGAAAATGATAAGCATAGAAAATATTTTTCAAATGATAAAAATGCCTAACTAGGCAGCAAAGATTTTGAGCTATAGACGACCACTCTTTTTATTCTCCATGATGCCAGTGTTGTTGGGAGAAAAGGATTCTGCCTCTCAATCTTATCCATACCCCACCCCCAAAGAAAGGAAAGAGAAAAACTTATTTTTCATTTTCTCTTCACATTTTCTAAGACACTAGTTGGGAAGCAATGGACAGAAACAAATCACACAACCCTCCCTTTTTTTTTCCAGCTAATTCAGAATGAATTGAATTTACACAAGCAACAGTGCTTAAGCAAAACCGTTTCTATGGTTACACAGAAGGCTTTCTAAATGTGGCACAAGATGCAGGCAGCCAAAATGACTTGACTGTTTATGTTAAATATGAAGTCTATTCCCTATTGAAATTTAATGATCTACTAGCTGCATTTTAGCAGCTTGCACCCTGATAAAATTAACATTTCGAATACATTTGGAAAGATAAATTGCTTTAGCAATTGGCGAGTATTCACTCATATTTATTTGATCACATCAGTGATTCAGATGAAAGCATTTCCTCCTGAACTATTAGAAATCGAGTCTGCAAATTATCCTCATCTCTGGGCCTACAGGTCCCCAAACACATTCTATTATCTTTTTGTAGGTTAGCTGGTGCCAGATGTTAGTCCTCACACTTGACAAGAGAGCACAGCAAAATGTATTTATTTTTTTCTTTTATAGCAACTAGACAGAATCAGCACTGTTTCTTGTGGCATTGCTCAAGTCATCCAGTGGTTCTCAAATATTCAACAAGGTGAACAGTTCAGACAGGGTGAAGTCTGTTCCTCCACCTCCTTCTACTTCACGTCCTGAATGAGAAAGACAATCTGCGTGTTTTAAAAAGCTGGCAGGAAATTGGATCTTGGAAAGATATATTCACTGCATATTTTAGCTGACACCGTTCAAATTTGCTACATAAGGGCGTTCCTTGATGTCTGTAAGTAGGAACCTCCCATTCAGCAAAAATAGAAAATGAAAACAGGCTGCAGGATGCCACTGTCTCGTATTTATTTATATATTTAGTTCAATTTTACTAATACTTATAAGCTTCTTATGTAGTCTAAGCATGATGTAAAGGACTATGGATATAAAGACAAAATATATATTTCCTAAACACAGATAGCCATTGGTCAAGTAGAAAGGATGGGCAATCAATACTGCTATGCCAGGTATTTCTTCTCAGTAGCAATCTATGTATAGTTCTATACCATGTCACCATCCTCTGCAAATGTAATCACGCCAAACATAAGATTTTAGTCATCAGGAGAGGATATTGGAACATATGGCCTGGACTATCTCCATAACTCATGCTCCCCCATCTCTCCTGTGCAGGATCACCCACTGGGAGTTTCATCTTCTTCACTGTTTCTCTATAGAGCTCCAATTTGTTTGTTTCTTTCTCGTTCCTCCAGAATCTCCTTGCTTACATAGATTTAGGTTCATAAATGGTGTCTGCTTTTCTACTACCCAACACCTAAATCTTTATTTTCTATAGCCCAGAAGTATGAGCTTTGAGGTCTTGATAGATAAATTCTATGAAATTCAACTATAACACATTAAAATCCTCAAAACACAAATTTATCAAAACTTCTCTAGCCTTTCCTTGTTAGTGTCAAAATATTTCATTCTAAAAAGCAAGCTAGAAAAGGAAGACATTTAATAATACTTTAATTCTATTTATCTCTTGAGATGAATGTACTTACATCTGACACTTGAGAATTTCAGTCTGTGTGAGGAAATTTATTTTGAATTGGCAAGTAGAAATACATTAATCACATGTTGATTCCCTTGTCAGGTTAGTTTCTGAGTTAAGGTTACCTCTTACTGTTCTAATTAGTAATTCTAGAAGTGATTCTTTATGATCATTGTTATTAATATTTTTGGTGAAAATTTTAGTAAATTTCTCCCTTTATAAAATTCATTAGATAAATAGAAGATGGAACTTTGTCTTTCCATTTTTGAAAGTTATTGACTTAAGAATCTATTTTTTCTTTCAGAATAAGTTTCAAGGAACTACTGTCGCAAATATTTGAGGCTTGTTAAAATACCTTTATACCTGTAGATTTTACAGATGATGTCACACTCTAAAGTGAGTTATAAAGGTAATCCATACCTGTATAAGAGAGTCAGTCCTAAAACTGAATATAGTTCAGAGGAATTCTCCTCTGCCTTTTGTAGCTGGGGTATATTTTAGAGGAACCCTAATTTCCCACCCTGTTTCTCTAAGAATGTGGGGATTTCTGTAAAGGCCTTGATATTTTGGTAGATAAATTACAGAACATTCTCTCAAAATGCAGCTTTCAGGCCACCACTTACTTACAAAAATTCAATTTTTAAAATTTCTAATGAGTCTATAACTCTCTAGCATAATGGTATGATTGAGAGCTAATTTCAAGATTAAGTTGATCTAGATGCAAATTACTTTTTTCTCACAAGATAGGTCTTCACACAGAGCTTCATAATGGTCAGCCTCCAGTACAAAACTAAGGAGCGGATCATTATTCTGTAAAAATTGTGTATGTGGGAGAAGAACACTTTATATTAGGAGAGAATTATTGAGTAGGGAAGTGGAATTATTGAACTTCACTTTGGGAGACGATTATAGAGGACGTCACAAACTTAACGACATGGACCCACAGACAAGAATGCTATGTAAGTCAGTTAGCTGCATAATCTTAACTGCAAGAGCCAGGTATTTTTATGTACCCAAATGTCAAGAA
This sequence comes from Papio anubis, assembly GCF_008728515.1. Lineage (NCBI taxonomy): Eukaryota > Metazoa > Chordata > Mammalia > Primates > Cercopithecidae > Papio > Papio anubis. The sequence continues at coordinate 112,824,372 of NC_044977.1, read as the reverse complement.
AAGTATAGGCCCACAAAACAGTTGTTTTTCCCAGAAATGAGGAATCATTTTCCTATCCTAAACTCATCATTTCAAATTCAAATAGGCATATTTATTACAGAGTATTTTGGAAGACATATCTACTCTTTCCATTCTTGTTCTCTTTCCCTTTTTTACTCAGAGAGAGAATAATTGCAATGAGTACCAGATGGATTTTAAAATATTGATTCTAAAATATTGTTGCCTCAAGTGTACATATAAGGGATTTATTTAATAATATTTCTAATATACAGTTTAGGAGATTTAAATAATACATTTTGTGTGGTTGAGACAGTTAATTTTTCAGTGCTAACTTCCAGAGTTCACATTCAACAGCTCATGCATAACATAATGTAGGTGCATTTAAATACCCAAAACTAATTTCATCAGGCAATGAACCACAGTGTCTTTTCCGTGTGTTCTTACTCAGAACACATTCACCAGTTCACTTGGCATCCATCACTTTTATTTTGTATCCAATACTCATTGTCTGAAGTAATAATGAATAAGTGATCCGAAGAATAAAGTATTGCTTTGAACTGCTGACACAGTGCAGAGTGCTGTATTATGCAGGACTGTGCTACTAGCCAAAATACCCATTCAGCTCAGAGCTCTTTGCAGAAAGCATGCCATTGCCCCCACATTTGTGTATTATAGATATTCTATAGTGAGTGATTAAAAATGGAATGTTGCCTGTTTTGTTCAGTAGAATGGGAAATGGTATATTGCATATTTACTTTTAATCCTATCACTCCATAGACACATTTTTTCATGAAACATATTTGAAAGTCTGCTTTTTATTTCTTCAATGTAAAATGTAAAATTGAAATAGTAGACAATTTGAGACCAAAAAAATGAGAGAACACTTTTATATTTTTATCAGAATTGTTTGGGATGCAAACTTACATACAATTAAAATTTTCCAGGAAAAAAAAAAAATGTATCCTACTAAAATGCCACTGATTAATCAATAAAAAATGGAGTCCAAGAAGTAGTTTCTATTTTGTCATACTACAGAATCAAATAAATAAGTGAATTTCTAGATATGTAATTAATTTCATACACACTCATATTCAATGCAGTAACATAAACCAGGCAAGGTCTGCCTATAATATGAAGCCATTCACATGAATATTGTGGCAGGGTGGACCTAGTTTACTGTAAAAAAAGAAAAAGTCATTTCTTTCTCATTGCCATGTAGACACAAAAATATGAGTGCATTTTGAAATGCTGGAAATACAAATTTTTATATACATATATGTATGTATGTATATATGTTTATACGTATATCTTAAAAATGGTGTCTTAAAGCCTCAATTAAATGGAGTCTTCAGGGAGGTGGTGGTGTGTTTTTCTTAATCAAATTTTTAAGTCACCAAATTGTGAGTGAGAATTGCATTGACCTTTCTGTGAGCAAGGAGCCAAGGACCATGACTTAGCATCCTCTTTTCCCTCACATAGTAAGACACAACATATTGCTTTTCTTTGCTGCCTTATTGCATACAACTATATCTGTATCTTTGATGATTTTAGAATTTGAATTTCTTTGGAATAATAACCGTGTCCAGTAGCCTAGATCTAAGTTTCTCTTTTTAAACTACCCTGCCGACCGTGGAAGTGAAAGCAAGATGGGGAAACAGGCCAAACTACAACTGTTGCTGTTGAGTGAGATAAAATGAAAAGGGATATTCAATGTTGTAAAACTGTCTGAGTAGCTAAAAAATACTGGTCTCTATACTTAACATTGTGGGAGATTACCTACAGTGAATACTAACCTGATAGTGCTATGCTTGCTTTTATAAAATACTAGTATTATAATTTACCTTTCCTACACTAAAGAATGAATGTGTCCATTATTCCAATATGGTTTATTGAAGGTTCCTTTTAATTGAATTATAGACAGTTGATGCATTTCTATAATTATACTTATTAAAAAGTTCATAAACATAAATATATTAAAAATTCATAAACATTAATGGAGCTAAGCACCCATTGCTCTTTTGAAATTCACTGAGTATCTTGTAGAAAATATATTATATTACTAATTGTAGTAATACCTATTTAGATATCAACCACACAAGCTTATTTCTTTACCTGTGACATCAATTACAATCATAGTTGGATATTTTGCTACATAACATAAAATGAATATATTTCATTAGTTTTTATTTTGACAATGTTAGAATGTTTGAAGGCATGTTTCTCTGAAATTCACTTACTTTTTCAGAACTTAAGACCTGCTATCTCTTTTCCTTTATCATGAAGAAAATTCTCCTGGCCTTTATATTAGGAGAGGATGATGATATGACTTTCTCATCACACGAGGATGCTTACTTGTTTCTCCATTAGTGTGAATGGGTTCACATTGATCCATTTTCATTCTCTGATTTGTCTCCCTTGTGATTGAAGGCACCATTTCTCAATCTTTGACCAGAGTAAAAGGAGCAGTTTAGATAGATGAGTACTGCCATGTTCTCTGGTGGAAAGTGATCAGACTTAGTATTATCTGGTTATTTGGGTAGATTACTTAACCTGTCGGCCCTCAGTTTTCTCCTCTTAACTGAGATACTTGGAACAGATTATTCTTTGTTCGTATAGAATACGTTTTTCTTTCTTTCCTCCCCATCCCCCATCCCTCCCCAGATGAGACCTTCTCTGTCATACATACTGGAATGCGGTGGTGCAATCACAGCTCACTGAAACCTCTGTCCCCAGGCTCTAAGCCATCCAACCACCACAGCCTCCCAAGTAGCTGGGACTATAGGCTCATGCCCCCACGACGGGTTAATTTTTGTGTTTTGTGTAAAGACGAAGTTTCATCGTATTGGCCAGGCTGGTCTCAAACTCCTGAGCTCAAGCTATCCACCAGCCTCAGCCTCCCAAAGTGCTGGGATTATGGGCATGAGCCACTGCTCCCAGCTTGTTTATTTAGAATTGTAAAAAGTGTATATGGGTCATGTTTTTGTTTTTCCCTTCTCCCAATTTTACTTAGAAAATCTTTGTATATAGAAATAGATAAAAGAACAGTAGAATGCTCAGGTTTATACTACTAACCTAGGTTATAAACTTAACATTTTTCCATATTCTTTTTATTTTTTATGACCCAGTTGAAAGTAATTTGCAGATATCTTACTATTCTTAAATATTTTGGCATGAATCTCCTAAGAATGAAGACATTCTCTGACATAACTGTAATACCTCTATCACAAATAAAGCAACAATACTTACCTGATAGCTTCTTTTATCTAAGTCATATTCAAATGTCCCCATTTGTCTCAAAATTAAATTTTTTAATTTCTTTTTCCACCCTCATTTGTGATTCAATCCTATTTCTTGCATTACATATAACTATTATTCAAGACAACCTGTAGTGTCATAGATTATGTGGACTTTCATATTACGGTAGTTTTTCCATTTAGGACCACTTGATTGAGAAAATATATGGCAAAAATAAATCTCTGAGTGAGTAAACATACCTAGTACATGGTAGTTGTTTAACATTTCCTTGTGGAATACATGAATTTAGTTATGTTTTTAAGTGAGAGTGCATTTTACTAAGCACAATTCTAACTAAATATATTGGAAAAACAATACTTTTCCATGTGAGAGGCAATTTTAAGTTCAGTCCATAGACTCTAATTATAACTCATGTGATTTTGAGCATTGATTTTGTACTTTATATGGAGCTGAGCACTGAGTATTAGCTCATTTTTCACAACAAAATCATGGTGTATTATTCTTCAGAGTAAGAGGCTAGCCAAATTAAGTATTTAAAGATTTCAGAGTTATTAAGAGAAATGATCTATAGATAAACTGGAGGGCTTATCACATATACTATAGTGCTTTGCATGACAAAGCTGGGTGGGTGCTCCAGGAGAGCTTATTTACTCCCTTGCAATCCTTCCTCAGCCTCACCTAGCAGCCTAGTTCATTTCTGTCTGCATGCATTTCGACCTTCCCAGCTGAAGCACTGTCTAGCATTCTGCTTACTTATTGCTCTGGCCTTAAGGGAACTTAGATCTCTGTGAGGAAGCCCTTTGAAATCCAAAGAATTGGTGTACAGTTTTTCTGTACAGAGAGAACTTTGAGCAAGGTCATATCTGTTTCCTGAATGAACAGGATTAGGATAGGAAAACTGGAGACTTTCCCAGCTCAAAGGGAGCCAAATTTTCACTGTGACATTTCATTATTCTCTTTGAAGTAAATTCCCAGAAAAATCAGATGCACCCATATTAAGCTTAAATAGAAAACACATCTCAAAGCCAAATGGGCATGATTCAGGGAATTTGCTACCATTTTGGATTGCCTATGCTTTTGTTCCCTTCTGTTAGTGAGGATAATCACATTTTTTCTGCAACTTCATAGGGTGCAGATTAATCCAGTGCAGCCATATTCCTGCAAAGTATCCTGAATTATACAGAGGATAAATCAGGAAAAGGAAGAGATCAACTTTACCAAACATCTGATCCTATTATAGCGTCAGAATTTAGTTTGGTTTGTTCTTTCAACCTGGCAGTGGAGACTACCTTTTATTTTTGTGATTTCATTTCCCATGAAGTGAAATTTCTACTGATTCTGTAAATCAGTGGTCTATTCACATAAAATAGGTAGGTCTACACTCTTAGAGAGAAAATCCTTCCTAAAAATCTGAGTAGACAGATTTTTAAAAATAGCCCCCAGAAAAATATCTGGCTAGCAGTTGGTCTCCTTTGTGGGATTAACTTTAAATCTGCGAACACATTAAAAAAAAAAAAACAAACTAAATTATATGTCAACAAAAAGTCAAAATTAATCAATACTGTGCATGAGAGAGAAAGACTTGTTCTTATAGATTTAAAAACACTGTGTATGAGATCTGTATTTCTAGATGCCTTATAAACTAACCCTGTGGAAAAGAAATCATACCAGGTTTGCACACCAAGTAATGAAATGTGGAATCGGTCCCACAACTTTCTAGCCACCCAACATGTAAGCGTCCTAAATGTCTCTCATTCTGGGCACTCAATAAATACTAAACAGGGGCACCAATTTCCTTTCCTGTCTAGTCAGGGTGTCATTATTTCTGTAAAGTCTCTGAGCTAGTGAGCACATAGAAAAACACAATCCACCACAACCTGAAATATGCCTTTGCCCTCCCACCTTCTCCTTTTCATGTGGCTTAAATTGCTGTGTGACCTACTGGAAAGCTAAGAATATTAGCTCTCAGTTACTACTTATTCAACCTTAACCTTTCCTCTCCCAAATGCCAGGAAAATATAGCAGGTCTAATCAGCATATTTTATTCTGCCCTTTTCAATAAGCTGTTTAATGATGTTGATTTACTGTTGGGAGAAGTCTAAAAAAAAAACCTCCTATCTTTTAGACATGTCTCTGTTCCGTAGGGAAAATGGCATGTTATGTCTCTGCTTGTCAGGGTGTTTTCAGTGTTGTTTTCTCCATTTTGGAGGTCCTTTGGGAGAGTTCACTTGGACCTTTCTTATGTCTTTCATTCATTAAAATACAAAGTAAGTGAGAGTAACTAACACCCAAGTATTTATTACTACCCTTGGCTATGAACCTTCTTTCATGCTACCACATAGCCATCTCCATCACTACACACCATGAGATAATCCTATGCCCAAAACATTCACCTGGCTTCCAGGATGCCACCACACTCATTTTCCTACTACGTCACTGGCTGTTCTTTTTCAGCCTCCTCAACTGGCTCCTACTCCTCTATCCTCCAAACATCAATATTAGGGTAGTTTAGGGTTCTATTCCCCATCTTCTCTTCTCTGTGGATAGTCACTGCCTGGCAGAGCCTCTCCATTTCTTTGGCATTAGATATCTAAACACTGATGGTTCTCAAGTTTTTATGTCCACTTTAGAGCTCTAAGCTTCAGATTATTATACCCAACTCCACATTTAACATCTTGACTCTGATATCTGTGAGGTTTTATAAACTTATCATGACAAGAGAATTCCGTATATTCTCCAAATGTGCTCTTCCTGTAGACTCCACATTTTAATAAAATGCACTACTATTCAATCAGTTGGCCAGGCCAAAATCATATGGGGCATCCTTGATTTCTCTATTTCCTTCATTTTCCATACACAGTAAAAGTCTTGCCAGCTCTACTTCCAAAATATGTCCTGAAGTTGTCCTCCTCTATCCACACTGATAGGACTCTCACCCACACTACCATTTTTATTTTCTATTGACTACTGAGGTAACTCCAGGATGGTTTCCAGCTTCCAACTTTTCTCCTCTATGGTCTGTACTTTACACAAGAGAGTGATTTTTAAAAAAATGTACATACGGTGATACAACTTCCCTGTTCAAAACTGCAGTATCTTCTCATTATGAGTTAAGTAAAGTATGACCTCCTTACTGTAACCTACAAAGCCCTGCACCCTTCCGTGCCCTGATCTCCCACCATTTGCCCTTGTTCTTCAGTGCAGCCACCCTGGCCTACCTGCTTTTCTTAAAACTCACCAATGCAGTCTCGGCCTCATGGCCTGTCACTCACTGCTTTCTTTGCCTGGAAGACTCTTTCCTCCTATCTCCGTATGGATCCTCTTTCACATCATTCAGAGGATTTTCCCTATCCCTTTCTCCCTCCAAAACAGCTTTTCCTACCTTATCTCCAGTGCCGCTTCACTCTTTCTCAAGGCATTTATTACTACCTGAAAAGATTTATTTTTTAAGTTATCCATTGCCTGACTCCCCTACCAGAATGGAACCTCAGTGAGAAAGGTGACTTTGTTTTGTTTAGACTAAGGTCCAATGCCTTCAGCACCTAAGACATACAATAGTCTTTTAATAGTATTTGTTGAATAAATGGGTGAGTGGTTAGGAGTCCTTAGTAAACAGGATAATTTAATGTATTATGTGTCTTATTTGTTGCCCTTCATGAATCTCTTTGTTTTGCTTTATTTTGTTTTTATGTCAATGGTCTGCTAACTTTAAAAATGATAGATCTATATTCTTACACAGAAATCCTTCCTAAAAGTCTGGCTAGATGGGATTAAAAAAAAAAAAAAAACTGTTACTGAAAAACTGGATTTATATTGTCACTTATTCACTTTTAAGGGTTTTTTTTTTTTTTGGTCCAAATCTTCAAGAGATTATGGCAACGAGCTTCAAACTTTAATGTTTATAGCAATCGCCTGGGGGCGCTGGCTAGTAAATCCAGGACTGGGTTCTAAATCCTGATTTGTTAATAAGCCCCTAGGTGACTTTGATGCAGCTGCTCCTTAAACTCCTCTGAAAAATACTGGGCTATGGGGTTTTGTAATTTCTTTCATAACTTTAGAAAAATAGATACATGCCTGCCTGATTTACCTCTAATTGAGAATCAGATTTTGTTGCTTAGGTGCCTGATGCTAAGTTCCTGAAGACCATAGCTCAGTCATATGAGATAATCTGTCAACCATGGAGAAGGTAGGGATGAGTTTAAATTGAAAGTGGAATCTTCCTAACACATTCTATTGTCAGAACCAAGTGGAAAGCATAGGCAAGAAAGCAGAGACAGAGTCCAGCAGGTCAGAAGCCCACGAAGACAATAAGAGGTAGACGAATGAGGCCTAGAATGAAAGTAAAGATTTCCCTAGATGGAATTGGAATTCTTCACAAACTGCCTGTTTGAAAGTATATGGACAGGTTAAACTTGCCCAGCTGGTTGCAGAGGGAACACACAGAATTGTTCACTTCCCAGAGGTACGTGAAAAATGTACCGTAACAGTATACAGCAAAGCTTTCTATGATGGTTACAAGCCCTCCACACAACTTTCAATTACCAGGTCACGTAGTGTGATTATTGGCCTAAGAGTTTTAGCCTGTAAGACAAAGTCCTTAATGTTTGCAGCACATGCACATATTGTGATATGGGAGGCAAGCTTGGAGTAAGGTAAGACATAGAGAAAGAAAATTCTTTGAGTTTGACATATATTCTGTAATTTCAATTTTTGAAAGCATGCCATTTAATGTTATTAATTCTACTTATCATCATTTTTCAATTCCATAAATGTAGATAGAATAATTTAATTGCTTCCTATTTTTGCTTTCATATTATAAAGATTTCCTGCAATTGGTTTTTGGTCCTTTAAAGTATAATAGTAATTTTAATCAAACAGTTATTAATGACATTCATTGAAAGCCTATAGATGAAAAAACTGAGGTTCCAAGAGCTTGAGTAATTTTCCCAAGTTCGCATAATCATGAAATATCAGAACTGAGATTCAGAGCTTGGTCTGATCAAAGCCTGTGCCCTGGATGAGCTTCCTGACCTCAGTGCTAGTAGTCCTGCCTTGCTTCTCCTCTCTAACATCTGCCTGGTATGTCCTATACACCACAAGCAAGGGGTGCCTTCCAGAAGTCTCATCTAGTCACCAAACTATTGAATTCTAAGGAGTGAGCAGAGGCATTCATGGCCGGACATAGTGAGATTGTGCTTCTTGGTCCTGAAGGTAAATATTCTGGTCTGACTGATGAAAGGGGCATCAGGCTGAGGCCCTCCCATCTAGCCCATCTGTGTTTGGCACAGTCTGCCTGCCTGGATATCTGATTACTTCTTTCTTTTTTATTCCACTCTCTCTAAAAACAGCTTCATCCAGAATTCTAGGCAGGGAACCTTGGTTATCTGACACTTTTGTCTAGTTGTTTATGATAATTTTCCCTAGTGACAGTCACTGGTTCCAATGTCATACCAAATAATTCTACACTGACTTCTCTCATCCATACCTTGGACACCTACTGTTTGCCAATAATTAACCCTGTTAGAAACCCTGGCACCACCCCTGCCCTGCCCTATCAGGGTACATACATCAATCACCCATTATGCCTAGGATTCCCTACACTCTCACATACTGTGATTTTGCACTGGGGACCCATGCCTTTAAAGCTGACTCATGTGCAAGAAGAGGTCAAGGATGGAGTCTTGGTTATGATTTGTAGTTAACTTGCCCTAGTAAATAGGCCAGTCGTACTGTTTTCAATGACTCAGGTCAACAAGAATAGGGATCTGGAACTCAAAAGTATTTTACAATCAGGTTAAAGATGAGTTTAGATTTCTGGAGGGATACACTTCAAATAGTGTTTATGCTCTCTGGATATCACGCTCAGGAAACTGAATTAGGAAGAAACCTGCTTCCTTCCACTGCCTGGCTAAACAGATGGGACACAAAAGGAAATCCTGATATAGAACCATTCCTGTTGCAGAGAGGCACAGAATCCTAAGTAGAAAATGGAAAAAGATTTTTCCATTTTATGTGTTAACAGAGTTTATTTTAGTGATTTATTTAATTGTTAATCTTCTCTGTAATAGTGTCATTCCTGGAAGGGCCACCAGGTCTCTCGTGCTCATTTGATCCAGTAGGCGACACATCAGCTGCTGGAAGCAATAAATTTAGGGAATGTCTAAAAAAACAAAAAGACCCTTATGTAAGCAAATAAATGATACTAAAAGAAAGACAGGTCTTGACTGCCTTACCAGATATTCGACAGGATGCCCTTAAGTCTTGTGAAAAACATCTACACGATAATTATGAGTGAAGATAATAATGGTAAGCAGTAGAACCTTACACTTCATATTCACATTGTACTTTTCAAATCACAACTGTAACATTTCTTGCTCAAGTCCTCAAAGCTCAGAAATAGTTATATTTGAAGTCTGTGCCAATGAAATGGATATATTAAATACATTGCTGGCTAAAAGCCATCTAAAAACTCTCTTTTCATTTTTCCTTCATCTTCTCTCTATCTATGTAAGGAAAGACCTAGGTATCATCGTGCAAAATTCTAGTGTAATATCACTCTTGGAATTACCTGGTTTTGGAACATTGTACATAACAGTTCTAATGTAACAGCAAGAATTTTCCTCTTCCTGTTTATTTCTCTGAAGCTGTAATAAGCAATCCTGTGTGACATTGCCTGTGGTGCGGTTGCCAGGCAGCAGAAAGAGATCTGCAGCAGGAGGCGGGAGAGCGGGGGAAGAGAGAAGAGAAAAGCAAGAGAGGAGGAGGGGGGATGGCTGAGTGAGTTGGGGGCTGGGTCTGAAACTGCTGAGCCAGAATTCCATCTCCTTGTCATCCTTCATGTTCCAGGCACATACTGAGCCAATAAGCTGAGCCTTAGAGGGGAAATAAAGATGGAAAAGAAACAATTGAATGTTGCCATTAAATAGGGTGTCAATAATGTGTTTTTATTTTGTGAAGAAAGGGTTTCAGCTTTTTTTTTTTTTTTTTCTCATGAACTTTGCTTCCTGGTAAATGCAGCTTTACAAATATGAAAGGGACAGCTTCTCAGTGGGCCTGCTTTGCTCTCAAGCAACAAACAATTAACACATAATATCTTCCAGCACTGTGCATGGAGAGCATACAGTTATAACCTGAAAGGTTTCAACTCTTCCCAAATCTCATGGTGTGGAAAAGTAAATTACAGAGAAAAGGTACCCCACCCTTTATAGAATATGCAGTACTGAGAGATATGTTTGTACCTGAGAGCTGAGAGGTCGTTCAAGATATTTCAAGAAGCTGGCCTCCTCATTGTGAGGCTTTCTTTAGTTTGTGAAACTGGGAGCTGCAGCTAAATCTCATCTCTTGGCTTGACAAGAATCTTGTTCTAACGAGATTAAAATGATAGGACTGGGATCCGAGCAGAAGTGGTGAGGGCAGATGGCACACAGGTCCCTCCATGCCGGCTTGGATGTCCCCCAGCACAATGCATCGTGCCTTTTGCCAGCCTTCCAAGCTGTCTGTGACTAGGTTGGACACTCTCCAGTGGTAACAGACAATGATTTTTATTTAGATGTTTGATTATTCTTATTAATCAAATAGAAAAAGGACAGAAGGTTTGTTCAAAACAAACAATGTACTTACAGATAGTTTTGTGTGGTAGATGCACATTTCAAGGCTCTGAAGTTGTTAGTTCTCTCAGAAGACTCAAACTCACCATCTGGGAGAGAAAATGGGACAAAGTATGTTAAAATGGCAAGTTGATCAGAAAGAACTTGGAATTAATGTAATGATGACTAAGTTTCTTTTTTTCACCTTAGCAATGGGAGTGAGAAAAAGGGAATGTTAAATTAGGATGATAAACCTGAGAATTTTGAGGAATAACATATGGGAATCCCGTTTCCGTCCCTGCTGCATATCCAGGCATATTTCTTCTGTGCAGAGACTGACTTTCCAGTCCCTACTAAGGTCGTGAATGAGTCAGTTAAGGATAATCAGTGATTTTCTGCAGATTCTAGGAGGAAGATAATGTGTCAGAAGAACAGTACTCTTTGGCATATACCACATAAAGAGAGAAGTAGAGACAGATAGGGGATTAAGCAGACAGACGGAATGATGAGAATAAGCAAGCAAACCAAGGCCACCAAGAACCAGGGCTAGGTGCAGGAACAGTCTCACTCTGCTGTTTTTTAGAAGGCTAACACTTTTTCCTAAGGAACTGCAAAATATTTACAGACACTTGACAGTTCTCTAGGTAGCACAGTTGGAATATGGACACTCAAGCTCTCCAGAACATCCTGTGATTGAGGTTTTGTCTATACTGAACAGCAGGAGGAACTAATCAGGGAAGCTGCTGGTTTGCCTGACCACACTGGTTAACGACAATCTCCACAGAGCCTCCCTTGGAGCTAGAGATGAAATATCACACTATTTCATGTGAAACTGCACTTTTAATCAAAGCAAGAGGAAAAAATCTTCTAGAGTCCCATAGTTGTGCCACAATAGGAATTTCTACCAAAGTCTACAATCATTCTTCGTTTTTCACTCTTTAAACATTTATCTATTACAATTTAGTTTTTATTTTATCAAAGTCATACATGATTTACAAGATGTTAATGAAGCTTTTGTTAGTCTCCTTTTAGATCCCAATGTTGATAGTTGATAAATGATAAAACACCAACATTCTAATGGGAAAAATAAACCATCTATACAGGACATTTTAAGAGGTGGTCAGCATCCAATATTGTGACCCTGTGTCTAGATACAAGAGACGTCTCAGATAATGAAAGGCCATTTTTCATCTCTTGTTACCTGACTATCTAATGTGAAAGCTCTAGCATTATCCTTTCATTTAGTTATTCTTGTCTATCTCAAGGCAGGTAGAAGGATTCCGTGGTATTTATGTCATTGTGGGCATGGGACATGAGAGAATTCTTGGGGAAAACTGACCTGTGTCTCCTGAGGTATGGGAAGTCGTGAGTTCCAAGAGCAGCTGCATTTGGCATCATATTTATCCAAAGTCCTGGAACATGAAGGAGGTAACACAAGAGGACAAAAACCAGGTAAGTTACTGACTTTCTGTGGTTAAGACAAAGGTTTTGGACCAATTGAAATTCAAAGTGAAATACATTTGGTGCATTTAATTCAGTCGGAATAGATTAGACAGATTCCATTTTCTACGTGCTGATAATACCAAGGGAAGGACTGAGGAATGGAAGATCAAACATACAACCTCCTTATAAACACACCTCTGTGCAGCATTTATAATGTAAACACAATAGCCAACATATCTTTCCTCGTAAGGTTTAGATTGTTGAAAAGGTGTTAAAGCAATTTACAATGGGGTTGTGATTTTTATTTGCAGTGCAAATAGGAAAGGACTTTTGATGCAAAACCTTGTCAATGCAGAAGCAAGACATAATTTTCATAGTAGGAAAGATAAAGAAAAATAGAATCTGCATCTCCCTTTGAAGAATCTAGCCCTAGCTGCCAAGGAAAGCAAAATAACAGAGCAAATAGATTCCTGTGAGAGGATAAGCACCTTTTCGATCCTGGGAGCTTTGTCATTTTTCAAAACTAGTACATTTTTCAGTGTGCCACAGTGATCTTCAAGTGGATAAATGGATATAGTCAGAAGCAAGTTAATTCCCATCCAGTTCCTTTTTTAAGAATAACAGATAACTTCAAAGAGAAGTGGCACAAAGCAATGGTAGATGAAGAAAATAAAAGCACAGTTTGAAAATGAATGGGTTCAGAAACTAATTAAAATAAAGTATGGCTTTAAACGATTTCTTAAATTATTCACACGTCACATTATTGGAAAAGCAATGGTTTCTCAAAACATTTCTTCCTAAATGTTTTGTTTTTGTTTCCAGAAATAACAGGTTTAATTAAATGTGCAATATATACTCAAGTGATCCAGACTAATGCACACAGGGCTTTTGAAGTCACTTAGAAGATTTTAGGAGAGATTTGGATTTGCCGTGTTCAGATGCTAATGGAGAAAGCTGGTCTTCAGGGAAAGAGCATGCATGAGCTGTGTATGGCTTTGTCGCTGCTGTCAAAGCTAGTTATTACATTATTAGGAAAAAAAGGTTTTGAAAATAGCAAACATTAAGCAAACTGGAAAGAAAATTAAGCTTTGTTAAACTCCTTATATGTGTCAGGATAATTTCACATGCATTCTTTCAATTAAATCTTAAAAATCTCAGAGGAAGTGGCCATCATTGCCCCATTTTTAAGATATATAAGCCAAGACTTTGAGAAGGCCAGGATTCTTTCAAACCCAAGGTACTTGATGGCAAATCCAATCCCCTTTCAATTATATTTATTCATATCTCTATGCTAATGAAGACGCATTATCAATAAATACTGTTTCTGATCAGGAGAACAAGATGTCTAGTAATGCATTAAAGGCATTCTGCCCATTTAATCTGGGATAATCATATCCTTAAACAGCCCAGTTAGAACACTTTTGTATGCTTATGATTACAAAGCAATATCAAGCCTTTAATAGGATTCAGTAAGAATGGTCACAAAACGTTGACAGTATGATTTACTGAAGTTGCATACAAATGCTAGTTTCAGGAACACAGAATTTTTTTTCTATGAGAGGAAGAGAGAGAGAGTTGCAAATCAATCAAGGCCACTGGAGCTAGCTCATTGCCTCAATATGTTGCTATTTATTTTGTGATTACAAATTTGAAAACAAACTAAATAAAGGTCTTCAGCTTTAAAATGTACAAGTGCATTATACATTTCATGACTAGCACTGTCTTTTTTCTATAAACTACAAAGGAAGATAATGAATGCAGTTGAGCACATACTGTGAGTAGGCTGGTCCAGCCTATGTTTTATAGGCTGTGCAGAATAGCACCCTTGTAAATCAAATGGATGTTGAACATTGGACTTTGAGTCAGGAAACATGAGCTCTAGTCCTGATATCACTGTTGAGTAGGCCCATGAGGTTTTTCCAGTGAATTAGTCTCTTTTGGCTTCATTTTCCTAGATGTTTTGTATAAATGTACTTTTAACATATCTCAGCATTTATGAATATTTAGTAAGCACACACATATTGCCTGTTAATTGAATTGATAAAGTAAGAAATTGGGTTTGATTTTTTTCTAAAGTTTTATAATGTTCTAGCTTTTTATTTGTTGAACATGTCCAGGTACTGGATTCTTTTAGAAGTTATTCCATATAAAACACAAGAATAAGTGGGCTTGTCTAAGTTTTCCGCCAAGGACACAAGGCATGTCAAAGTCTTTCAGCTAAAGAAATGTGACCAGAAATAGGATATGATATGTTAAAAGAGGATAGATTTTAAAATAAGCTAACACATTTTCTAAGACTTCCCATTAATAACATGTTACATTTGAGAAAAGGCACTAGGCAAGGAATCAGCAGATATATGGGATTTATTAACCATTTTAGCACTAAATACCTCAATTTGGCTGTCACTTACTCTCTCTGGTTCCTGGTTTCCTCAGCTGTGAAATGAACTGCCGCATTGTGCTGTAAAGGAATAATGAGGATTAGGTCAAAACATCCAATAGTCAGTCAAGAAAAAGCAAGCATTTGGGGAAATCCGTATCATAAAAAAGCACCATATTCAACCAAACAGAAAAACTGATACCCAAATCATCAATGTAGCAAGCAGAAGTGTGTGTGTGTTTCAGAATGTGTTTCAAAAAATTCTAGAAACTTGTCCCTCAGTGGCCAAGATGGCTGACTATAAGCAACTAGGGTATGTGGCTCTCACAGAGAGGAACGAGAGCATTGAATAAATACAGCACCTTCAACTGAAACATCCAGTTACTTGTATTGGGACTAATCAAGGGAACAACTTGACCCACAGAGAACAGAAAGGCAAGGCAAAAGGATGGCCCACCCAGGAGTGACATGGAGCCAAGAGAACATCCCCTGCCAGGGAAGTGGTAAGTGAACGTGTGATCCTGGAAAACCACACTTCTCCCATGGACTCTTGCAACCCCTGGGTCAGGAGATCCTCTTGTGAACTCACTCCACCAGGGCCTTCAGTCTGATACACACAGCAAAGCGGACTCTTGGCAGATCAGCCATTTATGCACACAGATAGACCTAGGTGCTTTATATATTCCCGCTCTGGGTTTCCCAGCAAAAGTAACAGCAACCCCAGCAAAGTGGGAGATTAGACCTCTGTACATACCACTATGAATTCAGCGGGCTGAGCAGTGATGGTCTGCAGGCCCCATTTCCACAACATCTCACAAGATAAAGTCCACAGGCTTGGAATTCCAGTCAGCTACCAGCAACAGTGTTGCACCTACTTGGGACAGAAATCAAGGGGTGGGGAGGGGCAGGACTTCGTCTTAACTATTTGGAAGACTCAGCCATTCCAGCCTGTGGGTGGAAGGAATCTCCTAACATAGCACAGCTGCTCTACCAAGATGTAGCCAAACTGCTTCTTTAAGTAGTTCCCCAATATGTTTCTCCTCACTGAGTGGGACCCCCACCCTGAACTAGGACCCCCTAGCCACTCCTGCTTATGTTCTCTGGTCAACAGAGATTTGAAAACTTCGTAGGACAGAGCTCTCAGAGGGATGGATGGGCCATGATCTTTGCTGTTTGGGTGACTTAGCCATTCCAGCCTCCAGGCTTTGGAGAGCCTAAGCTGACTGGGGGTGGAAGCAGTACCCCAGTACGGCACAGCTCTTCTGTGAAAGTGTGCCCAGACTGCTTCTTTAAGCAGGTCCCCAGTCCCATTCTGGCTGACTGGGTGAGGCCAGTGGGTGAGACCTACCCAGCTAAGGTCTCCAGCCACCTCCTATAGGTGTGTTCGGGTTGGCAACAGGTCCATTCCTCCCTAGGACGGAGCTCCCAGAAAAAGGGGCAGGCTGCCATCTTTGCTGTTTCACAGCCTTTACTGGTGATCCCTCCAGATACTGGAAAAACCGAAATGACTAGGGACTGGAGTGGACCTCCAGCAAACCACAGCAGCCCTATGGAAAAGTGGCCAGACTGTAAAAGAAAAAATAAAATCCAAAGGTAAGCATCCTCAAAGATTGAAGGTAGATAAGGCCACAAAGATGAGAAAGAATCAACACAAGAATGCTGAAAACTCAAAAGCCAGAGTGCCTTCTTTCCTCCAAATGACTGCATCACCTCTCCAGCAAGGGTTCAGAACTGGGCTGAGGCCGAGATGGCTGAAATGACAGAATTAGAATTCAGAATATAGATAAAATCGAACTTCACTGAGCTAAAGGACCATGTTGTAACCCAATACAAGGAAGGTAAAAATCATGATAAAACATTACGGGAGTTGGCAGACAAAATAGCCAGCCTAGAGAAGAACACAACCAACCTGATAGAGTTGAAAAACACACTAAAAGAATTTAATAATGTGAGTACAAGTATTAATGGCAGAATAGACCAAGTGGATGAAAGAATCTCAGAGCTTGAAGACTAACTTTCTAAAATAAGACAGATATATAAAAATAAAGAAAAAAGAATAAAAAAGAATGAACAAAACCTCAAGCAATATGGGATTATGTAAAGAAACTGAATTTATGACTGATTGGTAGAGAATGGAACCAATTTGTAAAACATATTTCAAGATATCATCCATGAGAGCTACGTCAACCAAACTAGACAGGCCAACATTCACTTCAGGAAATGCAGACAACCTCAGTAAGATACTCTATGAGAAGTTCATCCTTGAGACACATAATCATCAGATTCTCCAAGGAAAAAAATGAAAGAAAAAATGTTAAGGGAAGCTAGAGAGAAATGCCAGGTCACCTACAAAGGGAAACACATCAGACTAACAATGGATCTCTCAGCAGAAACCCTACAAGCCAGAAGAGATTGAGAGGCAATATTCAACATTCTTAAGAAAAAGAAATTCCAATCCAGAATTTTATATACAGCGAAATTAGCTTCATAAGCCAAGGAGAAATATGATCCTTTTCAGACAAGCAAATGCTGAGGGAATTCATTACCTCCAGACCTGCCTTACAAGAACTCATAAAGGAAGCATTAAATATAGAAAGGAAAGACCATTGCCAGCCTCTACAAAAGCATGTTTAAGTAGGCAGACTAGTGATACTATAAAGCAACTACATAAAGAAGTCTGCAGAATAACCAGCTAACATCATGATGATAGGATCAAATCCACACATATCAATACTGACCTTAAATATAATGGGTTAAATGCTCCAATTAAAAGATACAGAGTGGTAAACTGGATAAAGAACCAAGACCCTTTGCTATACGGTCTTCAAGAGCCCCATCTCACATGCAATGACACACATAGGCTCAAAATAAAGGGGTGGAGAAAAATCTACCAAGAAAACGGAAAACAGAAAAAAGTACAGGTTGCAATTTTAGTTTCTGACAAAACAGACTTTAAGCCAACAAAGACCAAAAAAAAAAAAAAAAAAAAAAAGACAAAGAAGGGCATTGCATAGTGGCAAAGGGTTCAATTCAATAAGAATGTCTATCTATCCTAAATATACGTGCACCCAACACAGGAGCACCAAGATTGATAAAGCAAGTTCTTAGAGACCTTCAAAAAGACAGACTCACACACAATAATAGTGGCATACTTTAGCACTTCACTAACAATATTAGGGAGATCATCAAGACAGAAAATTAACAAAGATATTCAGGACCTGAACTCAGCACTGGATCAAATGGACCTGATAGATATCTGCAGAACTCTCTACCCCAAAACAGCAGAATGTACATTCTTCTCATTGCCACATGACATTTACTCTAAAATGAATTACAAAAATGGAAGTAAAACACTTCTAGGCAAATGCGAAATAACTATAATCATAATAAACAATCTCTCAGACCACAGCACAATCAAATTAGAACTCAAGACTAAGAAATTCACTCAAAACCATACATAAATACATAAAAATTGAATAACTTACACCTGAATGACTTTTGGGTAAATAGCAAAATTAAGGCAGAAATCAAGGAGTTATTTGAATCCAAGAACAAAAATACAATGTACCAGAATCTCTGGAACACAGCTAAGGTAGTGTTAAGAGGGAAATTTATAGCACTAACTGCCCACATTGAAAAGGTAGAAAGATCTCAAGTTAACAATCTAACGTCAAAACTAAAAGAACTAGAGAAGCAAGAGCAAACAAATCCCAAAGCTAGCAGAAGACAAGTAATAACCAAAATCAGAGCTGAACTGAAGGAGATAGAGACGCTAAAGACCATTAAAAAGATCAAGAAATCCAGGAGTTGGTTTTTTGAAAAAAATAATAAAATAGTCAGCTAGACAAATAAAGAAGAAAAGATAGAAGATTCAAATAAACACAATCAGAAAAATAAGGGGAATATTACCACTGATCTCACAGAAATATACACAACTATCAGATAATATTATAAACAACTTTATGAACATAAATTAGAAAATCTAGAAGATATGGATAAATTCCTGGGCACATACACTCTCCCAAGACTGAACCAGGAAGAAATTGAATTCCTGAACAGACCAATAATGAGTTCTGAAATTGAGTCAGTAATAAATAGCCTACCAACCAAAAAAAGCCCTGGACCAGATGGATTCACAGCTGAATTCTGCAAGTTGTACAAGAAAGAGCTGGTACTATTCCTACTGAAATGATTCAAAAAAAAAAAAAAAATTTAAAAGGAGGGATTTCTTTCTAACTCATTCTATGGAGCCAGCATCATACCGATACTAAACCCTGATAAAGAGAAAATGAAAGGAGAAAACTTCATGCCAATATCCGTGATGAACATCGACATAAAAATGCTCGATAAAATACTGGCAAACCAACTCCAGCAGCACCTCAAAAAGTGTATGCACCACAATCAAGTAAGCTTCATCCCTAGATGCAAGGTTGGTTCAATGTATGCAAATCAATAAATGTGATTCATCACATAAGTTGAACTAAAGACAAAAACCATATGATTATCCTAATAGAGGCATAAAATGCCTTTGATAAAATTCAGCATCACTTCTTGTTAAAAACTCTCAATAAGCTAGGTACTGAAGGAACATATCTCAAAATAATAAGAGCCATACATTACAATCCCATAGCCAACATCATAATGAATAGGCAAAAGCTGGAAGCATTACCCCTGAAAACTGGCACAAGACAAGGAAGCCCTTTTTCACCACTCTTATTCAACATAGTATTGGAAGCTCTGGCCAGAGAAATCAGGCAAGACAAAGAAATAAAGGCATTTAAATAGGAAAAGAGGAAGTCAAATTATCCCTGTTTGCAGGTGACATGATCTTATATTCCAGAAAACCCCATAGTCCCAGCCCCAAAGCATTTTAAGCTGACAAACAACTTCAGCAGTCGCAGGATACAAAATCAATGTGCCAAAATCACTAGCATTCCTAGACACTAAAAAAAGTCAAGCCAAGAGCCAAATCATGAACAAACTCCCATTCACAACTGCAACAAAAAGAATAAAATACGTAGGAACACAGCTAACTAGGGAGGTGAAAGATCTCTACAAGAAGAACTACAAACCACCCCTCAAGGAAATCAGACATGACACAAACAAGTGGAAAAACATTCCATGCTCATGAACAGGAAGAATCAATATTGTTAAAATGGCCATGCTGCCCAAAGCAACTTACAGATTCAATGCTATTCCCATTAAACCACCATTGACATTCCTACAGAACTAGAAAAATAGCTATTTTAAAATTTATGTGGTACAAAAAAAGAACCTGAATAGCCAGGGCAATCCTAAGCAAAAAACAAGGGTTGAGGCATCATGCTATGACTTCAAACTGTACTACACTGTTACGGTAACCAAAACAGCATGGTATTGGTACAAGAACAGATATGTGGACCAATGGAACAACATGGAGAACCAAGAAATAAGACTGCACACCTACAACTGTCTGACCTTTGGCAAACCTGACAAAAATAAGCAATGAGGAAAGGAATTCCTAGTCAATAAATGGTACTGGGATAACTGGCTAGCCATATGCAGATTAAAACTGGACCCCTTCCTTAAACCATATGCAAAAATGAACTCAAGATGGATTAAGAATTAAATGTAAAACCCAAAACTATAAAAACCCTGGAAGACAACCAAAGAAATACCATTCAGGCCATAGGCACAGGCAAAGATTTCATGAGAAAGTCGCCAAAAGCAT
Organism: Papio anubis; assembly: GCF_008728515.1. NCBI lineage: Eukaryota > Metazoa > Chordata > Mammalia > Primates > Cercopithecidae > Papio > Papio anubis. The sequence goes on along the minus strand of NC_044977.1, from coordinate 112,803,998 downwards.
TTGCAACAAAAGCAAAAATTGATAAATGGGATCTAATTAAATGAGTTTCTGCACAGTCGAAGAAGCTATCTACAGAGTAAAGAGACAACCTACAGAATGGGAGAAAAGTTTTGCAAACTATACATCTGACAAAGGTCTAATATCCAGCATCTATAAGGATCTTAAATAAATTTACCAGAAAACAAACCCCATAAAAAAGTGGCAAAGGACATGAGTAGCCACTTTCAAAAGAAGACGTACATGCAAGCAGTCCACAATCATGTGAAAAAAAGCTTATCATTACTGATCAGAGTGATGATATTCTGCAAGTTATCAGTCAGAGTGGTTACTGTTAAAAAGTCAAAAAATAACAGATGCTAGTCAGGTTGTAGAGAAAAAGGAACAGTTATACACTGTTGTTGGGAGTGTAAATTAGTTCAGCCATTGTGGAAGATAGCATGGCAATTCCTCAAAGACCTAAAGATAGAAATATCATTTGACCCAGAAATTACTGGGTATATACCGAAATAAACATTAATCATTGTATTATAAAGACACATGCACACATATGTTCACTGCAGCACTACCCACAATAGCAAAGACATGGAATCAATCTAAATGTTCATCAATGATAGACTGGATAAAGAAAATGTGGTATATACACACCATGGAATATTATGCAGGCAAAAAAAGAACTAAATCATGTCCTTTGCAAGGACATGGATTGAGCTAAAAGCCATTATTTTTAACAAACTGATACAGTTTGCCTCTGCGTCCCCAAGCAAATCTCATCTTGTAATTCCCATGTGTTATAGGAGGGACCTGGTGGGAGGTGATTGAATTATTGAGTTATGGGGGTGGGTCTTTCCTGTGCTGTTCTTGTGATAGTGAATGGGTCCCATGAGATCTGATGGTTTTGCAAATGAGAGTTTCTCTGCACAAGCTTCTGTTTCTTGCTGCTGCCATGTAAGAAGTGCCTTTTGCCTTCAGCCGTGATTGTGAGGCCTCCCCAGCCACGTGGAGCTGTGAGTCCAATAAACTTATTTCTTTTGTAAATTGCCTAGTCTTGGGTATGTCTTTATCAGCAGCATGAAAACAGACTAATACACAAACTAACACAGAAACTGAAAACCAAATACTGCACGTTCTCACTTGAAAGTGGGAGCTAAATGATGAGAATGAATGGACACATGGAGGGAACAACACACACTGGGGACTTTTGGAGGGTGGAGGGTGGGAGGAGGGAGAGGATCATGAGAAATACTTAATGGGTACTAGGCTTAGTACCTGGATGATGAAATAATCTGTACAACAAACCTCCATGACACAAGTTTACCTAGTAACAAAACTACACTTGTACCCCTAAACTTAAAATAAAAGTTAAACAAAGAAAAGAAACTGGTCCCTACTGGGGAAGCTATTAGGATTGGATATTTGAGTAAAGGAATTTATGTAAAATGCATTTCCACATTTACAATTCATAATTTGCATAGTATGAATTGTACGCAATACCAATATATGCATTCATCACATTGTGTAATATTGTGATATTTGAAAATAATTTTAGACACATAAGAAAAGAAAAAGAAAGTAAAAGAGGAAAGAAGGAAGGGAGGGAGGGAAGGAGGGAGGAAGGAAGAAAAGAAGGAAAAGAAATAAAGGAAAAAAGAGAAAATGTGGGTTACAGAGTCAGATAACACTGGGATTTATACTAACCCTATTACTTATTAGCTCAGTGTATTTGAATAAGTTAATTAACTTTTCCCACTAAAGTTTTCTTATCTATAGAACAGAGATTAAAATAAGTACCTTACCATGTTGTTATAAGGATTAAAGATAATGTATGTAAAGTACCTGTAATATATTCAAAATTTAATAAAGTGTAATTATTATATGAAGAAGATAGATGAGATAATCTTGGTTTTATTTTATGGATCAATGAAATGGATTCTTGTTAGAATCCTTTACTGCTGATACAACTTCTACTCCTCCTTCCCATCTCCCCAGTTAAAAAAGAAATTAGAGAACTGGAAAGAAGACTAAAAGGCAGTGATAGAATAGATGCTATTTCATTCTTCTGGTAGCTACAAAGCCTTCTCTGGTAGCTGTCTATATGTACTGCATATTACAAAGAATGTATAAAAGCTTTCAGGGTATTTGTTCTGAGAAAACTGCAGCCTAAAAAGCAGCAGATGGAAGAAGTAATGAAAGGATGTGTACAGACATTAGATAGTCTAGGATGCTTCCTAGAGGCAGATTTCAACATCCCATTGCACAACTCCATTCCTCCTCGTATCCCTTTCTGCCTTCTTTCCTTACTTCCCCTTGGAGATGAACTTGGCATGAAAGGAGAGAGGCTGTGATTTCAGGCAGCTGGTCGTGCAATGAGTCTCAGCCAAACCATCAAGATCAAACTGTGTAAAATCCCTTTCAATCTTTGAGGCAGTCCTGGCAGGAGAAGCAAATGCAGTACAACTGACAGCAAAGTGAAGAGTCGGGGTACCCTACCGCCTGAAAACTGTTGCCATGTGACTCCAGAAGAAAGGCTGGAAGGAAAAATGGTTGAAACGTCAAGACCTATTTAATATACCAGGACAAATAGGTATTTTTCTTTGGGTTTTTAAAAACCAACAAATGAAAATGGTTCAAAGATCCTCTACTTAAGAAATGGAGATAATCCAGGTATATATATGGTGATTCACCTCCTCCACTCTTCTTGGTTAGGATTCCAGTTTGGGATTAAGATACATTATTAATCAAGTCTCTCATGATTTCTACTTACTTGGGGTCAGCCCTAGCTCATCTAATATGTAAAGAAAAACACCCTGCTTCATCTGGACAGTTGAGCCTATGCTTTGGAGCATGGCTGTGCGAGCAGATTAAGGGCTGGCTTTCAGCTCCACTTGCCCCTTTGGTCTGGCATCCTTGTTCAGTGAACAACTTGCACACTTATGTGTAGTAACCTTGCTCCCAAATATCAATTGACCTAGAACACATACCACGTTTCCCAGAACACATACCACGTTTCAAGGCCCAGTAATGGCGTTGAGAAAATATGAATGACCTACTAATTTCTATCCCAAACAATCCTATGAGTTAGGTACTATTATCATCTACTTCTTCCAAATGAAGAAAACCAAGGTTTGAGAACCACTCAAATTACTTGCAGAAGGTCACACAGATAGTAACAGAGCCAAGATTTGAACCTAGGTTTGCACGGCTCGGGACACCAATCCTTAACACTACACTCTACTCCCTTTGTAATAACAAGGTATAATTAAAATTCAAGCAATGTAACGTAAAATAATAAAAATGTCAGTTACATATCTGCATAAAGAGAAAACGTCTCTCTCTAAATCTCATTATGAAGTCTTTAGAATTGCCAAAATACAGGTCATTATTGTAAGTAATCATAACACATTGAAATCTTATAGAGACTAAAAGGAATTCATAGAGCCTGCCTAATGATCGACAGTGATTACAGTTTACACTAGTTTCCAATGCAGGATTCAAATAGTTTTTCCTGCCATCATTGAGAAACTCAGTTGAATTGATCGTTAGTCCTTGAGTTAAGTACTTCTGTATGTCATCATCTTGGCCCCTGCCTTGGTTAAGACAGAACTAAATCCTCCATGTGAGCTGTGTCTTAACTCTAGATCCAGGAAGGACAATGAGACTACAAAATGAGCCGCTTGAATTGCAGAAAAATTTTTTTTACACCTTACCTCTTCATCAAAACTAATTCTGACACTGAATTATTAAATAAGCTTTGAGGATATGAAGAAACGAGCCTCGGAAATTTTTTTTACATACTAATTTCCAACCCAAGATCAAAGAAGCTTATTCAACCAGAAAATAGTCAGATTGCTGGGACTGTGGTTTAAAGTAATTCTCCATCTGGTCTGCTTTTGAAGGAACAGTGAATTAATCACATGGAAGTGTGAGTTAACAGAAAGTATAAAGCTATCCATAAACAAACAAATGAACATGCAAAAAAAAAATCCACGTTAGACACAAAATAGAAAGTAAAAGAATGGAGGTAGCTGTAGGCAACTCTGTACCCTAAAACATCTTTTTTACATAGAATGGAAAATTTTAGAAAATGGAGTTTATCTTTTCTTGTGAAAATGGAGAGCGATGTTTGCCAAATATTGTCAGTTCTCTGCCCACCTGTGCACATGACAAGACTGGACTTTCATTCTTGTGTAGTTGAGTAGATCCAGGTAACTAGATTGCACCAATGAAATCTGCTCAGAAGTGATCTGTGTTATTTGGGGGCTGAGCATTTAATTGAGTATGGCAGAACTTGCAAAGCTCGCATTTTACTCTAGCAAAGGACTGGCAATAACATTTGCAATGTCGGCTGATTCATCACTCTGAGTCCCTGTGTGGCTATAATGAGTAGACCCTTACTGCCAACCCAAGATATTTAAGCACTAAAATATATGTTACTATAACTCTTACTGATAATATCTTTAATGAGCACTGTGCACACAAATCTAGTGTTGGCCAGATACAAAGATAAATATGTTGTAGTCTGGATTGCCAAGGCTGCTGGATATACCTTAAAATTTAGACCACTGACTTCAAATGCAAAGTTAAGTAGCTCCTACATTCATGGCATAATGTCACCGTCATTCAATGTAATTCTACTTTTATTTTTAAAAAATATGAATGAGTACATCACATAGTGGAAGGAAATGCACTAAAATTTAAATATGGATTTTACTGGGAAGTGGCTTTTACTTTCTTCTACGTTTGTTTTACCAGTTTTCTGTAATATTTATAAAAGCATGAAATATTTTTGGGATAAAAAATTAAATTTTGGCTACACAAAAAGTAAACTTAAAAAAAGTTATCAGTTCTATTTTTTAGAATTTATGTAATTTTACTGAAGTATATAGATGTAGTATAATTCTCATTCCAGATTACAGGACTAATCATTCTAAACAAATCAGTCATATATAACATACTTTTTTAGTATCAACCTCACCCTATCCCATCTAGCTGCCTAAAGTGTTTTGTATTTCATTGTTTCAGAAGCATTCTGGTGAGCAAAATCATGTACATGGAATACCTCACCAAATTCTGTCTTAGCAAGACTGATTTCTTTAAAGTATGCTGCACAAATACACTTTTATGGCTCTTCACTTCATGCAGTCATCTTCAAGGACTTAGTATTTACTATGACCTCTTTCTCCTGTAAATATGAAAAATCCATTTCAGATTACACTGTCATTTTCCGTGATTTTAATGAATTATGAAAGTCTGATCTTATAAGACTCTTCCACCCATATCTTCCTCCAGTTCCCCACACTTTGCATTTCCTATTGCCTCTGGGCCTGAAGTTTCATTCATTTGAAAACTATTCTTGGAAAGATCTCCCCTCCTCCAGCTGTTAATCTGTCATTAAGGGACCATAAGTCATTCAGATATACTACACTATTATGCAACCTCAACAGAGTGGAAAAAATCATTTGCTTCACTGTCAGTGTAAAAACTTTTATCTTCTTTGACAGTTTTATTTAGAAAACTTCAGCTTTATTTTAATTTGATTCTAATGATGGCTTTCAGAAAATGATTTGAGTAAGTAAAAGTTTAGTGCAATGACAGCTGTCATGATTTCTGTGGTGGTTTCTCTCAAGGAGTATTTATTGAAAAGATGCATTTCAAATACAGTGCATCATTTTTTGGCACAGTGGATGGGAGTTAATTATTCAGAGCTGGTAATGTGGTAGTATTTACTCAGTGGGGAATTTAAGTAAGAAAGGTCCATTTGTTTTATCTTCTCTCTCTTTCCTAGCCAATGCTTCCTTGAGCAAAACTGAGATTCGCAGAAATTCCCATGGCATTTGAACGTATGGTAATTGCTGTTGATTGTCCTTACAAGGTAAAATGGCCATCACATTTTCTAATAATAATAATGATGGCTTGAAATGAATTCAGAGTGCAGTGGGTAATGAATGGATTTTTTTAGTTCAACTTTTTATGTGGGCTGCTGTGTGGAAATAAAGGGTAGAGGTATTTATAACAATCTGAAGCTGCTTTATTTTGGAAGTATATTGATGGAATTAAGCATAATTATGGCTCTCACTAAATTTTCAAACTCATTTTCATGTAGTGGGGAATACTAACCACATATGACCTTGGAAGTCTGGAATGAATTTATCCTTGGTTGGTGGTGGTTGAGACACAGAGACCCAAGTCTTCATTCTGAAAATAATTTTATTTGGAAGTGTCTATATCAGCTTTCCACAAGGCCCAAATAATGGACCAACTCAACAATGGCAGTTCATTTAGGTATCAATAATTTTGCTATAGAATATCTTGCCTTATAGAAATAAAGGCACAATACTGAGAGCTGAAGAAGCAAAAGTATGGATATCTGCATATCTTCAGTCATAAAGATGTATATGTAAGCAATCTGAAAAAGCATCACCGTACAACTGCGAAATTAATAACACTTTAAACGATTTTAAGATTGCATTGTGGTTTCAAAGAACAACAATTTAAGGTTAGCTCAGGAATGAACATTTAATATAAAATGTGTGGTGGATTTTTTTCTCTTAAGGCTTATTTTATTTCAGAATTATAATGCTATAAAATGACTAACAAGTAAAATATAAGTCAAAGAGAAATAATCCTCTGCTTGCTTTGTTTGTCTGGATGCAGAGAGGGCTGGGAAAGTGTTGCTTTGCAACTCTTGAAGAGAAAGCCTTGTAGAAGAGTGTCTTCAGATATCACAAAGATTTGTTTCAAATAGTTATTGAAGCAATGCATTGTCTCTGGGGAAGCTGAGATATTCCAATAAGAGATGACACTAAACATTAGGCTTTACATTTTGTAATTTTTTGTCAGGAATTAAGTGAAAGGGTGAAAGTTCTTTCTTATTTCTTCTTTTTTCCAGATTGCATCTTTATGATAAGTTTCTCAGCCTTCACTAATGAAAAAGCACATTAGTAAGAGGATTATGTTTACCATTCTACCCTAATTATTTTAAATGGAAAAGTTCAAACTAAACAATGAAGCTTTTCTAAATCTGAAAATGTTTCCAATCTGAAGATCCAAAAGCCCCAATATATAAGCTCTGTCTGCATAATTTAGGCATGATGGTAAACACAGCTTTGAGAAATTTTAAGCCATGCTTTCTAGACAGCATTAGCTTTTATCCTCACTAGATGAAATCTTATAATACCTTGCTGAATTGTTCCATTGTGTTTAAACAAAAAACATACAGATTTGGCGAATGATAAAAAGGACATTAATTTCAAAATATCTGAAAGAAGACAATTCACTACTTAATAAAAAGTTGCACATTGGGCCACCATCTAATCCGTGTAGATAAGTATTTTGTTAGTTAACACCAGTCTAAGTTTATTCAGCAAACATATAAAAGGCTGGATGGTATTCCAAAATAGTAATCCTGAAAAGAGGTACTTTGATGTCTGCTATAATTCATATGTTTGTTTGTTTAACTGCTTGCATTTAATCTTTCTTTTTGTATGTGGGTCTATTTGGCTTGGGTATGGGTAATTTATAATTGTGCCATATGTCCCTCCTACGCAGGAAAAATGGGCTCTACAAAGTCAATCCTCTGGACCTCATTAGCAGACTTTGGACAGAGTGAGAGGGATGAGGGAAAATCATTCCTTCTCTATGCACAGACACAGTGATGTTACCCAGCTGGTTCACCCAGACATCACAGGTGCACACCAGTTCCCCAGCTGGGCATTTCCAGGGTCAGAGCCAGCAGACATGGAAATAAGAAAGACTCGTTACCCATCCAGTCCTTTGGAACCAATTCTATATTTACATAGACAGCAAGCTCAAGCAATCATACTATTTTGATTCCTTCTGGGGTATTTTAAAATATTATTCAGGTGTCCTAAGAACCTACTTAAATACTTACAAATTTTTCAGTCCCATTTGCTTTTGTTTGTAATGGTTCAGAATTTGTTTTCAGGTAGTTCAAAAAGTGAAAAATCTAGTTTGGAATTTAATCAAGCTTATAGGAACTATTGAGCTATTCACTGCCAATGTATATGTTATTAAAACCACAAACTAAAAGTGCTTGTTGGAAGAGGCATCATTAAATAAACAGATTATTGTTTAATGTTTAAATAAAACTCCTTGGAATAATGTCTTTGAGGTAATGCAGAAGCCATTGTAATCTTAACAATTCTCCGCCCTACCCTGAAGGACATTATCTTTCTTTTACACAATCAGACCAAAATGAAGAAATATAATAAGAATTGTTAAGATTTATTTACAGACACTATATCTACATTACTTAATTTAATTCTAATAATAAGCATATAACATTGCTTTTATCCTTTTATTATAGGCCAACAAACTGAATCTTAAGGAAATGTTGAGATTATAGTCTGCCTGGCTCCAAATCCTGAGCTTTTAAACAATTTACTACTACATGAGGTTTCTACACAAAGAAATATTCTGCTAAATAACCAAGTCATTCCATCTCTTCCTCCCTCAGCTCTCTCCATGTCTGGTAACAGGTATGACACTTGTGTTTTCTTTTTCAATTTGCTACTTAAATAAGTAAAAATACCATATGGTGATTAAGATCATGCTGCTCAGAGTTTAGTTAAGCCTGAGTTTTAATTCCATCTCCTCCTCTTACAGACTTTGACCTAGGGCAAGTTACTTAATTTTTTTGAGTATTAGCTACTTTTATTTATTTGTTTATTTATTTATTTATGTACTTATTTATTTTTGAGACAGGGTCTCATTTTGTCACACAGTCTGAGGGGCAGTGGTGCAATCACAGCTCATTAGCTAGGACTACTGGCACCTGACACCATATCCAGCTACCTTTCTTTGTTTTTTGTAGAGATGGTATCTCACTATATTGCCCAAGTTAGTCTCAAACTCCTGGCCTCAAGAAGTCCTCCTGTCTCAGCCTCCCGAAGCACTGGGATTACAGGTGTGAGCCACCATGCCCCACCTTAAGCATTAATTTTTTGGTCCATAAAAAGGGACATGACAATTCCTATCTTCTATGGTTGTTTTAAAGATTAGTTGAGATAATGTATGCAAAGCATTTAGCACAGTTTCTTGTATATAATAAATCCTGGATAAATGGTAGCCAGTTTTGTTGATACCATATAATTTAAATATTGCTGTGTGTTATAACTCCAATATCACCCTATTTCTATTGTCATCACATTTAATTTAACTCCCATGCCTGGGCTGGAACTCATATCTGTATACCAAGCCTTCATTTCTCAATGCCAGGAGGTTAGCGCCAAGTGGCTGGAACAAGGCATGCACGTGTAGTATATGCAGAACTGATCTCAGTAGAGCTTTTAGTAAATCCGAATCAATGATACCCACAGTCCATCCACTAAGGGCGCAAGTCCTAGTAGTCACTTAAGACTCCTTACTGTCTTCAACCCCCACTTGTGATCAGTCACCCTGTTCGTTCTGTCTCCCAATGCTCACTTTATACCATTGCTCCAACCTTAGGTCAGACACCAACCTTCTCTTTTCTGCTCTATTGTTTCCTCCTGTATTCCTGCCTCTAATCTCAGCTCTGCCATGAGACAGATGACAATTGTATGTATTTAATTCTGTAACTCCTTCTTATAATGGCTCTCTAGTCTATCTAGCAGGACTCCTGCATGAAAGAACTCACTGGAAGTTAAGAAGAAAGCATTAGAATTAGCATTAGAATTAGAATTTTCTTTTTGTTTCATAATTTTATTCTTTCTAAAATATTTTTGTATATGTCTATAATATATGTATTTTATAATGTACGTGATATAGTAGTAAAATAGATACATGTGTGGTGGTTCATTTTATGTGTTAAGTTTGCCTAGGCTACAGTACCCAGATACTTGGTCAAATGCATCTGGATGTTACTATGAAGGTATTTTTCAGATGAGATTAACTTGAAATTCATAGACTTGCAGTAAAGCAGATTACCCTCAATAACGTGGTTAGGCCTCATCCAATCAGTTGAAGTGCATGAGAAAAAGACTGACTTCCCCTGGAGAGAGAACTCTCAACAGACTGGCTTCAGAGTCCCAATGTAACATCAACTCTTCCTTCAGTCTCCAGGCTGCTGGGCTGCCCTGTAAATTTCAGACTTGCTAGCCTCCACAATCATATGAGCCAATTCCCTAAAATAAATCTCACTCGCTCTCCTTCTCACTTTCTTGAATATATGTTCATTCTATTGGTTCTATTTTTCTGGTGAACCCTGAGTATTACGACATACTTTACAGAAACACATGTAACATGCTCAAAAGGTTTTCAAAAAAATTTTAATCTTGACTCAATAATTTTACCAATGGGTAGCATGTCAAAATAAATCTCACTCACTCTCTTTCTCACTTTCTTGAATATATATTCATTCTATTGGTTCTACTTTTCTGGAGAACCCTGACTATTACAACATATTTTACAGAAATACATGTAACATGCTCAAAAGGTTTTCAAAAAAAATTTTAATCTGTGCTCAATAATTTTACGAGCGTGTAGCATGTCCCCAAATTTTGGAGACTAGCTGTCTCTATGACAAAGTCTAAACTCCTAAGTGTTTAGACTCATGAGGGACCTTCATGAGCTGGCCCTTGCCTGGCTCACTAGTCTCCTGGGCTGCCATGCCACCACACACATACCAAGCACTTACCATTCAGAAGGGTTTGGAATCCAACAGATTTGTGGACATTTTTACATTTGCTAGCATTTCACTCTGCCCATAGTTCTACCCCCAAACTTCTGCTGCATTTGTCTTATAAACTACTGAACTTTTGTTGGGCTCAGTTCGTGTGTCCCCTCTTCTGAGAAACTATCTCCCCTAGACACATTTAGGTTCTCTTTTCTTTCTATTTCTAAGTGCCCACTATAGACCTAATTATGTCAATTATCCTATTATTTTGTAACTATTTATTGGCATGTCTTTTCACTAGACTGTGGGATTCTTAAGAAGAGATTGTTTTCTTATATGTTTTTATATTTCCAAATCTGAACAGAGTAGATAGCAAATATATGGTGAATTGAGTCACCATGGCTGGACTGCTGTTCAATATACACCCAAATACTCAATTTTGCATGCAAGAGAGTATGAAGCTGAAAAGCATCTCCATGTTCTACAAATCCAAACCCTTGAGTTTACACATGAGAATAACTAAGACCCAGAGGGATAACTTGCCCCAAATCACAAAGCCAGGAAGAGGCAGAGCCAGAAAGAGAATACAGTTTGGTTTTCATGTTGTCCAGAACTCTTTTCACTACTCCACATGGTTGAGTGTGATATATTTCAGGTGCACATACATGTTTTCTGAGTATCTGCATGTTTCTAAAACACAAACATAGGCAGTATGGAATATGTAATCACAAACCAGTCAACACTCATGAGAAGATGGTGAAAACCTGTGATTTTTCTTGACCACCAGATAAACAGCTGTTACAATTTCTTGCCCCATGCTTCCAAAAACAGAAGAGACTTTATGGACAAATTGATCTTTTTAGACACTGATCTTGCTACTTGGTTATGCTGTTTTCAAAGAATAGTGCCAATAAGTGACATCTGATTAATTTTTAAAGTATAATTTCTCTTTTCACCATTACTGTTTTGAGCGACAAGAAGAATCCAATGGAAATGTTTAAAGAATATACACCAACAACTACAATTTACCTAACTTTACCTAACTCCAAAGCAAACTTAGGTCCATCATTCATTCATTCATTTTGTCACAGAGGATCAATAATACTATCTCTCAAGCCACTGTCTCAAACTGAATATCTAATAGCTTTCTGGATATTCCTACATGGTGGACTGGCATGGTTTTGAAATAATTCTGCCCAGAGCTAAACTCATTTCCTTTTCTCAAATATAGTTTTCTCCTGTTTTTGTTTGGTATTTTGAATCATCATGGGTGAATCGCTGTATAATACATACCCAGATACTCAATTTCGAATGAAAGTGATGAATTACTGTATAATATGCACCCAGATACTCAATTTTGCATAAAGGAAGCCTCACCTCAGTTCAGGTCATCATCAACTAGTTTCTTTTAACTGAGTGTCTGTCTGAACAAATGAAACTAACCCATTTCATTTCTACTTCCAATAAAGACTTCCCTTCACAATAATTTTTCTACTTCTAAAAGTGGCACCATTATTCTCTCAGATTATCAAGGAAATTTTTGAAATCAGTTTTCCTACCAGGATTAGACTTAAGCCCCAGTTCCTCCTACACGTCCATATACATTGTCCCTCAAACCTTTTTCTGATTGAATCTAATATCTTGCTGTGAATTCTGTCAGTGGTTTGCTCATTATGACTCAAAAGTATTGACAAAGTCCCTCTGCCTATGTTATTTGACATGGAACCTTCTATCCCTTTTGACTGAAAAGCCACCTGTCTGGCTACCTCTTCTAATTATTCTGCTCATCATTTGAGGGAGAAATTGCTAATGTGATTAGTCAGAGCTTAACCACATTTGTGGTGAGCATGGTTATTCTGTTCTAAAGATTAGTATGTATGAGAGGTGTTTCCTTTTATACTCATTTCTCCCACATGATAAGTATACCCCCAAGGAGGGCACAGATTTGAGGTAGGTCTGGCCAGGTATCTCTGTTCTTATGTTATCTCTTCCATGCTAACAAATAAGTGATGAGTTAAGCTTTGGTCTACTCTGCAGACAGAGTCACTGCAAATAGAAGAAGGAATCAATAATTTTGCTTTAAGTTATATATGACAGTTCAGTTTTACAAAGATTCTGTATGTTGAATTTGAAGCACTGATTCAGCTATTATAGACACAATTTTTCACATTTGATGAAAAATGCTAACATGAGTTTAAGAAGTTAAACAAAAACCCATTTAAGTTAGCTCAAAGTAAAGCACATCAAGGCATGTCATAGTCAAATTTCTGAAATACAATGATATAACAGAAAATCTTAAATAACCTAGGGAAAAAAAACATTAAATATAAGGGTCCAATGATTCAAATGAGGGCTAAATTTTTATGTGAAACCATGGAGGTCAGGAGACAATGGGATGACATTTTTAAAGTGCTAAATGAAAAGAAAAACTGTCAACCTAGAATTTTATATGTAATAAAAATATTTCTCAGATTGGAAGGCAAAACAAGGTCATTTTCGGACAAACAAATGATGAGCTATCTGTTGATAGTAGGTGAATATTAAAAGAAATGTTAAAGAACATTCTGTGGGGAGAAGAATAGATATAGTAGATGCAAATTTGGATCCACACGAAGAACTGTTGAGATCTGCAAATGATAAATGTGTGAATAAATATAGTTTTTAAAATTTTTTTAACTTTTAAAAAAGATAATTTAACTTCTTAAAACAAAAATAACAATATATTGTGGCTTTAAATACATATGAAAGTAAAATATGTGCAACAAGAGCACAACAAAGGCGGGATAGGTAATGAAACCATAGTGTTGTTAAGTTTATAGATTATATTTGAAGTGGCACAATATTATTTTAAGATATAATGTGATAAAGACACATGTAGATTGTAGAGAAAACATATACACACACAACAAGCAAAGCAAAGAAAAGAGTTGTGACTAATATACCAATGAAAAAGTGGAGGAGAGTACTGAAAAATATTCAAAATAAAGCTGTAAAAGAAGGGAGATATCAAAGAACAGATGCATACATAGAAAATCAATAGCAAAATGGCAGGCTTAAACCAATCAGATGAACAATTGCATTAAATGCAAATAAACTAGGGCCTCTTCTGTAATGACTGAGTAGTTCATAGAGGATGATGCCCTGTCACAGATGATGATATAAGTTCTAGACAAAATGCAAACCAAACAAATAAACAATCAATAAGTAGTGATTGACGGCAACAAAGAGCTAACAACAAACGTAGCCAGATTCTGGAGGGAAGCAGACACTTGGAAAAACGCAACAACAGAAGATGAGTTAACAGGTCTTACACCTTTTATCCTGAGGGCAAATGAAATTTAGCAACATGTCGGGATTAAATTTTTAATGGAAAAGTTTATAGTCTTTCTAGTCTGAAGAACTATAGGACAGAGTTTGTGGAAATCACAGCTGCATAAAAGAAGTGTGTATACTGATTAAGAGAGCCCTGATTTCTTTGTGTAAACTCAACCCAAATGTCTGACTTATCTTTGAAACATACATGTGTGGGACAGACTACAGCTAAGGATAAAAAATTGTGCTAAGAGTTGAGCTGCTTACAAGAAAAAGAGTTTGCAGTTTAAGACCAACTAGGAATTTCCAGAATCCAGAGTCTCCACAATATAACATTCAAATGTCCAAGATATAAATTACTCTATTTATGAGGTGCTGGAAAAGGTACTCATTAGTGTAATAAAATAGCAATCAAAGAAGACCAACACTGAGATGACCCAGATCTTAGGATTAATGTGCATGGATTTCAAAGCAGTATTATAATAATTAACCTCAAGGATGAAATAATATATGCTCACAATAACTGAAAAGAAAGGACATCTCATCAGAGAGGAATAAAATGTAAAAAACAACCAAATGGGAATTGTAAAGCCAAAAAATACAATACATTAAAACAATTCCACTGAGATGATCAGTAAGAAGGAAATGACGGAGAAAACAGGCACTAAATTTGAAAATAGATCAACAGACGTTATACATTTTGAAACCTAAAAAAAAAAAAAAAAGTAAAGAACAGATCTTCTCAGACTATGAGGGAAAAAAAAAAAAAGACTATCAGCAGTGGGAGAGACTGAGAAGAGGAGAGAGAAAATATTTGAGGAAATAATGGCTGAAAATACCCCCAATTTTTTTTTTTTTTTAAAAAAAGAGAATTTACAAATCCAAGAACGTATTGCGTTTTTGGAGTATGAATAGTACAAAGTACAAAGTACAAAATATAATGTACAAAGCAGGAAAAGTACAAAATATAATGGCAAGAGACTATAATAGAGTCAAACTTCTAAAAACCTAAGATAAAAGGAAAAATCCTGAAGCAGCCAAAGAAAAATGACACCGTATAGAGCAAACAATAAGTTAAAAAAAAAAAAATGAAGGCAAGAGGCAGTAGGGAAACATCTTCAAAATACTTTTAAAAAAAGTCTCTCCCCAATTAAACAAAATTTTTTGAGAGACAGGGTCGCCTTATGTTGCCAAGACTGGTCACGAATTCTTAGGGTCAAATGATCTTCCTGCCTCAGCCTCTCCAGTAGCAGGGAATACAGGTGTGTGCCACCATAGCCAGCCACAAATTCTATGTCCAACAAAATGCTTTTCAAGAAACAAATGAAGAAACATATGTTCATGGTGGGGGGAAAAGAACTTATCCTCAGTATAGCTGCACTATAAGACATACTAAACGAAGCTGTTCATGAGGAAGTAAAATAATACAAAAGGAAAACTCTGGTTTTCAGACAAGAATTATCATTATAAAAATGTTGAATATATGGATAAATAAAAGAGACTATTTTTATCTTAATTTTAAACAATACCTAGGACTGATTAAAGCAAAAATTATAACATTGTAGTGTATGTAATGGATTTAGATGTAATGCATAAGACAACTACGGTATAAGGGAATTGGGGGAGATAAATGAATCTATAATGTTGCAAGGTGTATAGATTTTTCAAGAACTAGTACAATATTTACTCTAAGTAAACTTTGAAAAGTCAAGGATACATCCTGAAATTCCTAGAACATCCAATAAAATTAATAAAAAGAGGTATAGCTAAAAAGGCAATAGGTAATTAAAAATTACTTTCCAAAATATAAATAGGCTATGTACTCTATTTACAGGACAGATTGCCAGGTGAAATAAAGACGGTAAACACAAAATTTTTCTGTGTGTGAGTTACATGTAAATATAAATAGTTAGCTGGGTGCAGCGGCTTACGCTTGTAATCCCAGCACTTTGGAAAGCTGAGGCGGGTGGATCACCTGAGATGAGGAGTTTGAGACCAGCCTAGCCAACGTGGCAAAAACCCATCTCTATTAAAAATACAAAATCAGCTGGGTGTGGTGGCACGTGCCAGTAATTCCAGCTACTTGGGAGACTGAGGCAGGAGAATCGCTTGAACCTGGGAGGAGGAGATTGCAGTGAGCTGCGCCACTGCACTCCAGCCTAGGGGACAGAGTGAGACTCTGTCTCAAAAAAAATATATATATATATAAAAATACATTATATATAATTATATAGTATAGTAATATTACATAATATATTATATAATGTTAACAATATATTTAATAATAACTATATGTGTATATATAGTTATTATTTTTTGAAAGTACCACGCAATGGGGAGATACTGGTCAAAGTTGTACCCTTTGCCCAGTTTTAGTTAGACAGGAGGAATAAATTCTGCAGATCTGTTGTTCAAAATTGTGTCCATAGTTAATAATAAAGTATTTTATATTGAAAACTGCTAAGAAAGTATTTCTGAAATGTCCTCACCACGAAAAAATAATAAGTATATGAGTTGATTGATATGGTTTGGATATTTGTCCCCTCCAAATCTCATGCTGAAATTTGATCCCAGTGTTGGAGGTGGAGCCTGGTAGGAGGTATCTGAGTCATGGGGCAGATCTCTCAGGAATGGCTTGGTGTCCTCCTAAGGTAATGGGTGAGTTCTCTTTCTACTGGTTCTTTTGAGATCTGTTTATTTAAAGCAGCTGGTCATTTCCTCCTCCGTCTTTCTCCCTCTCTTGCCATGTGATACTTGGGCTCCCCCTTTGCCATCCACCATGACTGAAAGCTTCCTAAGGCCTCACTAGGAGCAGACACCAACCCAGGCTTCCTGTACAGCCTGCAGAGCTATGGACCAAATAAATCTTTTCTTTCTTTTTCTTTTTTTTTTTCTTTCTGGTTGAGACAAGGTCTTGCTATGTCACCTAGGCTGGAGTGCAGTGGCACGATCTTGGCTTACTGCAACCTCCACCTCCTGGGCTCAGGCAATTCTCCTGCTTCAGCCTCCTGAGTAGCTGGGACTACAGGTGTGCACCAATATGTCCGGCTAATTTTTGTATTTACTGTAGAAGCAGGGATTCGCCATGTTGGCCAGGTGGCCATGAACTTCTGGGCTCAAGGGATCTGCCTGCCTTGGCATCCCAAAGTGCTGGGATTATAGGCGTGAGTCACCACTCTGCTCCCAGCCATCTCTTTTCTTTATAAATTACTCAGTTTCAGATATTCCTTATAGCAATGCAAAACAGACTAACACAGTGATGGATATATGTTAATCAGCTTGATTTAATCGTTCCACTATATACATGGCAATAGATAAATTAATATGTAAACATCATATTGTACCTCATAAATATATACAATTATTTGTCAATTAAAAATAAATAAAAAATTTTAAATAAAAATTAAAAATTACCATGCAAATACCAATCATAAGAAAGGTAGAGTTGTTATATTAATATACCATGGAATGAAGATTTCAGGGAAAGGAGTATTATCAGAGATAAAGAGGAATATTTAACAATGATTTAAAAAATAGTTCATAAAGAAGTCCTAACAATAATACATGCATATGTACCTAATAGTATAGTTTCGAAATAATTGAAGCAAATATTGACAGACAGTAGAGAAACAGACGAAACTATAGTTATAGTAGGAGATTCTAAAACTAATCTTTCAGTAAATAACAGACCTACTTGAGAGAAAATCAGTAAGAATACAAACAACTTGAAAACTTTATCAACCAACTTGATCGAATTGACATTTATGGAGCACTGCAGCTAACGGCCTGCAGAATTTGAATTCCTTTCAAATTCACACAAGACATTCTCCAGGACAGGGCATATCCTGGGTCATTTAAAAAGTCTGAATTCCAAAGGTTGATATTATACTGAGCATGTTCTCATACCACTGTAGAATTAAAGTAATAATTGATAAAACAGAAAAATAGAAAAGCCTCAAATATTTGAAAATTAGGTAACCCAGGTCTAAGCAATCCATGGGTTAAAGAAGAAATTACAAAGAAAACTACAAAATATTTTAATAAAAAAATGATGAAAAATTGTGATTTGTGAAATGCAATTAAAATAGTGCTTAGCAGGGAGTTTATAGCTCTATGTGCTTATTTTAGAAAAGAAGCAGGGTTAAAATCATAACTTTCTAACCTAAGAAGTTGAAAAAAAAAATCAGATTCAAGCCAAGGAAAGTAGAACAATGAAAATAATAAAGATAGGAGCAGATACTAATGAAATAAATTTCAGAGAAAGAAACCAAATGTGGCTCTTTGAAAAGATTATATTAAAATTGATTAACTCTCTCACTATATTGATTATCAATATCAGGAATGAAAGTGAGGATGCTAGTATAGATCTTACAAGTATTATAATGATAAAAAGAAATATTAGAGATGATTTGAGCCAGTAAGTTCAACAGTTTTGATGAACAAATTCCTGGGGAGAAAAATAACAAACTGATTTTTAAAAATAGAAAATTTAAATAGCTAAATATCTACTAATGAAATATAAATAGTAATTAAAAACATTACCTAAAATATAATCAGAGCAATGGAGTAAAATGGACATTTCAGAAATAAACTTAACGTTTTTCGTGAAATAAGTTTCAGCAAAGCCTCCAAATTGAAATGATGGGGGAAAGGAGCATCTTCTCAACAAATGGTGGTGGGACAACTGGATAGCCACATGGGGGAGAAACCTTGCCTCATCTCTCTCCCCATATACATAATTTAACTTAAGATGGATCTCAGAACTAAAAATAAAAGCTAAAACTATATAGCTTCCAGAAGAAAAAAATTGGATATCCTCAATACCTTGAGATACACAAATATTTCTTAGGATATAAAAAGCAAAATCCAGCTGGGCACGGTGGCTTACGCCTGTAACGTCAGCACTTTGGGATGCCAAGGTGGGCGGATCACGAGGTCAGGAGATTGAGACCAGCCTGGCCAACATGGTGAAACCCTGTCTCTACTAAAAACACAAAAATTAGCTGGGCGTGGTGGCACATGTCTGTAATCCCAGCTACTCAGGAGGCTGAGGCAGGAGAATGGCTTGAACCAGGGAGTCAGAGGTTACAGTGCACAGAGATCATGCCACTGTACTCTGCCTGGCAACAGAGAGCGAGACTCCATCTCAAAAAAAAAGAAAAGAAAAGAAAAAGAAAAATCATAAAAGAAAAATCGTTACGTGATCAAAATTAAATTTGTTATGCTAATTAAAATACCCTGTGTATAAGGATGAGTTTGTGTCCTTTGTAGGGACATGGATGCAGGTGGAAACCATCATTCTCAGCAAACTATCGTAAGAACAGAAAACCAAACACTGCATGTTCTCACTCATAGGTGGGAACTGAACAATGAGATCACTTGGACTCAGGAAGGGGAACATCACACACCGGGGCCTATCATGGGGAGGGGGGAGGGGGGAGGGATTGCATTGGGAGTTATACCTGATGTAAATGACGAGTTGATGTGTGCTGACGAGTTGATGGGTGCAGCACACCAACATGGCACAAGTATACATATGTAACAAACCTGCACGTTATGCACATGTACCCTAGAACTTAAAGTATAATAAAAAAAAATAGATTAAGTATTCAACAAGGGAAGTCAGAAGAAGGTAATATCATCCACAGAGACAGGTTTGTTGTGTAGAATTTTCATAAAGATTTCTCACTTCCTTGGGACTCTTCAAGTATGTGGTTATTTTTAAAAATAAATTTCCAAAAGTAAAAAAAAAAAAAAAAATGCCCTGTGTACAGTAATTAAACAGATAAGCCACAAACCGGAAGATAATATTGTAATGTATATATCTGACAAAGGACTTATATCCAAAATACACCAAAAACTTCTACAACTTAATAAACATAAAGACAACTAGTCATGTCAAAACATGAGCAACATATTTATGGTTCCCTTCAGGAAAGGATGATTAATGTATTGACTGGGAGAGGACAGCAGAATTTCTCTAGGGTATTAAAGTGTTCTGTATCTTGATCTAGGTGTAGACCACGGTGGGGTATGCTCTTGTCAGAACTTATCAAATGGTGCACTTAAGATCCAGTGTCTCTCTTTTTATGAATTGTATCTCAATGGAAAAAAATAAGTGTTTAATTTTCAAATTTGCTACAATACCAATCCTGTAATAATTTCTCTTACATCATGACAACTAATAATTTCAAGTCAAATTATTTATTTTGATAAAAATGCCACTCATTTAAAAACACTTGAATGTGACAATATGTCCTTAAATCTAGAAAGCTGATTTGCTATAGGATATGTGGGAAACAAATCTGTCCTCTGAGCTCACTTTATGGTAAATACTATTTTGCTGCAATTAATGGAAGTGGTTTTTTTTTTATTTATAAAGCAAAAGAATGTACACCCATTAATTTTTCACTTGCTAATGCAATAATAAGGCAGCATTTTAAGATGATGAAAAATGATTCTTCAGGCAGCATGATACAGCAAAAAGAACAATGGACTGAAGTCAGGAGGTCTGCTCTGTGTTCTTGGCATTGCCACTTCATAACTGTGCATTGAACCCTGGAAAAGTCCCAGCATCTCTGTCTTTCTCTCCCTCATCTGCAAAATGAAGCGATTGAAGTGAACGACCTTTGAGACCCTTCCTGCCTCTAACATTCTAAGATCTATGATCCATGCCTTGAACTATGACTGCAGGTGTCCTCTCTTTTGACATTTTAATATGCCGAGGCACTTACATTTATTTTCATTCATTCTATTACTATGCAAGGATCAAATTCAGGAAGCTATTTTAAAAATATGGGAAAATTTAATTAATTTTAGTTGATATTTATGATTCTGTTAGCACATTATTTGTTATTAAGGTCACATAAAGAACTAATCATTTCTACTCTGATTCCAGAGGCATAGTGTGTATTACAATAACATAAATCATATTAGTGTGAATGTGAGATTAATTTCAAAAAGAGACAAATTACATGCTTTGCTTAGTATTTACATATTGGATGTTATGAATTTATTTCTTATTCATGGTAATAACATTAATTACAATAAATTTGTTTTATATTCATGTAAATGTCACACACTTCTGGAATTTGGCATCTATAATACATGAATAAATGGCCACTAGCTTTTTACTCTCATATTTCGGATGTAGTTACTCAAATGAATAGTCACAAAATTAACAAGCTATGAAACCAGAAAAAAAAACTGATAGTTGAATTTTATTGATTTTTGTCACAATATCAAACTATATAATTTCTTACCTCTGGAACTTATTTAGTAATTTTATGTAATGAATTATTTATTAACAGCCAGAGGCCTAACTGGGAATTACTTTGATCTAGGTTCAGCACTTGAGGAAGCTGGCTTAAGAAGGCTGTGTACTCAGTGAAACCGACATTGCTACTGAAACATAGTCTGCCTCTATGTTTGTTTCCCTTCACCTCTACTAATCTTGATGAGAGATAATGTGATATGATACAAAGAATTATAATCGAAGAGGTAAGACACCAGAAAACCTGGGTTCAAATTTCAATTGTACCACTTAAAATAGGCTTATCTTAAGCAAGTTTCTCAACTTATGTAGATCTATAAAACAGAAACTATTTAAATGTAATTCAATTTATAAATATACCTGGAACCCTCTAGGCAATTAATATTAATTGGATATGGATTTGTATCCTATGCCTTCCGTCTAACTCCTACCTTCATTTTCTTAATCCTTTTAATTTACAATTGCTTTGTTAGATAAAAATCTCTTTCTTTATTGTGTCCCTCCATGTTCTCATTAATTTCCTATCCAGACCAGCCATCTACATCTTTACTCTGTCAACTAGGCTCCCAGCTCCTTAACAGTGGGTCCAGTGGCTCCCACCACTCAGAGCAAACCATCCTATGTTTTCAGCCTCTTCTGGAAGCACTTAGCTGCCTCACTTTGATGGAAACCTTGCTCTTCCTTAATCACACTGAAATCCTCAAAAACCTGCTGAAGAAAATTCTTTCTTCTCCAACCCTTATTACCACTTAATGAACCCCTGAACCAACTTTCTCATTCTCCCACAGCCCATCATTTCTACGACCACTTGGTCCAGCCTCCTGAGTCATGGCTGATATCATTCTCCGGTTTAAAAATCCTTGTTGACTGGGCACAGTGGCTCACGCCTGTAATCCCAGCACTTTGGGAGGCCGAGGCGGGTGGATCACCAGAGGTCAGGAGTTCGAGACCAGCCTGGCCAACATGGTGAAACCCCATCTCTACTAAAAATGCAAAAATTAGCCGGGCATGGTGGCAGGCGCCTGTATTCCCAGCTACTCAGGAGGCTCAGGCAGGAGAATCACTTGAACCCGGGAGGCAGAGTTTGCAGTGAGCTGAGATTGTACCACTGCACTCCAGCCTGGGCAACACAGAGCAAGACTCTGTCTCAAAAAAAAAAGAAGAAAAAAATTCTTATTGACTATTTGGGGCCAAAGATTTGTTATGACAAAGTCTAAGCTTATTACATGGGCTTTCAAGACCTCTATTAATCTGGCCCTAATCTATCTTTCTAATCTTAATCACTACATCTGTTTGCAAGCCTTTTATTTTAGTGAAACTGAACTGTTGCTTATACAGCTCTCTCTGTTCTTCCTAGACATGTTCACATTCTGTCTACCGAGATTAATTTTCATCCTAACCCCACATGTCCAAATAATACCCATTTTCCACATACAAAGTCAAGTTCTACCTCTTTCTAAAGTTGTATTGGGTCACTGTGGGAAATCATCTCTTTCCTTATTGTGTGGGCTCCGTGCCTCTCATGGCCATCACACCTTTCTACCATGCATACTACCAACTTACATATATGTCTTTTTCTCGTCATGTATTCTTTGATTGCAGGACCCATATATAATTCATCTGCAAATTTCTAAAAGAAAAGCACAATGGTTTGTAGAAAACAAGTTCTTCAATATGTGAGTGAAATAAAGTAGTTTTGTATTATTTAAACAAAACTATACTTCCCTGAACTTTGCTGGAAGAGTATTTGCTGCAGAAAATAGAAATTTATTATTTCTAAAAAAGAACCTTTGTAGAACAAAATTTGGGGTAAAAAGACTATATTTATTATAAAGGTATAAGGACATCTCAAGAATGTAAAGTCTGGGAATTAGCAGGTTTTCATGGATGGAGTGTAATCAAAGGCTGGTACCCTCTGGGGATGCTGGGACATCATATCTTTCCATCCCTCATTTGTGATTATTTCTGGGTGTCTGATGTTGTTTGATCTTTCTCTCTCCCCCGTCTCTGAAAACTAAAACTTTTGCTTTTCAACCCATATTACAGATCTTGATTGCAACAACTTTTGAATTTTCACTTTTTCTATTAAAGAATATCTAGATTGCAACTCAAATCTCTAAGTTACAATTCCACATTTTCAAACAAGGACCCTAATATACCTGGCAGAAATCAACTGCCCATATTTAAGCTTGCCACCTTTGATTAGAGAGCAAAATTACACTGTCAGACATTTTTGGATACACTAGCGCTTCTTCAAAATGGACATGACTATAGTATGCACCAAGACTCCCTGTTGCACCCAGGGATGTTTATAATCATTGGCATCATTTGGAAAGAGTAACTTCTCCAAAAAAGTATGTAAGTGGCACAGGCTACCCAGTAGGTGCCCTTGCCAGTGGTTCGACTTCTGAAGTAATCTTCAGATTATAAAAAATTATTCTCTAGTTTTAGGCCAGGCACAGTGGCTCACATCTATAATCCCAGCACTTTGGGAGGCCAAGGTAGGTGGATCATGAGGTCAAGAGATCGAGACCATTCTGGTCAACATGGTGAAACCCCATCTCTATTAAAAATACAAAAATTAGCTGTCTGTGGTGGCATGCGCCTGTAGTCCCAGCTACTAAAGAGGCTGAGGCAGGAGAATTGCCTGAACCCAGGAGGCAGAGGCTGTGGTGAGCCAAGATCGCACCACTGCACTCCAGCCTGGCAACAGAGTGAGACTCCATTAAAAAAATATATATATCTAGTACAGCTGCTAGTTCTTCAAAAATATTTGAAGTACTGTGTATTTGCATTTTGTTCCAAACAGGATTCAAGTCAGAGTTATAGTTTTGATATAAATTTATGAAATCATTTTGACTCCTTGAGGCTCTTTATCTTCGAGATTGGCAAAAGAACACTTTTGAAACTGAACCAGTTTATGAAATAGTTCTTCATCTGAAGATGAAGGTAGAGTCGTCTGGTAAGTGAAAAGACACATTTTTCTTCCATTGGCTAGAGAGCGACTGATTCAACACAGGATTTCAAACGTTTGAAAGGAAAGATGAATCATCCTACTTTAAATGCAACTTTTGGCCATTACAGCTCAGTTGGTTTGATAACAAGCTTGGAAATACATATATATATTTTTGCCCCTAAATCTGTTGGGTTCCTTTCTTTGACCAGAAGAAGATCAAGTGACGTGATCAAAGGGGTCATGTGTCAGAGGAAGGGGCAGCTTCTACCTCCATAAGGTAGAAGTATGAGGGAAGAGACTGATAGCATATTCAGGAAGCTCTTTTCTGGAACCGAATGAAATAAAAGGAAGGAAAGCAAGACTCAGCTGGTACTAGGTAAAGGACTAGAGCCTAGACCTGATCCAACATTTACAGCTGATTGGACTAGGAGGGAAGGGGAGTGATATGTTTTGGTCTGTGTCCCTACCCAAATCTCATGGTCAACTGTAATCCCCAGTGTTGGAGGTGGGGCCTGGTGGGAGGTGACTGAATCATGAGGGTGGTTTCTAATGGTTTAATACCCTCTCCACCTTGGTGCTTCTTCGTGATAGCGAGTTTTTGTGAGATCTGGTTATTTAAAAGCATATAGCACCTCCCCACTCTCTATCTTGCTCCTGCTCTACCCATGTGAACTGCCTGCTTTCACTTTGCCTTCCGCCATGATTGTAGGTTTCCTGAGGCTTCCCCGGAAGCCAAGCAGATGTCAGCATCATGCTTCCTGTATAGCCTGTGGAACTGTGAGCCAGTTACACTTCTTTTCTTTGTAAATTACCCAGTCCCGGGTATTTTTCTGTAGCAATTCAAGAACTGCCTAATACAGGGAGCTAGGTAAGAAGGAGACTAGAGAATGAAGGGCAGTGTAACAGATAAGTGGGTGGTTGTCTGTAGACAAACCAAGATTGCTTATCTTGGTTATTTACTCAGCTAGCCCAGTCTTGCTCTGGTTAGTCAGTATATTTTGTTAAAGGTCTGGAACAGTATTGTATTAGAGTTCTCTAAAGGTACAGAACTAATAGGAAAGATGAATATACAAAGGGGAGTTTATTAAGGAGTATTGACTCACATGATCACAAGGTGAAGTCCCACACTAGGCCATCTGCAAACTGAGGAGCAAGGAAGCCAGTCAGAGTCCCAAAACCTCAAAAGTAGGGAAGCCAACAGTGTAGCCTTCAGCATGTGGACGAAGGCCGGAGAGCCCCTAGAAAATCACTGGTGTAAGTCCAAAAGTCCAAAGCTGAAGAACTTGGAGTCTAATGTTCAAGGGCAGGAAGCACCCAGCACGGAAAGAAAGATGAAGTCAAAAGACTCAGGGAGTCTGCTCCTTCCATGTTCTCTGCCTGCTTTATCCTTGCAGCACATGCAGCTGATTAGACGGTGCCCACCCAGATTGAGAGTGGGTCTGCCTCTCCCAGACCACTGACTCAAATGTTAATCTTTTTAGGCAACACCCTCACAGACACACCTGGGAACAATACTTTGCATCCTTCGATCCAATCAAGTTGACACTCATATTAACCATCACAAGTAAACACAAAAGCTTACCCTCACATGGGTCTTCTGACATTGCTTGCTAGTGTTTGAGAGGGGGAGAGACATAAGGAGTAGGAGAAGAGTGAAACCAGAATGGAAATAACTGGGACACAGGCTGCTGACTTTCCCCTCTGTCCCGCTACTAATGAGGGTAGACATGCAGAAACCCCATTTTTGTCCTTTCTGCATCGATTATAACTATCAATTAATTTATCTGGTGGGAAAGTCATTGACAGTTTAATAAAATTATAATATCCAAATTCCCGGTCAGCCCTTTATATCAGTTAGCAATGTATTCAGTGGCACAACTGAAACTCTCAAACAAGATTTCATTTATCTCTATAAACAAAAATTCCAATATGGACCATCCAAGGTTAATGACAATTTAGTGATAACATCTGGGATCCAACTCTTCCTGTCTTTCCTCTGTCATCCTCACAGTGCAGGCCTTTGCCTCATGCTGGTCACCTCATGGTGGCAAAATGGCTGCTGTACCACCAGGTTCATGTCTGCATTCCAAGAAGAAAAAATGAGAAAGACCGACAGTTGAATCTGCGACTATCCTAAATAAAATTGAAACACTGTTAATTACCAAGAAGAGAATACAATTTGATGGGGCAACTAGTTGTATTTGCCTTACCCTTCCCTTGATCAATTAAACCCATATATGTTTTTAAATCAAAAAGTCAAAGTAAACTGTGAAAGAGTGTATTGCTTATAACTAGTCCTGGACACTAGGGATTGACACTGCCTGGTTGAGCAGATCTGATTTCTCCAAAATATTTCAAAGCTAAGTAAGGTATGCTACCTTATTGATGGTTAACACAATGCCTGTAGGCCCCTGTAACTTGACCCTCTGCACATCAGTTATGAAGACGGAAGAGGACAGAAGGTAGACAGAAGAAGCACAGGTATTCTGGTAACAAACCACTCGCTGTACTGTGTGAAGAAGTGATGGAACAGAAAGCTGTGTTGCTGGGAAAAGCTGAATTATGAAGGACTCCATGTGTGATACTAAGCAGTTTGGATTTTTTCATATAGCAATAGTGAACTTGTGAAGAGCCAGAGAGATCCCAGTAGGCAAGATGGCGACAAAGAACACCCATTTTTATTTATTTATTTCGCATCAATGTACTAGTTCTGAACATTTGATCTAAGTTTCTAAGTGAAAACTTAAAAGATCATTATCCTTAAAGTTATCACATTAGACTCCATAGAAACTCACAATTCATAAATGAGACATTCTTTTATCATATCAAAGTAGTTGTTCCTTATATTCTTACCTATATTTAAAGTATCGTTTTCCTTCTCTGCTTAAAGAATGAATCACAGGTAGACACTCATTAATACCCAACATAATACTTCAGTTAGGTTCTAAATTAAAGGACAAATTTGGGAGAAAAATCATGTGTCAGAAGCATCTTTGCTCCACCAGCAGCTTGAATTCACACAAACACTGGAACTGAGTGGAATCTGGAGCCCACTTTTTCTATTAAGGAATTTGTTACTTTCTGTTCCAGACAACCAGGACAAACTACAAACTCTACTAGCAACAAAATCACCTCCCACGTTTAAAATAGTGCAAACAGCAGGTGTTCACAAGACAAAGACATATTGCCTTTTCCCCAAAGGAAGCAAAGGCCCAGATCTTTACACCAAGCCAACATCCATAAAAAGGATCAAGTGAGGGCTTTAACCAACTAAGAATCTCAATTTAGGTTTCTTCTCCAAAGACAGAAGCTGAGCACATTGCTGTCACCTGAATTTTAACTTAAGAAAAGAGTACACAAAACTTTATTTTGTTTAACTCTGGTATTCAAGAAGATGTATAATTTTCTGAGAGACTGTGACAGTTACCTGGAAAATACTATGCTGAAAATAAAAAATCAGTTCAATTCAAGAGATCTAGATTTTCAATCCGCTATTTTACATTACAAGCAATGTTCATGAAGGAACTTACAAATCCTCTGGGACTCTGAGTTTTCTCTGTAAAAATGGAGTCAATTATTTTTGTCTTCTTTCAAGAATTTATTCCTTTCTTTCAAGCAAGAATCAACTTAATTCTTAAAGCTGCTCAGCCAAAATGCAAGCAGAAAAAGCAATTTTAAACATAATCAATTTAAAAAGTAGAATATGTTCCCCTGAATTTCTGAGTTATGTAGTCAACTAAAATATACAACTTAAACTGTTATAAACTCATTTGAATCCCAAGCAACATGATATGCTTAATGAGAGCTAGAGGATGGTGCTGAGGAGCAAAGAGGTTTCATGTTCAAAAATAGCTTTCATTACTTTTGCTATATTTTTTTTATTTTGGAATCAATTAATTGCCAATTAATCTAGATTTAGTGATAACCAGATGAAGGGAATAAACATATCTTGGAAAGGTGAGATACCAGATAACAGAAAGATATTGATGAGGTTGGTGGGTGAGTGAGAAGAGAACCTCCTATTCTCCCCTTTGTACTATAAGACTTGTGTGTTTGGCCAGGCATGGTGTCTCACGCCTGTAATCCCAGCAATTAGGGAGCCTGAGGCAGGTGGATCACGAGGTCAAGAGATCGAGACCATCCTGGCCAACATGGTGAAACCCCATCTCTACTAAAAATACAAAACTCAGCCAGGAGTGGTGGCGTGTGTCTGTAATCCCAGCTACTCAGGAGGCTGAGGCAGGAGAATCACTTGAACCTGGGAGGAGGAGGTTGCAGTGAGCCGAGATCAGGCCACTGCACTCCAGCTGCCTGGCGACAGAGTGAGACTCTGCCTCAAAGAAAAAAAATGAAACAAAAAAAGACTTGTGTGTTTGCATTTAGGTTTCTCATTTCCAAAGTAACAATGACATTTCTCCAAATGCTGTTCTCTCGTTTTAAAACCATTCAGCACTGTGCTATTCTCACCAAGGTCGTAATTTTTACTGACACACTGAAATTTCTGTGAAATCTATCTAAACTATAGGAAACCAATAGCAAGAAAGGATTTTACCAGAATTGGTAAATGCATTAATGTTTGTTTGTTCTAGCAATATTTCTCCTAAAAGAGGGCTAGAAAGCAAAATGATGGGTCCTCAAGGCTCTCATGGGGAAAGAGAAGAAGAGACATTGGGAATTGCATTTTTAAGTGTAGTAACTTTGCAATAAAGCAAGACAGCTCATTTTTTGCTGATGCCTTTAAAACCCTGGAGAGTTGTTTTGAAAGCAATATGACAATATAAGCAGATTGTCAAAGTGTACCTTACCTTTCACTCTATTGAGACCTTGTAAAGAAAATCACTCAAACAAGATCACAATTACGCTTGAAGATATTTACTACAGGATTAACAGGAACGGTAACGAACAAAAATAGACTTTGGAAATAACCTACATCTCAAAATATTTGAGAATGCTTAGTTCTTACTTATGGAATAGAGGTATAGTAATTCTCAATCTTGTATTTTATTTTATTATCTTTTATTTAAAAAGATAGTATTATTTAAATGGGCTTCCAAATCAACCATAACATGTTAACCATTTTTCTACTGTGCAGGTGCTGCTTTTTGGATATCATGATGCTAAGAAAATATGACCAGGAGAGAGAGAAAGAAAGAGAGAGAGAGAACTGATGATGGGATGCTTCATCTTATCAAAAGCCAGCAAAATATTGTATATGGGTGGTAAAGGCTAAATGCTGAGATATGCATGAAGGTTCCAGTCTTTAGTTTAAATATATATATATTTATATATATAATTTTTATTTTTTATAAATTTTATATATAAATATAAATTTATATATAAATATATATATATATATAATTTTTTTTGCCTAACTTTAGAGCACCTAGGAAGCGAGGAATAGAGTTGGGAATTACCAGATGAATGAGATGAGTGCAGGGCAGACACAATGTATTTGTCTGGGTTTAACCATCTGCCTGTCAAAGTCCCTGTGCTCTGCTTCCAAGCAGAGACTTTGTAAGTAAAGTGGTCCTTACTGAGGGGAGCCCATGAAAATACCCACCACCAGTATATTGGCAAAATTCATTTTTGAGTAGACTTTCTCATTTTTAAAGATGAGTAAAATCACAAAACACAAATAAGATTTGTTAGAAAATAATACAAATGGAATGAGAAGAAAAATTATTCCGAAGAATTAGAAAAACAGTTATTTAAAGTTGCTCAACAAAAAACCCTGGGTATCCGCCATAGGATGAGTAAAGACATGGTAAATAGAATGGGGTGATGCAGTTATAAAAAGAGATCAGGTTAAGAAAAAATCAGAATGAAGAGGTGCAAAGCAAATAATCTGAGATTTAAAATAACAAAAAGAAGGGGAAAAGGCTAAACTAAGAGAGATCAGCTCCAAAATTTCAGCAGGAGAATAACATTCTGCATAAAAAAAATCAATAATGTCAAACTCTAACTTGTCCATTCTCTTAAAATAATAAAGAAAAAAATGGATAAAATTATAGCAGAGAAAATTAAAGGAATAAAACGATTTGGAGTTTAAACATTGTAGGTGCTCCTAAGTCACAGATCAAATAATGCAAAAGCCAGCAACAAAAAAAAGTAAGTTAAAAAAACTTTCTGCAACTGAAATTAATAATCTTAGAAATATAAAGGAAGTAAGAAAGAAAGGAGGAAAGAATGAAAGGACAGGGAAAAAAGGGCGGGAAGGAAGGAGGAAGGGAGGGAGGGAAGGGAGGGATGGAGAAGAAGAGGTAGCGAAAAAGAGAGTGAGGGAGGAAGGAAGACAGCAAGCAATTTTTATGACAAGAGAGCCATATGTAGATATTTCCTGTCAAATTTTTTCATAATACAATTAAAGATAAGATTCTACAATATTTAGAAAAAAGAGAAAAAGTTACTATCAACAGCAATAAAAAAATGCTTACCTATAGTAGATGATTTTCTTTATATGCCTAACTACTATCGTTGAGAGAATGTCCTGTAAAATCACAATTTGGTTGACAAAAGCTGCAAGTCAAGCATTTTACTTTAAGCAGATTTGATCTTTGTGGTCAAGGCAACAGAAAAAATCATCAGCACAACATACATGACTTTACTGAAAAACTTAGAGGAGATTAATAAATATATTTTAAATCCCTTACCTGCACTGAAGCCAAAGAATAATCTTATTCTGAAGTCTAAAAATAAGTAATGTTTAAATATTTATTTTGTAAAACAGAGGTAACCACAAATTAATTAATAATAGAATATTACATAATTTAAACATTCTTTTATTGGCCATTTTGATGACACTGCTTTTCTATTATAACTAATGTTAGAATAAGCCTATTTCAGAGAAGTTTTATAACAGTAACTTTCTTATAATTAGCTTTTAAAATTGAATATAAATTCAAAGGTGTTTTGTGGAATATTTAATAATATAAAAAAGTTTATGATATGATATTAGGGAGAAAACCAGAAAGCAAGAGATCATATATAGTAAGAAGTATAGTTACAAACACACTACACATTCTCTCACACAAACATACAAGTGTCCATTTGCCGGTTATGAAATTGGGGATTATTTTCTTGTTTTATCTTTTTAATAATTTAAAATTTTCTTCAATGGTGATGCATTTCTATTATAATCAGAAAAGTTAATTATCAAATTGATAAAGCATTTGAGTTATCACATTGATAATTTGGAAAAGAGTTTTATTATTCAGTGTTATTTAAGTATTTAAACTTATTCAGAATGATATGACAAAAAATACAAAGCGATCTATCATTAAAAAATTACACTTAATAATCTATAAGTTGATAAACTATGTTCTCCTTCAAGTTTGTTGACATAAAATATGGAAATTACCTGACTTATAAAGACATTCGTTACCCAATCAGTAGTTACTAACTTTTAGTATCTGGGAAGTACACCAAACACGTTTTATAAGAACTTATCAATTTATTATTAATTATAGTGCTACACTTTCACTTAGAGTCACTTTATGAAGCCTAACATTAAAAAAATGGTTAGAGAAAATTAAATTTTTATAATGTTAATGCCTTGCTGACTTTTTAAAATGAAATGACTATTTAAACACATGCACGACATATTTTCATAAAAACTCTAGAGCTCCATCAACTAATGATAAATGGATCAACAAATGTATTATACTAATACCATACAATGGTAAAAGTAAAATAAATATCCACTCAATGAAATATTATCCAACAATAAAAAAGTACTAATACATGCTACACATGGATGAACCTAAAAATATGTTACATGAAGGAATTCAGTTCCAAAAGAAAAAGTACACATGGCATGATTCCATTTATGTGAAATGTCCAGAAATGACAAATCTACATAAACGGAAACTAAGAGGAGCAGGAATGGAAAATGACTGCTCATAAGTACAGGGTTAGTTTTGGGGTGATTAAAAAATATTCTAAAATTAGATTGTATTGGTGGCTACACAACTCTGAATATACTAAAAACCACTGGACTAAGCACACTGAATGGGTACATTTTATGGTTTGTGAATTATATCTCAATCAAACTATTAAAAAAAACTTTGAAGCTCCAGATTCAGTTCATATAATTCATGTAAAATGTCTGCTATATAACTTTATTGGTAAAGCCAGTCCTGATTGCTTCTGTTATAAAAACTGCCCTCATTTTAAAATTAAATTAAATGTGCATATTAATGTTTCCCTTTTATAACCATCTTACTTCCAAACACCAGAATGGCTGGGGATGAGTTTATCTCATTAATTCACATATCAGTTTTTTAAAGTGCTGGCTGGATACCCTGAAATTCATTACACTAATTGTTCTAATGTCAATAGCCAATGCTGTGTGCAAATCAGTACTCAGTCTTTTGGCCACAAAAGCTTGTGTTTTTGTTTGTTTTAAACAATGTTTCCAAATTGGAGAATAAGGCAGAAATTTGAGTAAGACCCCTGTTACAGCAACTATGTTTGAATGAATACATACCTTTTTTGTGTGAATCTACATGAATTGAATAAATTGATTCCACAGTTTTTAAAATACCAACCATAGTTGAATCATATGCAAGTCTTTGAATGCTATAATCTCATCAGTAATGCTTTTTTCATTGCTGTAGAGGCAGATATAAATTACTGGCATGGAATGACTGGAAACCTCTAAGGATTCACCATTCTGTACATCATAGCTCTTTTTCATCACAACTTGCAAGGAGACGTTGCCTATTTTGTGCCAATTTTTGCATTCCACAAAGCACATGGGCATCTAACTAGAAAATGAGTTTAATCTCAAACATAGGCTTGATATGTCACATCTTTTTATCTGTTAACAGTGCACCAGGTATAACAAACTTTTTATAAGTTACATGAAATTTTCTGACCTTTGCACTGAGACTTGTATGAAGTTTTCAAAGCCAACTTCAATAATTGTGTAAAACTATTAAGCTTATATACATATTTACTAGCACTTTACATTTTCTCATAAACAATGAAAAGTTTAGAGTGTAGATGTTTTGTAAGCAAATGAATAGCAAGAGATACTGTTTCAAATTCTTGTCTGGAAAGTATATCAAGAGATTCTCCCTTGGGTAAGATGTATTTCTTGAAAAAAATCAGAAAGTGGGGGAGATAAGAGGTTATTAAAGAAAACTGGTAAAATTTAATTCTCTGTCTGAATTCATAACCAAAGTAGCACAGGACAAAATAACACATTTCTGATGTCATATTTTGCCTATAACAGAAATGTGTATAAAGTGGGGGATGGCACTAAGGCCTGTGGACACACCATCTTTAAGAGCTGTAATACTCACCGTGAAGGTCCGCAACTTCATTCTTGAATTCAGTGAGACCAAGAACCCACCAGAAGGAACGAACTCCGGACACAACATTTTGCTTACGAAAGGTTTTACAGACATCAGTATTTCAAACTGTCTCTTGATTTGTGTCTTGAATGTTTTTAAACTCCTGAAAACTGCATCATGTTGTCAAGACCAGCTTGGTCGGGGAGACCCTAACCCAGCGGCGCTAGAGGAATTAAAGGCACACACACAGAAATACAGAGGTGTAGAGTGGGAAATCAGGGGTCTCACAGCCTTCAGAGCTGAGAACCTCGAACTGAGATTTACCCACGTATTTATTGACAGCAAGCCAGTGATAAGCATTGTTTCTATAGATTATAGATTAACTAAAAGTATTCCTTATGGAAAACAAAGGGATGGGTCTGGCTAGTTATCTGCAGCAGGAGAATGTCCTTAAGGCACAGATCACTCTTGCTATTGTTTGTGCTTTAAGAAGCCTTTAAGTGATTTTCCACCATTTTCTACCTTGGGCAGGCCAGGTGTTCCTTGCCCTCATTCCTGTAAACCCACAACTTTCAGCGTGGACGTCATGACCATCATGAACATGTCACAGTGCTGCAGAGATTTTGTTTATGGCCAGTTTTAGGGCCAGTTTATGGCCAGATTTTTTTGAGGGGGGGCGGGCTGTTCCTCACATCATGTTACAATATTGGATGTGTAGTAAGTACATCCTTCTGTACTAAGGAGAAGGGCTACTGCAAGTGCATAGCTGATAATGGAGAAATGGAATGAAGCACCTCCCCCCTGGGTGTAGTTTAAGGATCTGAAAGTAGATTTTCTTACAAATATTTATGCCTTTGGACAAAGCCTTTGTGTATGTTTTTCTTAGTCCATTTATGCTGCTATCATAAAATACCTGAGATTTGGTAATTTATAAGGAACACAAATGTATGTGTCACATTCTGAAGGCTGGAAAGCCCCAGATTGAGGCACCAGCAGGTTCAGTGTCTGGTGAAGGTCACATTCCCAGCTTACAAAATGGTGCCTTGTTGTTGCATTCTCCGCAGGGAATGAACACTGGGTCCTCAAGGGATGGAAGGAGGAAGGGCAAAAGAACCTAAGCTAGTTCTCTCCAGCCCTTGTATATGGCATTAATCCATTCATGAGTCCTCATGTCTTAATGCCTTCCCAAAAAGGCTCACCTCTTACTACCATCACAATGGATATTAAGTTTCAACAAGTGAATTTTGAGAGACACATTCAGACCACAGCAATATCCAAGCATATGTAGACCCTAGTCTAAAGACTACTGGTTTGCCTAAATCTGCCTGAATTCACTTCCTAAAGAAAATTATTTTAAATAATATTCTATCTTTTAAATATCTAAAAGATACAGTCAGTGATCCTTCAGAGTAGCAGACATTGACAAGGGATAGATTTTCACTGACTTCTGGGGGTATGTCTGGGACAGTTTGTCTTACAATATAGGTCACATGGTATACATGTGAGGAGTTTGGAAGTGAGAGAACACCACAAATAGATACTCATCCAAAGAGCAATTAAGATACAATAAGGCCTAAAAAGTCCAATTTGGAGCAGAGCATTCTCACTATCCAAATATTTTCTATTAGGATTTGCAGTTACTTTTACAAAAACAAAACAAAACATTATTTGAAGAAAAACTGACTGTAACAAATACATACATACACATACAATGAAAAACACTTAAAACATGCTATTCCAATATGTATATTTATAGGTGTGTGTGTTGGGGGTAAATCTGGTCCCCCTTATTCCAATATGATCAGAAGCAAAAGTTTTCTATTTGAGTACATTCTCGTTTCATAGATTCAGCTATAGCTTTAAAGGATGGCTTTTAGCATTCAATTTCTGATTTTCTGTTTCTGAGGAGAGGATAAGTCCACAAGTACCTTGAATTTGGACATGGATGACCTCACTCACTCTTTCCTCACCTCACTGACATTCTCCTTTATCCATTCCAGAATAACGACAGTGATTAGCTGGCCACCTTTTCCATTTGGTTTTTCTTTCTTTTTTGTTTTCTTGACACCAAGTGGTTGACATCACCTTGTTTCTGCTGCCATCCAACTTCACTTGTAACCCTTCCAATGGTAACTATTTTGTATTGCTTAATCATTTTATTTCATTTGATACTTTATTTGGATTTGATATACATCTTTATTATTTTACTATATTTACCTGAAAGTCATATTTGCTGTGTTATAGGAGAGAAATGTAATTTGAAGCTGATACCGTGTACTACACTCTACTGAGTTCATTAAATACTAAGTAATTAGACAGTTGACATTTTATGTAATTCATATTATGCAGAAGTTTTTGGTAAATTATTTAAATACTTTCAGTATTTAAAAGTATTTGAGCATATTTCAGAAAATTCTTTTGGGATTTTTGGATGGGTTTGAAATGCATTTTTACTGTTTCCATTTACGATGTGGAATATAAGTTCTTATCCTCAAATTTGCTATCAAATACATTTTCAAAAAATGATTAAACTTAAAGAACAAAAGATGCCTGTACCAGCATCAAATCATGAATCATAAGGGCTAATGCTTTAAATTATTGATTTCGTTGATTATTCGCAGATTGCTTCTCACATGAACAGCACTGCGCAGCAGCTAAACGTTAGATAACAGCAATAATTTTATTTAAAAGCATTTGTAATAGTACTGAGAAACACTGAGAACAGTTGATAAAATCCAAATAACATCTATCCTATAAAAGTAAAACTATTGTCAAGCTGTCAGAGAATATATTGAAAGAAAATGCTTGTAATATTCTATTAAATAGACCAAGAAGAATATACAATTATATAGTAGTTATAATTCAATTTTTATTTTAAAAATGTTAAATGTGTACATAAAATGCACTGACTATCTCTGAGAGGAAACACTTCACATGATTTTTATTTTCTATTTTGTGAACTTTTTTTTCTTTCTTTCTTTTTTTTTTTTTTTCTGAGACAATGTTTCACTCTTGTTGCCCAGGCTAGAGTGCAGTGGCGCGATCTCAGATCACTGCAACCTCCACCTCCCAGGTTCAAGCAGTTCTCCTGCCTCAGCCTCCCGAGTAGCTGGGACTACAGGTGCCTGCCACCACTCCCCAGTAGAGCCGGGGTTCTCCTAGTTGGCCAGGCTGGTCTCGAACTCCTGACTTCAGGTGATCCTGAAGTCCTCCCAAAGTGCTGGGATTATAGGTGTGAGCCACTCTGCCTGGCCATTTTGTGTCTTTTTACCTTACCCATTTTTTCTATAATGAGAATCTATATTTTTATAATGAAAACAAAAAATTATGAACATTTTATCTGATTTTCAGATGGATAAGATTTTTAAAGTACAGGAATAACTCAGAAATAAACAGATTAACACATATAACTCCTGAAAAATTAAACTTTTTATATGTCATATATATCATAAACGACATTAAAGGCAAATTGCACTCATAGTGACAAAATGTTAGTAATATATTTAATTTCTAAGAAACTCATAATAATATATAATACTTCAAGAGTAAGACATTTCTTTAAAAATAGGCAAAGATCAAACAGTTTACACAAGTAGAAAATAATGCTGAAAAAACGATTCCCAATATTAATATAAATTTAAGTTAAAATAAGACATTGCTTTTCAACTGTTGTATTTGACAAAATGAAATAAAATCGTAACAGTTGAAGGGACCATATTCTGCTCTTGTGATGGCATAGAGCAGAGAGATGAAACCAGCCACGGAGATGAGACCTGAGTGGGCCGACATATCCATTGGAGGTAGGAGACCAGAACCAGAGATTACCAGGGGTCATTGGAGATAGGAGAGGGGAGGTGCAAACTCCCATCCTACATGGTTTTCCAAAGCATATGGAATGGAATGCAAGCTATTTTTATCTATTATAAAAAATAAAGACCCCATACATTTCTGGAAAAAAAAAAAAAAGAAAAGAAAAAACAACAGAATCTGACATTTGGTTTGACATTTACTATGCATATACATTTTCTCTGCGATTTTTCATTGCACACTTGTTTGCATTGGTTTTGTTTTTAATCGTATTTTCATAGGTTTATATTTTCTATTCAACTTGGGTGGAAGATTCTTGCCAGTAGAAAACTGTATAATTTATATCTTGTATATGCACCCCTCTAACCAAGGCCCAGTGAAATGTGTACATCACTGCATTTTAGCTGTGGTCTCAAGCTGGCATATTCCATTCAGCAAATAAGACTGATGCAATTATTCAAAACTGTATCTTTTAGAAGACAATATGGTACCAAACTATTGTAATTTATGTTCCTCGAGGAGGGCGTCTTTCTTTTAACATAAGTGAATAATACACTTGTTAAGATACACTTGATAATACACTTGATAAGTTAACAAGTGTTATTCACTTATTTCACATCACTTTAGTCAAATGCCTTGTTTATTGACAGTGTCCATTTGATTGCTCTATGTTCACTTCTGATTGGTTGATATTTTGGGTAGACCTATTGTTAAACATTTTGATTATTGCTTCTTTATCATACTACGGCTTCAAAACACACACAGTTCCTGGAAAAAATTTCTTCTGCATTTTGCTCCATCTCATCATATCTCTATGAATGTTTTAGAGGCTGTATTAGCTTGTTTTCACACTGCTATAAAGAAATACCTGAGACTGGATAATTTATAAAGGAAAGAGGATGAATTGACTCACAGTTCCACATAGCTGGGGAGGCCTCAGGAAACATACAATCATGGTGTAAGGGAAAGGGGAAACAAGTACCTTCTTCACAGGGTGGCAGAAGATAGAAGAATGAAGGAGGAACTTCCAAACACTTATAAAACCATCAGATCTCATGAGAACTTACTCACCTTGAGAACAGAATGGGGGAAACTGCCCCCATGATTGAGTTGCCTCCCTCTCTTGATACACGGTGGTTACAGGTCCCTCTCTCAACATGTGGGGACTATAAATCAAGATGAGGTTTGGGTGGGACACAGAGCAAAACCATTACAGAGGCCTTGCTAGACTGGCATCCTGGACAATCTCCCATTGGTTCTTTCTCTTAACTCAACCTGGCAGTATTTGATCTCTTTCTCAAAAGATCATATGGGGGCTCTTGCACTCAATGGTTTAAAAGTAGGGCTGTCCACTATTCACAACAGCAAAGACATGGAATCAATCCAAATGCCCATTAATGGTAAACTGGCTAAAGAAAATGTGGTACATCTACACCATGGAATATGATGCAGCCATAAAAATGAATGAGATTATGTTCTTTGCAGGAACATGGATGGAGCTGAACATGGATGGGGCTGGAAGCCATTATCCTCAGAAAACTAACACAGGAACAGCAAACCAAATACCACATGTTCTCACTTATAAATGGCAGCTGAACAATGAGAACACGCGGACACAGGGAGGGGAACAATACACACTGAGGCCTATTGGGGGGTGGGAGGAGGGAGAGCATCAGGACAAATAGCTAATGCTTGCGGGGCTTAATACCTAGGTGATGGGCTGATAGGCGCAGCAAACCACTATGACACACGTTTACCTATGTAACAAACCTGCACATCCTGCACATGTATCCTGGAACTTAAAATTAAATTCAATTAAAAAAAAAAACTCTAAACTGATTGAAAATAAATAAATTTTTTAAAAAAGTATGGCTGCCTATGATGATTCAGGACACTATCTTGCAGGTAGACAGTGTTAATTACTAGCGGCAGCAGCACTTGAGGATTCTGAAATAGACAGGAGTAGGCAAACTTCAGACAGGTCTCTATGCCCAAGATAATGAGTGAATAAAAATAAAAACTAATGTATGGGGAGGTGTGTGCAGGATAGAAGGAATAATTCCACTGCCAATGGTCAAGCAGCTCCAATTACAAATCTCTGCTTCCCATGGCATTCCCTGGAGTTTAAAATTGATCTTGGGCCGGGCGCGGTGGCTCAAGCCTGTAATCCCAGCACTTTGGGAGGCCGAGGCGGGTGGATCACGAGGTCAGGAGATCGAGACCATCCTGGCTAACATGGTGAAACCCCGTCTCTACTAAAAATACAAAAAAATAGCCGGGCGAGGTGGCGGGCGCCTGTAGTCCCAGCTACTCGGAGGCTGAGGCGGGAGAATGGCGTGAACCCAGGAGGCGGAGCTTGCAGTGAGCCGAGATCGCGCCACTGCACTCCAGCCTGGGCGACACAGCGAGACTCCGTCTCAAAAAAAATAAAAAAAAAAAATAAATAAATAAATAAAATAAAATTGATCTTGGTTGATGGCAAATAATTACTCAACAGGTGGTAAGAACCTAAAAACTCTGTCCATTTAAGCAGATAGAGGACAAGATGAAGTATAAGTGCACGTATTCTACTTTATCTCCTTGATCTCAAGAAATAGATCTGATTAGATACTGTGATTATTTAAATGTTAGAAAGCAAAAACTGTAATGAACTGAGTGTGTACTGGGTAAAATGCTTTGTTTAAAAAATAATAATAATAGCTAATTGTTATGACAGCTTACTATGTGCCAGGGAATGTTCTAAATGCTTTTACGGTATTGTCATTTAAACTCTAAAACAAAAAATCTGTGAAATAGTCATTATAATGACTCACATTTTGCATGGGAAAATGGAATTCAGAGAGGTACATAATTTTTCCTTGCTACATAGCTAATAAATGGCAGGCCTGACATGCATAGTCTCACTTATCTGTCATTATGTAAATATCCATAGATAAGTATTTATAAAAATATATATTGCTAACCTTATAGCATTCTTGAAATGAGCGTTCGCATGTGTATTTTATATGGTTCTGTTTTATGGGATGCTTGTACTCACAGAGTTTCAGCCACTTGTCACCGGTCACACAGGTAATAAACTGTTGTGAAAAGTAAAGATGCAAATTCAGTCTCTTCTGACTGTAAATGGTGCCCTTTATCCACCATGCCAACCTTAGAACCTGTAGTAAAGGATTAAGACTTTTATAAATTACTCTGAAACGTCATTATCAAATGGAAACAAGGTCACGTGCCTGATGCTCATCTTTTGTACAATATAAATATTATAATAATAATAAAGTTATTTAAATCATACTTTTATTTTTTTACCTGATACTTATGTGTTATTCCTCCTAACAGCCCTGTGAGATAGGCTTTGCAGCTGATATTATCCATCTTGTACAGATGAACGAACGATTGCTTAGAGATAGAAAGCACTTCACCTGAGGTCACCAGGCTAAGTAAATGGCTAAGTAAGTGATGGTGAAAGAGTCCCTGGCTCTCACCCCAGGGTTCCTTTCACACCACATCACCCAAATATGTCTTCTTGTAATGATGTCTGCTTTCAGATTTATTTTTTATATTTCAACTCCTGTATCTGTTGACCTGGAATGAAAATGCAGTCTATTCCACTTCTGGGATGCTTTAAATTACATTTGGAACTCCTTCCAGTTGGTTCCCATAAGAAGGTCTCTATAAGAAGCACGCATGTAATTACTGAGGCCAGGCTGCTGGTGCTGATCTTCTTACTGAATAAGAAGTTCCAGACAAGGTTCTGGGTTTTAAATAACAGAAGCAAACTCTAATTTAAGTGGAAGAAGAATGTATTGAAAAGATACAAACATTTGGGGAGGATTAAGAACTAGACTGAGGAATCAGCCAGAAACCACTGTAGTCTAATGAGTCAAGAATCAAGCCATAGTCATGCCTCAG
Organism: Papio anubis; assembly: GCF_008728515.1. Taxonomy (NCBI): domain Eukaryota; kingdom Metazoa; phylum Chordata; class Mammalia; order Primates; family Cercopithecidae; genus Papio; species Papio anubis. The sequence continues at coordinate 112,762,833 of NC_044977.1, read as the reverse complement.
AAACTGGCTAGGATGCGCTGGGACAGCACGGCCATGGGGCATTTCCTGCTCTCATCATTGTTCTCTATTCTCTGTCGTTAGCACCAGGAATCATCTCTAAGTCTCCCTAGATGTCTGCAGCTCTCTTTCAAGGTTCTGAGTCTCAGATGAATCACACAAAGAAACCTTCTGTTTAACTCTAAGTCATTTGTCTTACTGAGATGGAATATCTACCCTCACTGACTGCCCTAGTATGATGGAGCTCTGAACCTAGTAAGAACCAAGCAGTAGGTCTTTGGAAGCCAGAAAACAACAAAAATCGTCCCTTACAGAACCAAAGAGTAAATTTGTACATCTGACAAGAATCCTTTTCTTTTATAGTAATTAAGCACCTGGAGCTTAATATTGAAGAAACTTAATCTCTCCCATCTTCCAACATAGATATACGAGCAAATAGGTATTCTTTTAACATATATCATATGTCCTTTAGCAAATTAACTCACTCTATTTGTGTGCATCCTCAATTACAAAACAAGTACTTTATTACTGGTCACTCCCTCCCAGGGAGGCAAAATAGATTTGCAGCAACAATGACTTTAAGCACTCAAAAATTCTTTAAAGAAAAATGCTCTAAGGCAGATGAAAAGTGTTCTCATAATATAGTTCTGATGCACAGAAGCTACTCTGTAAATGTTTTAGAGTTTCTGACCTAAAAGTATTTTTCATCAAGACAGATGAAACTTGCTTAGGAGAGTAAAAGAGGGTGCTATAAAATCCAGATGTGTAGAAATGCCTGACAAACTTCATTTGAAACCAAAAGTAACCTCAGAGAAATTAGTAGTGATACGTCATTGGGCTCATATACTACATGAGGGGTATCTCACAAAACAAGGCTACTCGGCAGTACTTCTCTTTCCATGCAATTATTGTGTTCTTGAACTCCAATTCAAGTTTTGATGACTTGTCATCTACAAATACGGTATCCTCTTAATTCATGCAACTATCATTAATGAATGAAATAAATGCAGGGTATTTTGCAAATTAAAAATACTATGATTTTTCTAAACAAAATAAAACTAATAAAATGCACATGTATCCCTCGGAAAAAATGGAGGAAGTGAAAAAAGAAAAGGTTACAATGTATTATAAAACTGTAACTTGACTATGGAACAGATTTATGATCACATAAAATTTTTAAATAGCGTAAGAGCTTAGTCTCCTGTATATGACAGTCCTAGGACAATTACAATTTTATTTAAAAAAATAAAAGACTCTTCTTGAGCTACTGTGGCACCAAAGATGCCCTGAAACCTCAATAAAAATCTATTTTTACACTTTTACATGGGAGAGAAAAGATTGAAAAGAATATATGGAGCATATAATACCAGAACCAACCTGCATATCTGAGCTGTAAATATCTTGAATAGATGCTCCTGAAAAGGGCACAAATGGAATTGTCAGTTACTGAAGTTGATTCAGGCAACACACTACTGAGCTCCATTGGTAAGCATAACTCCTTAAAATTTATGGTTGTATTTTCCATCTCATACTACCAAGATGTTGCCTGTCAATATTTTTTAGCTCAGAAGAGACAAGAAATTGTCTTAATCAAAAAGCCATCTACCTTTCTCTGACATTGACTTTCTAACAAAGATGAACCATTATGAAAGGGATAACATAATGATAAAAACTTTCCCTTCTTACAAAAAACTTGTAGATTTAAAGTAAGTTTGGTCTTAATAGGAGCAAAATAACTTGAACACCATTGATTTGAAGATATGGTCATGCTTGCTGGTGAAAGAACAAGGCCTGGAGCTTAAACCTTCAGCCACTCCCACAGAATGGGGAAATATAGAGAAATACAGTAGCTTAAGGATTCAAAGAAATAAAAATTTCAAAATTTTCAAGAAGGACACTTTAGCACCACTAACACTCACAAGTTGAACAAATGATCCATTAAAATAAATTTAAGTGAAGCCTTGAGTGGGAGAACATGTAGTAAAATTGCAAAAAGCTGGACTTCAGACTGAAAGTTTTATCTGGATATCCAAATAGAAAGAACCTTGCTAAAAGAGTTGGGTAGAATATTACTGTCCTTATTCTAATAAAGAAAATAGAGTGAAGAGAAAACTAGCAATGAATGTAAAACTTGATTTCTATTTCAATCTTTGTTTAATAACATTGAAAACTTAAGTCTTTTTACAAAAATTCAATCCATAAAAAGTATTGATGCAAAGTGACCTATGCCAAATTTCCTTTTTCATGTAATTCACAAAATGATGTACAAAACAGCATTATGCAAATAAACATAATATAATGGCTTCATTACATGCTATAACAGAAGAATGAGGAACATAGAATTAAATTTCACTACAGGAATTGAGGACAACTTCATTGAGCAGCCATTTGCTCTGGACTTTGAAAGATGAGTAGAATTTTCATAGATTTGATTATTATGTGGGAGAAATCTAGGTAGGGAAAAATAGTATAATCAAAGACATGGACATGAAAAATCTTTGGTATATTCTAACAAAAAATATTAGTAGAGTAATACTATATAGATGTATCAGAATAGAAGGTGGGATGTGTAGTAAGAAATAGGTTCTCTATTAATCAACATAGGTTAAGGCCCAATGGTAGCAATCTTTCAATCCTTTATTAACGAGTTTACCTAGAGAGAATACACTCATTAACATAGCTTTGAAATAGGAAGCCATTGTAGAAATTTGAGTTGATAGTTTGTGCAATTTGTACCTAAAATATGTCAAATGACCAAACATATTGTGCTAAACTAAAAAGAAAAGATGCTATATACTAGGTGTGAGATTTCAAAATAAAGTGTTTTTGTTTGTTTGTTTGTTCTCTAATGACCTAGTGCCATAACAACCACACTAGGGCAAGTATTGTTAATTATGTTGAGCAGCGGAGGGAACCTAGAGGGTCAGAGAAGTCAATAGCACATCCATTCATTGTCAGTTAGCTGGCATGTAGCTGAGCCAAGGCTCAAACTCAGATTCATCTCCCTATGAAGACTGTGTTCCGTATCATGGGTCAGGTTTTCCCCTGAAGAAGTAGAGAGAAAGTGTAATAATGCCATGAACATCATTTGGGGGACAGGATCTCAGTGCCCTGGTTAGTGGCCCCATCGTCTCTAGTGGCTTGTAAACTAAAACTAGGGGAATATTCTTCTCAATAGCACTTGTGCAGTTTCACCTAGTATAGGAAGCTCTGAGTCACTTGCTTATGGGGAGTAGGTAAATATTTATCTAGTTTCCACAGGAAAACACAATTATACACTCAAACAATAGTGGGAATTATAACAAATCTTCCAATATGCTACATGAAGCTCAATGGAATGACTGGGCTTTATGACTGTTCTCTTTTCATTCTAAGGGAAACAAAATCCTTCTTGCTTCATAATATTTCGCAATCAGTACAATAAAATAAGAAAACATAGCAAACTCTATATCTGCATTTCTATATTTGTGATAGATTAGCAAGCTTTTCTTTCTTAAGTGCTCTTAAAAAGCATAAATTTCAGTTTATGTATTTTCAGAAATCTTGGCCTTAATTGTCGAAATATTTCATCTTGAGGATTAATATTTCATTTCTCTCTAACTTCTATTGGTAGGGAAAACTCATTCATTTGCCAGAGACTGGATGATTAACATGACCTTGTGATTAAAAAGTAAAGAATATATCTTTGTGTTTTTACATTGAGAAGCTTGGAAAAGTGGTAATTTTCTGTTATGGCATTTCTTTGCATTTCAGCAACAATGCATTTTATACACACATGACCCAGTAGGTACAATATAACGCCTTCTCATTATGCTTAAAATAAAGTATAAACCTATTAGCATGACCTCACAAGGCCTACATGATCTGGTCATACTTTTCTTTCTGATCTCAACTCTTTTTTCATCCCTTCTTTGCTGTTCCTTCTGCATACCAAGCATACATCTGTGGACACATAAGTGTGAATATACCATTATCTCTGCTGGCCCCACTTTTATCTAAGTAAGGAGTTGCCAACTGTGACTGAACGTTAGAATCACCCGGGGAACTATTAGCAACACAAATGCCCAAGCCCCATTTCTAGATATTTTTATTTAAATGGTTTTTAAAGGGGCCTACGCACTAGTTTTAAAAAGGTCTCCCAGGTAATGCTTATTTACACTCAGGGTTGAGAACTACTACACTATATTTTCAAATGATGCGGATTAGGTATCTACTCAGATGACTTCCCATGGAGACCTTTCTTACGTACATGTAAAGAAGCCTCGTAATATTATCACTATTAGAAATCATACGATTTTTATTTGTTTGTTTACTATCCATTCCTCTCACTAGATTATTAGCTCCATAAAAGCAGGGACTGGCCGGGCACGGTGGCTCACGCCTGTAATCCCAGCACTTTGGGAGGCTGAGGCGGGTGGATCACCTGAGGTTGGGAGTTTGAGACCAGCCTGGCCAACACGATAAAACCCCATCTCTACTAAAAAAAATACAAAAAATTAGCCAGGCGTGGTGGTGGACGCCTGTAATACCAGCTACTAGGGAAGCTGAGGCAGGAGAATCGCTTGAACCCAGGAGGCAGAGGTTGCAGTGAGCCAAGATCACGCCACTGCACTCTAGCCTGGCCAACAAGAGCGAACCTCTGTCTACAAAAAAAAAAAAAAAAAACAGGGACTTTGTATGTCTTGTTCATCATTTTCTTCCAGCCCAATAGATATTCAGTGAATGTCTATTCAACAAATCAACATCTGGCTGATAAAGTAAAACAGAAGAATGTGAGAAGCATTTATGAATTTATCAAAATACATTTTTACATAAAATATATATGCATTACAATCTATAAGTGCATATATTGTCTCAAATACCTAGGCCTTACTAGCCTATAGGCACAAATGGGATCACAACAGGACTAATGATCCATTTCTAATTTTGCTTTTATCTTTATTTTTGCTTTGTTATTAACCAAACACACTTTTCAGGTACACTAGGTCCTTGAAAAATTCCTGAAAGCATTTTGAAGTTTTACATAATGTCTTGAACCATTCTATGAATGAGTGTGTTTGTCTGCTGCGAGCTCCCTTTCTGCTCGTAGCCCACCATCACTATGCTAGCACTTATGGACCTCTCTGAAGATGACCTGACTGGTATCGCCCTTCCTCCTGTGTTCCATTAAAATGACCACTATCCAGGTCCAGGTGCCCTTTCCTGATGCTCCCAAAGCAGCCAGACCCCTTCTCACATTCCTTTTCTAATGTCAGAGAAGTGCTGTGTTTTATGCAGAGATAGAGAAGATGACCTTCTTCTTCCTTGGTTCAAATATGAGCTTCTAGAAAACCTAATCTGTGCCCTGATGTCACACAAAGTCCCACCTGAAAAGAAGCTCCTCAGTCTTCTGCATATACACTCATTTTCTACCTATAAGATTAAAAAAAAAAAAAAAAAGTTTAGTGGCTGACAGGGATCACATAGTATGTCGTCCTCCAGTTCCCCATTTCTTTTTCTTTCTGCAGAACAAAAGAGCCCACCTCATAGGACCTCTTCTCTATGCATCATATGTATAGTCTCTGAGGTTGAGGGACAATAGTTCCACTAGTCTAATATTAGTTTGAGCTAATTTACACATGCAAACACTGATATATAAATATAAACATATGTATACACAGAGATATGTATATGTGTGTGTATGTGCATAACATACATACACATATATATATATTATACATAATGTAAATTTAGACTTGTAGTTTTGAGACCTACCTGGATCTGCCTTCTACCAGCAGTGTAAATTTGGGCAAGTCATTTTGTCTCTTGGAACATCAATTTCTTCATCTGTAAATGGGAAATTTTAGTTGATTCATAGTATTTACAAGTTTTATGTTCATAGTGTCAACTCTGTGCAAGTGACCGTGAAGGACCATGACATGTGGTGATTTGTAATTTTACTCAGGCATGAAATTGAGGTTCATGTACTAAGGGGCTGTTGTACAGAAATGAGCCAGTTTGCTGGGGCATGAGCCTCGTTAACTGCCGGGCAGGCAATAGCCACATGGTTTGTTGTTTTCTGCTCAACCTGTGTACATAATAACCCTCATGGAGCAATTAAAAAAGAAGTGTGGCTTGGGGGAAGAAGAAACAAGCTGTTGGTGTTGCAGGGATAGAAATAATAAACATACATGGAGATGTTCAATCTAATATCTTACAGTGAAAGACAGAAGTCTTCGACAATTTTTCCCCATGTATGCCCTAAAAGAACATTTAAAAATTATGTGCCCTCTCACAAATGTTTAAGTTGACATCTAAAACCTTTTGTCGTAAGTTTAACTACTTATAAATGATACAATTTCTGGCATGACATAAATATTGGCAATTTAAACTAAATTGTTACATCATTCTTAAATTGGTTCCAAAGAATCCATATATCGTAGTGATTTGATAGCCACCATTATCCATTAAAAAAATACATGAACAAGCACTTTTTAGGAGAAACATCAATTTTGCCTTCTTAAACTCCTATTTCCATTCCCTTTACCCTACAGAATTTTATCTTACTAACGTATGTTTTATGTTGGAAAGTCTGTTATTGATTACCCTATTATATTTCTCTGCAATAAAAATGTATGCACTTAAATCTTTTGTGTGAATTTCCTGGGACCATATAGTTCTGTTTAAAAAGTATTTTGTGTTGAATTATCATTATAACTTATGGTAGTAGGCAATAGTAACAGCATAACCGTATAACAAACTTTGATAAATTATTATTAACATAAAGGAAAAAAATTGGAAATGTATTTCTTAAGATATATGAAGCTTCTGTCTGTAGATGAATATGACTCGCTGCTAGGTGAACCAAGATTCATCATCGATTCTATTCCTATTTTTGTTTGTATAGATGGAATTTTTAAAAAACTGTTGCCCACATAAAAATACAGATAGAAATGGAAGTAGTTTTATTATAGTAATGACACACAATTCTTTGAACACTTTCCAAGTTACATGCCCTAGTGATTTATCATATAAAATTATTTCAAAGATATATTAGCCAACAACTTAATCAGGATCTTCTTCAATTCTGTTGAAAGACAATAATTGGAAAATACAGGACTTGCACAAAATTTTATTGCCCGGTAATTTAGATCGTTCACTTTCTTAACACCTACAACAATATTTCAAATAGTCCAAATATTAGACACAAAGGGACTTTTTGAGCCCAGGACTGTGTACCTTGATGACATTAGAAATAGATAAAAGTGATATTTTTATTTTATAAGGTGAAAGTAGAATAATTATGAAAGAGGAAGCTGGAAAGAAGACCTGTTTGGGAAGTAAGTTCTTAGATAAATCACTTCTAGGGAACAGTACGTATGAAAATTAAAGATCTGAGAAGTCCTTTCTGAAACTATGCAAGTACCTACACACTTCTTGGGAAGCCTCCACACACCAGTCTGAAGACCTCCAGTAGAAATTAAACATTGATAATCATTATATTTTAATGACTTTATATGTAACACTCATTCTGTACCTATGAAATTGCTTTTAAAAATTCAGTATTTTGCATTTTATGACTGAAATGTTATGCGATTTGGGATTCTAAACTTCAAAATCCCCACAAATGTTAGGAAGTATACCTAGTAAATATAAGTACTCTCTGCCCCACCATAAAAGGTTAATGAGATTTAAATGAGACAAAGCAGGTGGGAGTGTCACGTCAACAGCAATGCACCCTAAAAATGTTATGACACGCAAGGATTGGCCTCCTTGTGACAGAGAAAAAATGTTAATGTCTTGGAAGGACCCAGTGCAATGTGCTGAGGCCGGGAAGTCATTTAGCAGCTAAAATATCCAAGGAAAGAAGTATTAGTGGAGGAGGGCAGGGCGCCGTGGCTCACGCCTGTAATCCCAGCACTTCAGGAGGCCGAGGCGGGCGGATCACAAGAGGTCGGGAGTTTATTTAAGACAAGCCTGACCAACATGGAGAAACCCCGACTCTACTAAAAAAAAAAAAAAAAAATTAGCCGGGCGTGGGGGCGCATGCCTGTAATCCCAGCTACTTGGGAGGCGGAGGCAGGAGAATTGCTTGAATCTGGGAGTCTGAGGTTCTGGTGCGCTGAGGTCACGCCACTGCACTCCAGCCTGGGCAACAAGAGCGAAACTCCATCTCAAAAGAAAAAAAGAAAAGAAATATTAGTGGAGGAGAATATTCGCAGAAGCAGGAAGTAAATACACATTTGGAAAACTAAATAAGGAAGAATTAAAGTTTCGTGTTTTCGTTCTTTCTCTTTCTCCCTTCGTTTCTTTCTTTTTTCTTTTTCTTTCTTTTTCTTTTTCTTTTCTTGGATTAGGCTTGTGTTTTCTGGAACCTGATCCGACAAGCTGAGCCAGTCTGGCTCCAGGTAATTTATAGGTAGGAGATAGAATCTACTCTGGAAGTTCATTTAGATTCCATGCTTTTTTGCATTTCCTTTTTTTGTTTCGTGTTTCTCTTATGGTTTTCTTGTAAAAATGTCTAAGTGTGCTTTCACTGGAGTAAGAGGAAAATAGCTTTACCATGTTACGTCAGAGATCAGAGTGCCTCTAGGAGAGCAGACACCAATAATCTTCTAATTGGCTCTGCATTCCCTCTCTCATCCCTTTCCAACCTGTTTTCCACACAGCTACATGAATGAGCCTTTAAAAATGAAAATAGAATACATTCTCTCCTCTCCTTAAAGCCTCCTAATGGCTTTCCACACTGCATTTAGGATAAAGCTTAATCCGTGGTGTGGCCTGAAGGAGTGTGGTGTTGGAATTGGCTTATACGAACCCATGAAAACCAGCTGTTAAATTTTGTGAGCTGATTGTTAAACACAGTCATTATTAAAATAAATTACATAGGCCGGGCACGGTACCTCAAGCCTGTAATCCCAGCACTTTGGGAGGCCGAGACGGGTGGATCACGAGGTCAGGAGATCGAGACCATCCTGGCTAACACGGTGAAACCCCGTCTCTACTAAAAAAATACAAAAAACTAGCCGGGCTTGGTGGCGGGCACCTGTAGTCCCAGCTACTGGGGAGGCTGAGGCAGGAGAATGGCGTAAACCCGGGGGGCGGAGCTTGCAGTGAGCCGAGATCTGGCCGCTGCTGCACTCCAGCCTGGGCGACAGAGCGAGACTCTGTCTCAAAAAAATAAATAAATAAATAAAACTAAAAAATAAAAATAAATAAATAAATAAATTACATAGCCACACAATTAGATAAATCATATAAAAAAGATAGGTAATAGTCAAAACTCAATACTTCCTAATTATTTTACATTTTACTTTTTGTTCTTGAGATTATTTACATTTATTGTATTTGTATGGTGGAAATTCTATATAATCACCTACAGCTGCACAGATCTCCCCAACTCTGCGTCAGCTGATATCTTGACATCAGTTATGCGGTTGTATTTATACCAAGGGGATTGGCAACACTACAAAGAAGGGGGTTTTGTTTGTTGTTCTATTTTGTATTTTCTTCCCCAGAGGGGAAGAGAGAGAGAGCTGCTTGCTAAATGTTTACCAGCACACCATTGGGAAGGCGTGACACAAACCTGGATTAACATACAAGGAGACCAAATTGACTTATCGTTGAACAGTTCTCTGCATCTGTTTTTGGCATTTCCGTTTTACAATCCCTCCCCAGATAATAAATTAAACATTTTTAAATTAATAAAATTTGTTTATTTGTACTAATTTATTTAATCTTTGAAACTATGCTCTTTGAATAATCATTGCTCATCATGTCTCATGAGATTCAGCACAAAACAAAACTCACATTCTTTTAGAACTTTACTTTTCTGTACCCAGATGCTGAGACTTTTGCTTCTCAGTGTTTAAGTGTACAGCATTCTTCACAGTATTATCGATTCACAATTTATCTTATTGTTTCAATGTGTATATATATACACACACACACAGAAGTATGTATATATACCCACACATATAAGTCGTGTATATTGTTTCACACATAGGTATACATACATACTTACACGTCTATATATAGTATATGTATATATACACAAATTGTGTGTGTATATGGATAAGTGTGTGTGTACATAGTCTTTCAAAACACAGTTAATAATTTGAAGACATAACAATATTTTGTATAGATACCCAGTGGCACTTAGAAAATGAACCAACACCCAGGTGTTTTAAGGTTAATATTCATGGATCCAATTGTTGTAGTGTCTATAGAACCTTTCTCAAATTACATCAAGGGATCTGAACATTAAATTATGTTCTTTTCAGCACTTCCAGTAATAAGAATTTGACCATCATAATTTGCCAATTTCCCCGATAGAACATAGGCAGAATAGCATCTGGTTTAGATTTTCCATTTCAGTATTGACCTTAAGATCTTCTTTGAGAAGAAACTAGGCTTTAAAATCTCATCAGAAGTAGCAATATGCACCATTTTATAGTCATTTTCTCCACAGACTTTCATCACACTTTTAATAACAGAATTTGAAAAACAAAAAATTTTGGTGCATTTATGAGATGTTAAGTGGCAAATAAGGCTTTGACTAACTTATAACCAAGGATGCTTTAAAAGATTCTTTCCAAACAAAAATAAATAAACAAACAAACAAAACCCACAATGTATGTTAAGTATACCTCACTTGAAATAGCAACAGCATTTTAAATATTGTAACATGGCTATGATAATTTTATGGGTCACAACAACAGTGGCTAATCTGAACGTGAGAAATTTACATAAGAGCTAAGAAAAGTCTTTAAGGGAATAGACCAGAAGGTCTAGAGGTTATCTACACCAGTCCATGTTAAGAAGATGGAAAGTGAAGGGATTACCCCTTTGTCTACCTGACAATTACCTTTCTATAGTGTCTGGCATGTGCTTATTTAATATATCCAAATATTTGTGGTTCTCAGAAAGAGATAATCTCCTTGAATTCTATCTTTGTTATCTCTGTCTTCAGACAGAAGCATGAGTAGATTTAGGTTTCATAAACCTAACGTTTAAGAGTTTGGAAGAGAGGGGCTATTTTTTAAAAAATTGCACAGTTACAAAACAAAATTAGGTTCTAGAGTGAATATTTATTTAGACTTAAAAGAGAAATAATAATTATAATTTTTAAATGCTGAAAAATCCCCTAAATCTCACAAAATTAGAAAAAAAATATGTTTTCACTAGTTAATTGCTTGAAATACTTCTATAATACTTCTGTCTGTATTTTTGTACACTCTGACTCTTTATAGGACAATAATTTCATAATAATTTTTCTAGAGAGAAGATAAAGATCACTCAGTCTTTTTGACAAGGTTGATCAAATTTTGGTTTTATTGTAGATAATTGAGATGCATAAAACATGACTTCACACACAGATGTCCTCCCTGTTTGTGGTACAGCTACAGGCTTATTTCTCACAAACAAGGAGATTTTGACAAATTCTATTGTGTTTAATTCCTATCAAAAAAGGAAAAGTAATTGTATGGTGCATTTAGATTTGTCTATGCTGCATTATTGAATGTCCTTCTACTAGAAAGGAACTTCTATTTTATCTAAGCATTGATAGGAATCATTTTAACTCATCTAAACACTGGAAAAATTTTCCTCAGATTTCTCTCTCTTTCCATGTATTTCATACTTTGATTCCCCTCCAGTGCCATCATCTGGTGCCAAAAGTTGGTAAATATCTTTCATGTTGTAACACACCCACTGGCACTGCACTTTCATGGTGTGGTACAGTGAGTAGCAATAGTCACCAAAGTTATCCCTCCACCAGAACTTATCATGGAAATCACTACTGTATCCCCCAAACCTAAGTTAAATATATCCCCAACTTAACGTGTCTATAGCTTTGTCCATGGGCCTTCTAAGGCCATGCACTTAAAGGAAGCTTAAAGAAGTTATTAGACAATCTTAATCAATATGGTAGAGCTACCTTACTCTTGCAAATTTTACAAAACTATATGACCATAGTGCTAGGACCCTTGTTAGGACTTTAGAAAGGTCATGGGCATGTGAGGGGCTCAGAAGGTTAGCCCTCATTAAGCTTCTTAGAGAATCTGTCCCTGGACAGTTTAGGATATGCTGCCAGGAGGCTCCCACTATTAAAAATGTAGGGAGTGTACCATGGGATACTGGAGTTAGCTGCATATTAGCAAAATGAGGCCAAGTATCAGAAATGAATCCTAACATGGATAAGGGTAATCTACACTAGAAAGAGAAAGCCTGTTTCTCAGAGTTTCCATTTTAATAAATGAATCATTTTTTTTTTTTTCTTTGAGATGGAGTCTCACTCTGTCAGCCAGGCTGGAGTACAGTGGTGGGATTGCAGCTCTGCCTCCTGGGTTCAAGCAATTCTCCTGCCTCAGCCTCTCAAGTAGCTGAGATTACAAGAGCACGCCACCACGCCCAGTTAATTTTGTATTTTTAGTAGAGACGGAGTTTCACCATGTTGGTCAGGCTAGTCTCAAACTCCTGACCTCAGGTGATTCATCCACCTCAGCCTTCCAAAGTTCCAGGATTACAGGCATGAGCTAACATGCCTGACCCAATAAATGAATTATCTTGATTCCCCTCTTTTTCTCACCACCGTGATCTGTTTATCAGAAAGTCTTGTGGACTATACCTCCAGACTACATCACAAATCCTCCATTTTTCTTTGTCTGAATATTCCTGAGTTTGCTTGTATTACCATCATCTCCAGGCTGACATCAGCTGGTTCCTGTGAATGATCTAAAAGATCTCGTTCCACATTTGCCCCAGTACCACATCTGTGATTCATTCCCCACAGAGAAGCCCAGGTGATCATCTAAAAATATTAATCAAGTAGTGTTACTTTTCTGTCTAAAATTTTCTAATGGCTTCACATTGCCTTTAGAATAAAATACAATCTCCGTGCTATAGTGTACAAGAACCTACAAACAGATTCCTGCCTACCTTTTCAGCTAAAATTGTCAACACCACGGTTCTCTGTCTTACCTAGCTTCACCATCCTTTCTGCTCCAAAAATTTGTTAAGTTTATTCCTGCTCTTTGCATTGCTGATCCCCTTTCCTAGTTGCTGTAGCTCCTGATCTCTTCTTAGCTGACTCTTTTGCATCAGCAGAAATATCAGGTCCTCTATAAAATGCATCCTGTAAAGATGTTTTCCCTCTAGTCGCTTGATATCAAATTACCTTGCTTTTTGTAAAATTTATTATAATATAAATTTATCCCAGTTGTGTTTATTATCTTTTCAAGGAGAATTTTCAAGGAGAATGTATACTTCACAAGAACAAGAAATGTGTTGGCCTCAATCATTTTAGTCAGGATCTACAGTGTCTAGAAGAATTCCTTGTAAATGCTAGAACCTTAAATTTACTTGGTGATTATATTTTTTAAAAAAGGTAGAGACCCGGGAGGCCAAGGTTGCAGTGAGCCGAGATCACGCCATTGCACTCCAGTCTGGGCAACAAGAATGAGACTTCGTCTCAAATAAATAAATAAATAAATAAATATAAATAAAAAAATAAAAGACGTAGAGAGAAAGGCTGAATCTGATTCATGGAGAATGGAGAAACTTACCAGTACAGAACAATGATAACAAGAATGTCAGATACAAAATTCTGATGTTTCTAAGAATTAAATTGGGGATGGGTCTCAATACATTGATCAATATTAGACAGGCCTTTCTAAGTATTGAATTAGTGTCTTTTTTTTACTTCTCGAGAAGTACCAAAAAGACTAGACAGGAAGAAAACTCAAGGATAGCCTGCCTTCAAAGGAGCATTGGAGAAGAGTATCTCATGGATCAAAAAAGTCTGGCTTTGCTGTTCTTGGACATAGGGCTAACACCCATTCATTTTCAGCGGACTAGGTATTATGTAGTTCCCTGTTATCCCTTGCTTCTGGTAGAAAGAGACCCCTACCCTGAAGTTAGTTGGGTACTTATTATGAACATCTGAGATGAGGCAGATAGTAGTTACTTTGCAACTTTGTGGCTCAAAATTGAGGCTATCCCACTAGATTCTGTAGTCAAAATATTTCTACTGAAATATTTGGTGTAGCTTCAGTGATTTTAACAAATCTTCCAACAGATGTCATGCTGTACAGAATATTGGGCCATTTGTTAATTGTGAACTATCTAAAATGTGTAGTTGACTAATTTTTCCATTGTCATTCAGATATTTTGACCAGCCAACAGTGTTTTTCTCTAATCAACTCTCATCTCCCCTGCTATGCTATGCCATTTGTAATGAGCTTTTCTATCTACTAAAACTAGATAATATTTTTTTATTCCCTTCTTATTTCCCAGAACCCGTCAGGCAGTTGCCTTAGGAGTGCAGTAGAATCTTTTCCTAAATGTGTGAGACTGAATTTTTAAAGCCATGCATTGATTATTTCTATTTTTTTCAACACTGGTAGATTTTATTATAACAAGAGGATCACATAAGTATTTTCAGCTCATCTAAGTAATGTCAGAATTTCAACTTTTTTCCTAGGCAACCCTTTTTGTTGGGTGGTAGTCACATTAAAATATGTAGAGCGCCATCTTTTGATAGCAATCACTACAAAAAAGAAATCATTACAGTCACTGACGTCCATCACTTTAGCTTTTGCAAGCTTTTTAAAAATGCTGACAATCTGCGGCCCTTTCAAACATAGACTAGCATTTCCCCCAGTCATCCTGTCACTTGCTTTTTGTTGTTGTTTTTAGATGAGACCAGCTGCCTTGTGATCACTGAAATGTCAGGAAAAATCATTTTCCACAAGAGAGAGAAAAGCTTGAATATTCTTGGAGACAAAACTCCTACAGAAATCTTTAAAAATCCAAAGGAATAATTCTATGAGGTATATGGGTGACTGCCACTAGTGATCATGGCAGTTATGGCTGCACTGGCAGGCAAGTCTGCCCCTCCCTCCCTTTTTCTTCAGACAGGGCTGCTCTGTTGCCCAAGCTGGAGTGTAGGGGCGTGATCTCGGCTCACTGCAACCTCCGCCTCCCAGGCTCAAACGATTCTCCTGCCTCAGCCCCCACCCCAGTAGTTGGGATTACAGGTGCGCCACCATGCCATAGATTTTTATAGTAGAGATGGGGTTTTGACATGTTGGCCAGCCTGGCCTCGAACTCCTGACCTCAAGTGATCTGCCTGCCTCAGCCTCCCAAAGTGCTGGGATTACAGTTGAGAGCCACCGCGCCTGGCCAAGAGTTGTTCTGTACCTTCTTTCTAGATGTATTTATAGAAGAAAGGCACAGAAAATGGTCATTGGTTTTTAAAAATTTGCTTTTAAATTTTTATTTGTATAAAATTAAGGGGCACAAGTGCAGTTTTGTTACATAGATATATTATGTATTGGTGAATTTTGGGCTTTTAGTGTATTCATCACCTGAATAATGTACATTGTACCCATTAAGCAATTTCTCATAGCCCTCCTCCTCACCCTTCTAAATCTGTAATGTCTGCAATTCCACACTCCATGTCCATGTATACACATTACTTAGCTCCCACTTAAAAGTGAGAATCTGCAGTATTTGACTTTCTGTTTCTAAGTTATTTAACTTAAGATAACAGCCTCCAGTTCCACCCAAGGGAATGCTTGTACACTGTTGGTGGGACTGTAAATTAGTACAACCTCTATGGGAAACAGTATGGAGATTTCTCAAGGAACTGAAAACAGAACTATCATTCTACCCAGCAATCCCAATACTGGGTATCTAATCAAAGGCAAAGAAATCATTACATCGAAAAGATTCCTGCATTCCTGTGTTTATCTCAGCACTTTTCACAATAGCAAAGGTATAGAATCAACCTAAGTGTCCATCCATGGATGAGTGGATAAAGAAAATGTGATTTATATTCATGATGGAATACTATTTACCCATTAAAAAAAGTAAAATCATGGCCACTGGTTTTAAAAGAAAAAATAAGAGATGCAAATAGCTATTTTATCTAATACAAAAACATTTTATATATGTATGACCATAAAGAAAGAAATCGCTCCTTTCAGTTTAAAAGTGGAAGATAGCACTGGATGATTTTTTAAAGCCCTTTTCAGCTAGAAAGATCTACGATTTGGTCTGTTGTTATTAAGTCATTACAATGTTTAGCATCTTAAATGTGCCAAACAGAAAAAAAGTGCATAAATGACTATCGAGTTCTCATCATATTGCCAATTAGATAAAAATATTTTCCTCCTGTGGAAAGGAGCCAATGAGAAGGGGAAAGAAGAATAGATAATTTCTCCTCAGTAATTCCAAGGGAGACAGGCATTTCTCTTTATCGTCCTCAAGTCTTGAAGGTAGAAAATGGAAAAAAATAAATTCTCTTATTTTTTAAAATGAGATAAATCTTAAAGCCATTATAATTTAAAACAATTAAAAATATCTATTTCTATTTGACTCAAGTACTTTTATAGATGTTCATGTTGTTTAATCATTATGCATTTCTTCATAAGAACCTATAGTGTTCTCATGGTTTTATATAAATATACAAATGGTTATGTTTTTATCCTAAGAATTTTAGGGGAGTAACAAATAATTTTAAATACAAATCTTCATTGGAAAATAGCTATATACTTAAAGATAGATGAGGATGTAAGATGAATACACACACAGACACACACACACACACACACACACACACATACTATGTTCTCACTAATATTATTTCAAGTGAAAAATTACTCCATCATTGACAAACTTCAAGGAAGAAATACAGTTTTTAAAAGAGGGGAAAATATTGACTCTTCAGATAAAAAGAGGGAAAAATATAATGTCCTAAGAGGATAAGAATTATCACTCCTAGGCTGAGTTGTGTAATAACAAACAATGACACTACAAATACCCAGACATTCAATAAATACTGTTCATTGATAAGAAACATTTGTTAAGTGCCCAACTATGAAATACCTGTAAGTTTAAGGTCAAGGTAAAATCACAGTATCATTTATTTTAGTGACACATATACTTTGAAACAATCAATGGTCATGTACAAGGTGTGTTTTTTACAAAAAATATAATGTTTTTGACAAACATGCTAGAATTTATGTATCTAAATAAGCATGTACACATGTATTTGTACTACTAAGGTAGTACTCATACATTTTAGGGGAGGGGACGTATCCTTACCATTCATTTTTGTCATCTGATTCAATTTCCAAATTTTTCTCTGAAAGACTAAAGATTGGCACCAAAATCAAATACAAAGGAAGCTTTTGCCACCACTAGGAATATTCAGAAAAATATAAAATATAATACATAAATATTGTTCTGAGGACAACAACAATCTTCTAAATGATTTATAAGTACAGTCCCACAGAAACCTCCTGAGGTGACTATTTAGATAAAGGTCCAAATATTCTATTATCCTAAAATCAATTCTATCACTCCACAGTCATGTTGTGACCAAATAGTTTGCCTAAAATAGAATTACATTGTTCAAAAGCAGTAATATTTCAAGATGAATATATGAAAAATAAGGTAACTCACTTACCACCAAATAGTACCAACTTTTATCTTTCTTTATTTTTTTAAATTTATTTATATATTTTTTTGAGATGGAATCTCACTCTGTCTCCCAGGCTGGAGTGCAGTGGCATGATCTCAGCTCACCTCACTGCAACCTCCACCTCCCGGGTTCAAGCCATTCTCCTGCCCTAGCCTCCCGAGTAGCTGGGATTAGAGGTGCCCACCACTACACCTGGCTAATTTTTGTATTTTAGTAGAGACAGGGTTTTGCTATGTTGGCCTAGCTGGTCTCGAACTCCTGACCTCAGGTGATTCACCTGCTTGGCATCCCAAAGTGCTGGGATTACAGGCTGAGCCACTGTGCCTGACTTTAATTTTGATCTTTCTAAGTGGATCAGTCAGTGTCTTGACAGAGTCCAAGGCACACATAGCAGGGATTTTTAAAGATAATTTAATGAGAACTTGTAGAAACCTGTGAAGGATTGGAGGAACCAGTGAGGAATGTGAAGGTCCACCTGGACTAGCAAAGGTGAGAAGCCATTGCCATCACCAGGCCTGAAGAGGCAGGAGGAGAAAACTGCACAGGTGGAATCCAGAGTGCCAGCTTTGGAAGAAGGGTTGGCTTTCAGGTAGAAGTCACTGGAGCACAGCAATGACACTGAAGAGAGAAAGCGGAGGGGAAGAAATATCTCAGTCTCTCTCTCCCCTTATCTCTAGGTCCTCCCCTTGGCCAGAGTGGAAAACAGTCAGTGCGATCCTGATGGTTAAGCTGCGGGGAGGGTCAGCACAGAGAACGGGGTACAGACGTGCAGAGAAGGGATCAGAGCTGGGAGGGGCAACCAAAAACTAGAGAGGATGCTAAGATTCTATATTTTGTCATTTTTAATTGATTGATTAATTTTTTCATTCATTTAAAAAGTCAATCTGATAGTTTTCCTATACCAAGCACTACAGAGGGTTATAAAAGCAAATTAAATTTAGTCCTTATACTCAAAGATCTTTGAAACATAGACATTTATACACATAATTATGACACAGGGCAGAATAAGGCACAGAAATAATAGTGTAACTAGCATATCCCGGATGTCACCTTCCTTGTCATGTTATATTAATCATGCAAACCTTTATGTTCCAGAGCCACAGAGCGCTTACTAGGAAATCCAGTCTTTTCCTCCAAATTCCTTTTCCCCAAATATGACCTATTGGTATTTATATGCATAAGCCAAATGCCCATACAGTTCCCCTTTTGATTGATTCTAGATAATATTGTTTTTAGTTTCTTTTCATGTGAAGTGGTAGGGAAGGGCCATTGCATATATAATAAGAGCTGCTGCCTATTGCTCACCAGTCTTTGTGCTCTAGTCCCTTCTCTTCCATCCAACCCTCTGCTCTGTTGGGCACCATTGCTGTGACACTCAGATAATAAAACACCCACCCTTATTAAATGACCCTGGACCATCAATCTCAGTGCCCTCCACATACCACTTCCTGTGCTGGTGCTGAACTTCTCTAGATTTACAGCCTTCACATAGGCCATGATTGACTTTCTGGACAGTAAAAACACCCCTTCAAACTGTTATCTGGTGCTGTTAGTTCTCTTGACAAAAGAAAAGCAAATTGTTCTCCTCCTGAGCAGCTGTATTAGAAGCAGTTATTACAGTGGGTATGTCAGCCCCCACAGTGATACCGATCTCTTCACACTAATGATCTTCAGATATTATTGCTCATGCAAATCCTGAGAGAATTCCTCTAACAAGGGCATCCTCTCAGATAATTTCAAATGACATCTAATCTTTTTCCTGATAAATTTAGAGTTACAAAAAGTAACAGTCGCTGTATTTTACAAAATATTATCATTTTAATATAAAATTGTTGACCTCCAGTTCTGGGCATGATGCAGTTAACCGTATTGGGTTGAAAAGGATGAATAATATGCATTCACCCTGCCTTTTGCCCTCTGGGCATATTCTACTCCAAATAGTATCATTAAGGAATGGGACCCATGGAGAAGGCAGCAGTCCTTCTAGGCTGAAGCAAAAGAGGTTTTTCTGAGCTCAGAAAGAGAAAAGAAAGATAATGGAAAATAAGCAATGTTAAAAAAATATTCAGCTTTAACAAACAAACACATTAAAGTACAGATTCAAGAACCCTTATTAAAGCAAATAAATGCAAATAAAACCAAACAGGAACATCCTAGTCAAACTACTAAATAAAAAAATAAGCAAAGAAAGAGAACAGCACTTATTACCTCAGAGGATCAATAATAAAACTGAAAGCTGACTTGTCACCAAAGAAGCCAGAACACAATACAAGAATATCTTTCAACTGGAAAAAAACAAAAAACAAAAAACAAAAAACAACAAAAAGCCTGTCAATCTAGTTATTCAAATATCAAAGAATATTAAAAATGAAGGCAAAATAAAGACATCTTTACAGAGAATTTGTTGCTAACATACCTGCACTGTAATAAATATTAAATAAATAAATATGAAAGAGAATTCTTTGGGAAGAATAAAGGTTACCTCGGATGAAGCCATGAAACTGCAGGAAGCAATGAGGGGGTAATAAAAATGGAAAAATATGTGGGTAAATATATATTTACACGAATTGTTTAAAAGCACTAATAAAATGACACTGATTTTTAAAAAGTTAATTAGATGTAAAATAGATAACAAAAATAATAGCTCAAAAGGCAGGAGAAATTACGGAGTTAAACTGTGAAAAGTTTCTTGTATTGTTTAGGCAGTAATAAATGTACTAATTTAAAGCAAATTCTCATATGTGAAGGGTGAATACTATAAACCCCAGAAAAATGTCTCAGATAATGCTAAAAGAAGCTGTAAGTATGATGCTAACAGAAGGAAAAAAAGTAGAATTTTAAAAATCCCTGATTAATTCAAAGGTTAAGAAATGATTAATAAACAAAGGAGATATTAGCACAATAGGAAACAACTAGCAACAGAGTAGCCTTAAATCCAAACATAATGGTAGTTTCATTAAATGTAACGGAATAAAATTCCAATTTATAAACAAGGATTGTCAACAGATAAAAACAAAACACAACCATGTGCTGTTATAAAATCACATTTGAAATACAGCACAGATAGGTTGAAAGTACAATCATTAAAAAACACATACCTTGCAAGTACTAACCAAAAGGTAGATCTCTGGCTATATTAATATTAGACAAATGTCTTTGATACAAAAATATTACTAGAGATAAAAAGGTACATTTCACAATAATAATAAAGTACCCTGAATAGAAAGATATACCTTTTTTTTTTTTTTTTTAGACAGCATTTCATTCTGTTACCCAGGATGGAGTGCAGTGGTGCAATCTCAGCTCACTACAGCCTCAATCTCCTGGGCTCAAGCAGTCCTCCCAACTCAGCCTCCCAGCTAGCTGGGACTACAAGCATGTGCCACCATACCCTGCTAATTTAAATATAACATTCTTATATGTATTATATGACAATACTTGACAGAACCAAAAGGAGGAATACACATTTCCATAATTATATTGAAAGATTTTAACATGCCTTTTCCTGTAACTAATAAAGAGGTAAAAATAATCATCAGAAGAATATAGAATATATGAACAAAACTATTAAAAAACTTGATCTAAATGCAGATCATTTTACCTAACATGAGTAGGATAAAAATTCTACTCAGGCATAAATGAAATGCTTACCAAAATCTACCATATGCTGTGTCTTAAAGTAAGTCTCAAGAAATATGAATGACTGAGATCTTACAGAGTGTATTCCCTGACCACAGTGTAAATAAACTAGAAATCAATAACTGAAAGATAGCTTGTGAGAAGGCCAAAAAGCAGCCCTTGACATCCAAGAACTGATCTGACGCTCATGCTAGACTTTAGTGTGAGAGCAGGCCCGGTGCTCACAGTTACACCATGTTCTTCTCCAGATGGGCATAAACAATCTCACAAAACAGCAACAGTAGACAAGGTCACTCTGAGACCATGACAGAGTGAGACAAATTAAAACCACTTCACAATCTGGCTTAAAACACTGTTGAAAACAAGATCAATGTTTATGCAAACAACAAAATACCAAACATCCTCCACTTCCAGCAAATAGGACTAATTGCTCCCTCTTGATCAGCTGTAGCTGCAAGCCCTCTTTAGTGTGACCTACCTAGAGATGAGATTGAGTAAGATAGCCAATCACAAAATGGTCCCTGCTTTCTGATAATGCCTAATCTAGAGTAAACTTCTACATCCTTTAATCTTCCCCAAAATTACTCAACCAAACAAAATTTCCATAATTTATAACACCTTCCCACTATGATGCCTCATAGTTCTTCATGGTGTAAGTTATCCCTTTGCTGTTTTGTAAAATAAAACCAACTTGTTCAACCACAGATGTATGCCTGGTGGTCTTTGGCAATGACAGCTGAAACCCCCAAATATGGAAATTAAGCAGTACTTTTTAAAAATAGCCCACGGATGAAGGAAGAAATTATAATAAATGATAAAATATTATACTCAAAATGATATATCAAAATGTTTTGGGATTCAGTTAAAGCTACTCACGAATGAAATGTACAATAAAAAATTCCCTCCTGTTTTTTGGCAGGTGGTAGGGAAAAGTAACCATTTAAAATATGTCTCTTGTGTTCTCCATAACAAAGGCCAGCTCTCCAGAGGAAACTAGCAGAGCCTTATCTGACCTGGAGGAAGGGCAATTAGTCAACTCCCACCCCCTACAGATTTCCTGTCTAATATAAAGGAAGGAAAAATAAAAGGCTAAGAAATGCTATTGAAGTTCACAGCTGAGGGATTCATGCCCACGAAGAAACAGATTTCATTATAAGATTATAGAATGCTTCCCTTCCCCAACACCTTACCAGCACACTAATAGGGCTTCAGCTTAGTAACAGTGGATCACAACTCAGAGAACTGCAAGACACAGAGAGACAGTTTAAGAAGGACTTCTTAGGAAAAGCCAAAGACAACAGGGGAGAAAAAAATCTGCAAGAACACTGGAGGAAACTAAAGCCTCTAGTGCCCACAGCTAGAACACATATTAAACAGAGCTCAGCACCTAGCTAGATTAGCATAAACCACACACCTTACCTAATTACCTTACTTCTTATTTCCCAATATATCATGTCCAGTACTCATCAAAAAATTCAAAGGCAATATAAAAGGCAAGAGAAAACATTGTCTGAAGAAACACAACAGGAATCAGAAACAGTCTCAAGTATGAAACAGATTTTTGAATTATCATATAATGGATTTTAAATAACTAGTATTAATATGCTAAGGGCCTTATTAGAATAGTAGATGACATGCAAGGATCTACTGGGCGATGTAAGCAAAGAGAAAATCTAATAAAGAATCTAAAGGAAATGCTGAAAATAAAAAACACGGTAATGAAATGAAGCATACCATTGATGGGCCCATCGGTAGACTGACACAGTTAAAGAAAGATGCAGTGAGTTTCAACATATACCAATAGAATTTCCCAAACTGAAATGCAAAAAGAAAAAAGAATGGAAAAAGAAATAAAATAGGCCGGGCATGGTGGCTTATGCCTGTAATCCCAGCACTTTGGGAGGCTGAGGAGGGTGGATCACGAGGTCAGGAGATCAAGACCGTCCTGGCCAACATGGTGAAACCCTGTCTCTACTAAAATTACAAAAATTAGCTGGACATGGTGGTGTTTGCCTGTAATCCCAGCTACTCGGGAGGCTGAGGCAGGAGAATTGCTTGAACTCAGGATGCGGAGGTTGCAGTCAGAACCGAGAGCATGCCACCGCACTCCAGCCTGGCAACAGAGCAAGACTCCATCTTAAAAAAAAAAAAAAGAAAGAAAGAAAATACCTAAGGACTGTGGAACAATTACAAAAGTTGTAAAGTATGTGTAATGGGAATACTGGGTAGAAAAGAAAAAGGAAAAATAGAAGTCATATTTGAATTAATAGTGGCTGATAATTTTTCAAATTAATGGCATACACTGAACCACAAATCTAGGGAACTTAGAGAACACACAGCAGGATAAATACAAAAATTTCGATATCTAGGAATACCATATTCAAACTGTAGAAAACTAAGGACAAAAAAAAAAAAAAAAAAAAAAAAAAAAAAAAAAAAAAAAAACTTGCAAAAAGCCAGAAGGGGATAAAGAAGTCAAAACTATAGAAGAAAAAGGATAAGAAATACGTTGCACTTCTCATCAGAAACTATGGAAGCAAGAAGAAAGCGAAGTGAAATATTTAGTGTTGAAAGAATAAAACACCAATCTAGAATTCTGTGTCTAACAAATGTAAGGAAGAAATAAATATTTTCTCAAGCAAACAAGAACTGAGGGTATTTGTTGCCAGTTGATATGTTTTGCAAGAAATGTTGCAAGTTCTTCAGAGAGAAAGAAAATGATATAGGTCAGAAATATGGAGGATATACGAAAAGAACGAAAAGGCATCAGAGAAGAAATAAATGAAAGTAAAATAAAATATTTTATTTTCATTTTTAATTGAACTGATGGGTAACTGTGTGTTCATTGTAATAATAGCAGTAATGTACCAGGAAATTATATAGATAAATGACAGGAATGACAGCAATCACATAAGGGATGGGAGGGAGGAATTGAGAGTACATACTTGGTCATAAGGCACCTGTACTACCCATGAAGCAGTGTAGTGTTATTGGAAAGTGAACACATATTAGTTGTATGTTTACATTGAAAACGATAGAGCAATCACTGAAAAAATTTAAAATGAAGTATAATTCATATACTAAGATAAGTGAGAAAATGGCATCATAAGATTATCAACTAAAATCAGAGAACGTATAAACAAAGAACAAGTGTAGGGAACAGAAAACAGTTAAAACATGATAGATATTACACTAACCATATCAATAATCACTTTAAATATGCACAGTCTAAATACAATTTAATTTAAAAACAGAATTTAAAGACAGAGATTGCCAAAGTGGATGAAGAAACAAGACCCAGCTATGAGTGATCAACAAAAACACACTGAATATAAAGACACATGTAAGTTTAAAGTAAAAGGATGAAGAAAGATATGCCATGTTAACACTAATCAAAAGAAAGTTAGAGGAGCTATATTAATCTCCAGTAGGGTAGACTTCGGAACGAAGAAAATTATTAGGGATAAATGGGAGCATTACATAAAAATGAAAGGGTTAGTTCTCCAAAAAGACCTAATAGTCTTTAATGTTTACGCACATAAAAACAGAGCATCAAAATAAGTGTGGCAAAAATGAATATAACTGTAAAGAGAAAGAGAAAAATTAACTCCTCTAGTTGAAGAGTTGAACACTAATCTATCACTAATTGATTGATCCAGCAGGCAGAAAAATCAGTGAAGACACAGTAGAGCTGAACAGCATCATTAATAAACTAGATTTAACTAACATTTATGTAGAATGTTGCATCCAGTCACAAGAAAATGCACGTTCTTTTCAAGCTCACATGATACATTCACCAAGAGAGATGACATTCTGGGCCATAAAAACATTCTATTAAATTTTAACAAACTTGAAAGAATAGAAACTATACAAAGTATTGTGTCAGACCACAACGAAAGTAAAGTAGGAATCAATAATTGAAAGATAGCTAGAAACTCCAAAATATTAGAGATTAAACACACTTTCAGATAACACATGGGTAAAATTAGAAGTATCAAAATAAATGAAAAATATATTGAACAATATGAAAATAAAGCATTTCATACAACTTATCAGTATTTGTGGAATTCAGCAAGAGCAGTGCTTACAGGGAGATTTAGAGCACTGAATGCATATACTAGAAAAGATAAAAAGATCTAAAATCAACTACTTAAGCTCCCATCATAGAAAACTGAAGAAAGAATAATAATGTAAGTCTAAAACAAACAGAAAAAAAGAAATAATAATAATTAGATCAGAAATAAATGAAATACACATAAAATGGGGAAAATCTACAAAATAAGAAGCTGGTTCATTAACCGGGCTAACCAAGAAGAAAGACTAAATTAATAATATTAGAAATGATAGAGGAACATCACTACTTCTCTTATGGACATTAAAAAGAGTAATAAAAGAATATTTTGAACAATTCTATGCTTACAAATTTGGTAACCAAGATGAAGTGGACCAAATCCTTGAAGATACATAATGCCAAATAGATAACCTCCATGAGTCTATATCTATTAAAGAAACTGAATCAATAATTAATAATCTTTATAAAAAGAAAGCACAGGCTTAGGTGGCTTCATGGGTGACTTTTATCATACAATTAGAGAAGAAATGCTGTCAATTCTCTACAATTTCTTTCAGAAATTAGAAGTAGAGAAAACATTTCTTTACTCACTTTGTAAGGCCAATATCCCACTAATACCAAAACAGATAAAGACATTCATTATAAGAAAGGAAAACTACAGACCAATATCTCTTATGAACATAGATGTTACAAAAACTTCCTCAACAAATATTATCAAATCAGATCCAATAACATATAAAAAGGATTATGTGCCACAACCAAGTGAAATGTATTCAGGTACGCAAGATTGATTCAACATTCAAAAATAAATTAATATAATCAATCACATCAATAGGATAAAGGAGAAAAACCAAATGATCATATGACAAAGACAAATTATACAATCAAAAGTCAATAGATTCAGAAAAAGCATTTGCAAAAATCCAACATTCATTCGTGATAAAAATTCTCAGCAAACTAGGAATACAGTAGAACTACTTCAACTTGATAAAGAAAAGAAAACGCCTTCAAAAAGCCCACAGCTATATCATATTAAATGATGAGAAAATAGATTCTTTCCTTCTATGATGGGGCACAAAGCAAGGATAGCCCCTCTTACCACTTTTATTCAATCTTTTATCAGAAGCTCTAGCTGATGAAATAAGACAAGAAAAGGAAATAAAACGTATAAAGATTGAGAAAGAAGACACATACTGTCTTTTGTTTCCAGAGGTCATAATTGTAAAAATAAAAAAGAATTACTACCACCAACAAAAACTCCTCCAACTAATGAGTGATCATACCAGGTTGCAGAATGTATGATTAATATACAAATATCCATTACTTTCAGATATACTAGCAATAAAATTTGAGAAATTAAAAATATAATATCACTTACCAAAAAATAATATATGTAGGTCTAAATCTGATAAAACATGTACATAATTTATAAGAGAAAAATTTGAAAACTCTGATGAAAGAAATTTTAAAGATCTAAAGAAATGGAGATATTCCATGTTCATAGATTAAATATGAATTATCCAATGTGTTTATATTATACATACTATTAAGATATCAATTCTTTCAAATTTTATCTATAGATTCAACACTATCTAAGTAAGTTACTTTGTGGATAGGGATAAACTAATTCTAAATTTAATGTGGAAACGTAGAAGACCTGGAATATGCAACACAGTATAGAAGAAGAATAAAATAGGAAGACTATCTCATTTCAATACTTATTGTCATGCTATAGTAACCAAGATAGCATGATATTGATGAAAGAATAGTCAAATAGATTAACAGAACAGAGCAGAGTGCTCTAAAATAGACCAACACGAACACAGTGAACTGATCTTTAACAAAGAAACACAAAGAAACAAAGCAAGTTAATGGAGAAATGATGATCTTTAAAAAAAAAAAAAATGGTGCTGGAACAATAAGAGGGGAATGAATCACAGACCTAAATGTAAAATTAAGAAACTATAAATTTCTGAACAATAACATAGGAGAAATAATAGGGATCTACATTTTGGTGATGATTTATTAGATATAACATCTAAACATGATCCATAAAAGAAAATAATGACAAGCTGGACTTTATTAAAAGTAAAATATTACCTGTAAAAGACACTGTTATGAGAGTTAAAAGGCAAGTCACAGATTGGGAGAAAATATTTGCAAATCACATATTTGAGAAAGAGTTCTTGCCAAAATTATACAAAGATCTCTTAAAACTCAACAAGAACATTTCATCATATAAAGATATATAGATCATATAAAAATACACATAAGCTGAAAATAAAGGGATGGAAAAAGATACCTCATGCCAATGGAAACCAAAAAAGAGAAAGAGTAGTTATACTTAGACAAAATAAATTTCAAGATGAAAACTACAAAGAGACAAAAAAAAGGTCATTATATAAGAGGTCGATATCGAGCAAGAGGATAGAACAATTGTAAATATATATGCACCCAACACTGAAACACTCAGATATATAAAGCAAATATTATTAGAGCTAAATACAGAAATAGATCCTAATATAGTAATAGCTGATGACCTCAGTACCCCACTTTCAGCCTTGAACAGATCATGCAGACAATCAACAAAGAAACCATAGACTTACTCTGCATTATAGACCAAATGTACTTAACAGGTATTTACAGAGTATTTAATCCAACCACTGCAGAATATACATTCTTCTCTTCCGCACATAGATCATTCACCATATGATAGACCATATGCTAGGCCACAAAACAAGTCTTTTAAAAAAATTTTTAAAAATTAAAATCATACCAAGTATATTCTCTGACCACAGTGGAATAAAACTAAAAATTAATAACAAAAGGAACTTTGAAAGCTATACAAACACATGGAAATCAAAAAATATTCCCCTGAATGTTCAGTGGGCCAATGAAGAAATTAAGAAGAAAATTTTAAAATGTCTCCATACAAATGAAAATGAAAATACACCATACTAAAACCTATGGGATACAGCAAAAGCAGTAATAAAAGGAAAGTTTTTAGCAATAAGCACCTACATCAAAAAAGTAGAAAAACATAAAATGAATAATCTAATTATGCGTCTTAAAGAAAGAAAAAAGCAAGAGCAAACCAAACCCAAAATTAATAATAAAGATCAGATAATAAATAATAAAGATCAGAGCAAAAATAAATGAAATTGAAATTTAAAAAATACAAAAGATAAATAAAATGAAAAGTTGGTTTTTTTGAAAAGATGGATAAAATCAACCAACCATTAGCAAGATGAAGAAAAAAGAGAAGATTCAAATAAATAAAATTAGAGACAAAAAAGGAAACATTACAATTAATACCATAGAAATTAAAAGAATCATTTGAGACTACTATGAGCAACTATATGCCAATACATTGGAAAACCTATAAGAAATAGGTAAGTTCCTAAACACATACAACCTACCAACATTGAACTATAACAAAATCTAACACCTGAATAGATCTATAACAAGTAATGAGATTGAAGCTATAACAAAGTTTCCCAGCAAAGGATACCTCAGGACCCAATGGCTTCACTGCTGAATTTACCAAATATTTAAAGAAGAACTAATACTGATCCTACTCAAACTATTCCAAAAAAGAGAGGAAGAAGAAATACTTCCAAACTCATTCTAACAGGCCAGTATTACTCTGAAGCCAAAACCAGAGAAAGACACATCAAAAAAGAAACTATTCACAATAGCAAAGACTTGGAATCAACCCAAATGTCCATCAGTGACAGACTGGATTAAGAAAATGTGGCACATATACACCATGGAATACTATGCAGCCATAAAAAAGGATGAATACGTGTCCTTTGTAGGGACATGGATGCAGCTGGAAACCACCATTCTCAGCAAACTATTGCAAGGACAGAAAACCAAATATCACATGTTCTCACTCATAGGTGGGAATTGAACAATGAGATCACTTGGACACAGGAGGGGGATCATCACACACCAGGTCCTATTGTGGGGAGCAGGGGGAGGGATAGCTTTAGGAGATATACCTAATGTAAATGATGGGTGCAGCACATCAACATGGCACATGTATACATATGTAACAAACCTGCACATTGTGCACATATACCCTAGAACTTAAAGTCTAATAAAAAAAGAAAGAAAGAAAGAAAGAAAGAGAACTGCAGGCCAATATTCTTAATGAAGATTTTTGTAAAATCTTCAACAAAATAACTAGCAAACCAAACTTAACAACACAGTAAGAAGATCATTCATTATGTCCAAGTGGGTTTTATCTCAGGGATGCAAGGACGGTTTAGCATATGCAAATTAGTCAATGTGATACATCATGTCAACAGAATGAAGGACAAAATACAACCATTTCAATTGATGCTGAAAAGCATTTGATAAAATTCAACACCCCTTCAGGATAAAAAGCCCTAAAAAAACTGTATAGGAGAAAAATACCTCAACATAATAGAAGCCACATAAGACAAGCCCACAGCTAGTATCATAGTGAATGAAGAAAAAAGCTAAAGCCTTTCCTCTAAGACTGGAAGCAACACAAGGAGGCTCACTTTCACCACTGTTATTCAATATCGTACTGGAAATCCTAGCTAGAGCAGTGAGACAAGAGAAACAATAACGGCATCCAAATTAGAAAAGAAGAAATAAAATTATTCTTGTTTGCAGATGATATAATCTGATATTTGGAAAACTTTAAAGACTCCAACAAAAACCGATTAGAACTGATAAATAAATTCAGTAAAATTGCAGAAGACAAAATCAAGATACAAAAATCAGTAGTATTTCTATATGTCAAAGCAAACTATCTAAAAAAGAAATCAAGAAAGTAATCCCATTTACAATAGCTAGAAATAAAATTAAATACTTAGGAATAAACTCAACCAAAGAAGTGAAAGATCTCTACAATAAAAACTCTAAAACACTGATGTAAGAAATTGAAGATGACACAAAAAATGGAAAAATATTTCATATTAATGGATTGGAAGAATCAATATTGTTTAAATGTCCATATACTAGCCAAAGCAGTCTACAGATTCAGTGTAATCCCTATCAAAATACCAATGACATTCTTCACAGAAATAGAAGAAAAAGTCCTAAAATTTATATGGGAACACAAGAGACCCAGAATAGCCAAAGTTATCCTAAGCAAAAAGAACAAAACTGGAAGAGTCATATTGCCTGACTTCAAATTATACTACAGAGCTATAAACAGCATGGTACTGGCATAAAAACAGAAACATAGACCAGTGGAACAGAATAGACAGCCCCAAAATAAATCCGTAATTTGATAGTGAACTCATTTTTTTTATAAAGGTGCCAAGAACATACATTGAAGAAATGACAGTCTCTTCAATAAATAGTGCTAGAAAACTGGATGTCCATATGCAGAAGTATGAAGCTAGGCCCCTGTCTTTCATCCTGTACAAAAATCAAATCAAAATAGATTAAAGACTTAAATATGAGACTTCAAACTATGAAACTACTAAAACCAAAAGAAAACACTGGGAAACTCTCCAGGATTTTGGACTGGGCAAAGATTTCTTCAGGGATACACCACAAGCATGGACAACCAAAGCAAAAATGGACAAGTAGGATGACATCAACTTAAAATGCTTCCACAAAGCAAAGGAAACAATCAACAACATAAACAGACAACCCACAGAATGTGAGAATACATTTATAAAATATCCATCTGATAAAGGATTAATAACCAGAATAAATAAAGAGCTCAAACTACTCAACAGGAAAAAAAACCTAAGCATCTCATTAAAAACACACAAAAGATCTGAAAAGACATTTCTCAAAGGAAGACATACAAATGGCAAACAGGTATATGAAGAGTTGCTCAACATTATTAATCATTAGAGAAATGCAAATCAAAACTACAATGAGATATCATCTCACCCCAGTTAATATGGCTTTTATCCAAAAGACAGGCAATAACAAATGCTGGTGAGGATATGGAGAAAATAAAACCCTCATACACTGTTGGTGGGAATGTAAATTAGTACAACTGTTATGGATAACAGTATGGAGCTTCCACAAAAAATTAAAAATAGAAGTATGTCCTAGCAATCCTACTGCTAGGATTCTCAAAAGAACGAAGCAGTATATCGAAGAGATATCTGAAATTCGTACTCTCAGGTTATTGTAGCGCTACTCACAAAAAACAAGATTTGGAAGCAACTTAAGTGTTTATCAACAGATGAATAAATAAAGAAAATGTGGACATATACACAATGGAGTACTATTTAGTCATATAAAAAATGAGATCCTGTCATTTGCAGCAACATGGAAGCAACTGGAGGATGTTATGTTAAGTGAAATAAGCCAGGCACAGAAAGACAAACTGCATGTTCTCAATTACTTGTGGGAGCCAAAAATTGAAACAATTGATTTCATGGAGGGAGAACAATGACGGTTACCAGAGGCTGGAAGGGTAGTGGGTGCTCGGATGGGAAGTGGGGATGGTTAATGAACACAAAAGTATATTAGATCAAATAAATAAGATCTAGCATTTGGTAGCACAACAGGGTGACTACAGTCAACAACAATTTATTGTACATTTAAAAATAACTAAAAGAGTACAACTGGATTGTTTGTAACATAAAGGAATGACAGGTGCTTGAGGTGATGGATATCTCATTTACACTGAGGTAATTATTACACATTGTATGCCTGTGCCAAAATATCTCATGCACCTCATAAATGCATTCACCTACTATGTATCCATAAGACTTAAAAATTAAAAAAGAACACGACAAGACAAGAAATTAGGTGATTAAAAAATGGGCAACACTTCTGAATAGACACCTCACCAAATATATGCTCATGTCAAATAAACATACGAAAAGATGTTCCACACTATATGTCATTAGGGACTTGTAAATTGAAACAAGTTACCACTGCTCACCTATTATAATAGCTAAAATCCAAAACACTGAGCATACCAAATACTAGTAAGACTGTGGAGCTACATTAACTAGTAATACTAGAAAGGATGCGGAACCACATGAACTTTTCTTCATTGTTGATAGGATTGCAAAATCATTTCCGTACTCTGGAAGATGGTTTGGCAGCTTCTTACAAAGCTAAATGTGCTTATCATTTGAGGCTGCAGTCATATTCTTGGTATATACCAAAATTAGTGGAAAACATATGTACATGAATGTTTGTGACAGCGTTATTCATAATTGCCAAAACTTGGTCACAACCAAGTTGATTTTAATATGTGAATGAATATAATCAAATTATGGTACATCGGATGATGGAATATTATTCAACAATAAAAAGATTTGACGTATAAAGCTCAAAAAAACAGAAAAACCTTAAATACTTATTGCTAAATAAAAGAAGGAACTGTTGAAAGGCTATACACTGTATGATTACTACCATATAAATATCTGTAAAAATTAAAACTGCAGAGACAGTGAAAAGATCAATAGCTCTTAGAAGTCCGGGATGATAATTGCAATTATTGATAAATTAGATTCTATATTAATCAAAACCCAGAGAATTGTACAACACAAAGAGAAGACTTAATGTGAAATATGAACTTTAATTCAGAATAATATACCAATATTGGTTCACTAATTATAACAAATGAACCACACTAATGTAAGATAATAATAGGAGAAAAGTGTACCTACAGTGTGTATCTGTGTGTGTGTTTGGGTGAATTATTTGTTTAATTATCTTCTCAATTTTTCTGTAAAGCTGAAATTCTTATATAAATTAAGTGTATTAAAAATTAGAAGAGAAATTTTATTCTGTAAATTGAAATAATTACATCAGAAGCAACATAAAAATTAAGATTTTGATTTGACAGATAGTAAGAAAGGTAACAGGTATTCCTGGAAGAAATGCTACATATTTTTCAATGTGGAGCAAATAATATGACATTCATTATAAAAACAGTGAATGTTACATAACATAAATAAAATTTAAATTAAAGATGCTATATACTTACTTTACAGAAAAGTTTATTTCAGATCTTATTAAGCACAGAAATAAATAATAGTTTTTATATTACTGTGCATTGTTAAATTTCACTACTGAGTTAAAATACAAATGTAGCAAGAATGAACATCAATTCATATAAAGCATGTATTGTCTCACAGTATATGACATTTGCATTTACTCAGTGTTAGCTAACAGTACAATTCAATGTGGTTATGAAAGAGCATAATGTGGTTAGCAGATTTTTCTACCTACTCTAAGAGCCAGACTAAAACTTCCCCATGGAATTAGATTTTGGTATTAGGCAACAGGAAATGTGCCTGCTGATAACTGAATTACTTTGAACTCTGAAGAAGTCACTGGGACATTTTGTCCATTAAGTTTACAGATGGCAAAGTAGATATGCCATTCACAGCTGCATGCATGAGGATATGACATATTTGTCTATATTAATCTCATGGATCACTTGACATGACTCATTCAACCTCTCTTTCTACTACACGAATTAGCAAGATTTCTGGTGGTTTTAAAGTACATCCAAACACTTTGGAGGGAAATAGAAATACTTGTTTCATTATGCCAAGTAAGTGGGCCAACAGGGTGCATTTGGTGCTTTAATTTTCCTTCATAATCACAGTAAGGTAGAAAAATTAAATCTAAAATAATATAAATAGGCCAAAATTGTATATTTGATGCATATATTCATGACAAGAGTTTTTATCTTCAGTGGCAGCACAGGCAAGATATTAAACTTATCATGGGAATTCAATTACATTTCAAAAAATGCATTGGCTAGAATTACTTAGAATTCCCGGGGGCAGGGAGGGGACACTCTGTGGGGTTAACCATTTATTATGTTTAAACTCAATAATTGTGAGCTGACGATAAATCAAGAAATCTGCTCAAACATCTGTGTGTTACTTAAAAGTTTCAAATGTCACAAATACATGTGCTATGATGAATATTCAGGGTTATGAAGCTGTGGTGAATATATTCCGTGAGGCCATATGACAGGCTGTCCACTAGCCCTAGCCAAAAGAAAAGACATCTAACCAGAATTAATAAGATAATTATCAATGGACAAGAACACAAATAGATGATGCCTGAAATATATGAAACTGCATAAGCACACAACTCAAGCATTAAGCAAAAGGAGAAACACTGTCATATTACAATCAAGAACCTGGAACAGCCAACTGAGAACCTGGAGGATGCTAGAAGAACTTATCAGACCTGGAGCAAAATTTGAAAATTCCTCTTAGTCTGAAAGTTGGGAGTTGAGTTCTCATTTTTGAAAAGCCATGCAAAAAAGTGATTAATCTTAAATTTTGTGTATACTTAAACAGAAAGACCAAGGTCTGAAGTCCAGTGTCATGCAAAAAGTCACCTTCTTTTTCTATGCAGATTAGGTTGCAATTTAAAGATGTTTAAGCCCTGTGACAGAAACCACTTGATCTCTAACAATACTTTTAGATAATGAGCACTTCAGTATAGCCCTTCAAGCTTTTTGTAAAAAAAAAAAAAAAAGAAAGAAAGAAAGAAAGAAAAAAAATTACATTCATCTCCCTCATAATCTGTTTCTGATGTCTATTGCCACAAACTCAAATAGCAAAAATCTTAGTTGCCTTTCATCTTCAAAATTGAACATATTAGAGGAGCAATCCAGGACAGTATTTGATTTTAAATAGGGAAAGAACTCACACTCTAATACACAGAGAGAAATAAGTGGTGAAATAACACTTACAGGCTTGTAAATGGCAAATGTGTCTGCAGTGGGCAGAGCATGCTGCTTTCCTCTCCTGGGAAAGAAATAAAAATGTGCCAACAGAAATAGCATTGAAAATGCCTGGTGGTAGAGGCAGTGGTATTAACAAAAGCATTCTCCTCCTTGTTAAGCAAGTATCAATTAGATACATGGAATCGAAGAGCTGAAAGGGGTATAAGGAATTAACTCACTAGTCATCCTCAACCTCCATGCAAATAATGACTGTGAGAGCTAGTTTCCGCAAATGTTCCCACTTCAACAAACGATGCCTCCTGGAATTCACATCCTTGTGCAGCCCTTCCCATGAATTGGATGCGGAGCTTCCAGCCCCAGCTGCTGAATGGATGGTTCATGGACCAGATATACCACCCAGTTGAGCCCTTCCTAAATGCTCAATCCAACGAAATAATGAGCAATGTAAGAGGATTGTTTTAACTTGATAAATTTTGGAGTAGTTTGTTTTTCAGCAGTAAATAACCAGAACAATGATCTTTGTATGTTCAAATATGCCTTATGGGCACTCATAATCATTATAATTTTAATATTCATTCACCAAAAAAGTGCGTAATGGTAAGATGCTATTATTCATCAATGCTTTTAAGAATTCTAGGCCAAGCATAGTAGCTCACACCTGTAGTCCCAGGACTTTGGGAGGCTGAGGCAGGCAGATCACAAGGTCAGGAGTTTGAGACCAGCCTGGCCAATATGGTGAAACCACATCTCTACTGAAAATACAAAAACTAGCCAGGGGTGGTGGTGGGTGCCTGTAGTCTCAGCTACTCAGGAGGCTGAGGCAGAAGAATTGCTTAATCCTGGGAGGCAGAGGTTGCAGTGAGCCAATATCATACCACTGTACTCCAGACTGGGTGACAGACTCTGTAAAAAAAAAAAAAAAAAAAAAGAAGAAGAATTCTAATAATGGTAATCATGAACATTGTAATGGCCAATCTGTCTCAATGTTGTTTATGTCCAAAGTGCTCTTCCAAAAGCATTCCTTAATTATACTATTTAATAGTCATAACACACTGATGAAGAAGGTATTGTTAATAGTATCTTCATTTTACAGATGAGGAAACAAACACAGAATGATTAAATAACTTTTTTCACTGTCATCTAGCTAATAAGGAATTATTACATATTTTACTCATTACAATAGTAAATAGGTGTGTTTGAGACATTGTAGTTCATAGGCATTTAAACATACCATTTCTTTATAATGCTCAGTACAATGTCCAATGCTCAATATTTTGATAAATTCACAGTCACTTTATGATAGTTCCAGGATCTTCAAGGAATTTATGGACTATAATTTGAAATCCATTGGTCTAGTTCAATTTCTATTACTCTTTTTAGAAGAAGAACTGAGATACCCAGAAGTTATAAGAATGTCCTAGGTTCACATAGTTAGCAACCTATTCAGAACTAGAATTCCTTGTTAGTAATATCTGCTGCAGTGTCTTTATACTAATCTTAGGGGATCATTACTTACTGCTTGAACCTTTGATTCTTTACATCTTTCTATCAGAAGTGTACTCTGACATTAGCTCTTATTTAAGCTAAAATTATCAAAATCCTCTCTTATGGTGACATTCTAGTTTTTAGAAACATTTGTATAATTGTAAATTATTATGTCATCTTATTATTTCAGTTACTGTTTAAGCCTAAAGAAATAAAGTAATACCTTTTTAATATCTACTATGTACCATTATTCAGATCAGCTTTATTGCACATTAGTCTTTTACTGTACTGTGCAAAACTAAATAAAATATATAAATTATCCCTATCTTGCTTTTAATACTGTCTATTGTATTTGCTGCGTCAGCCTTGCTCTGTGGGCTGGAGCAATTATCAGTGACCAAGTAATCCAACTCTTCTTTATTCTCTCATTGCCTTAACCCTTTTCTACACTCCAAGGGCAATCAATACAAATATCTTGCCAAAGTTCATTTCTTGTGCATGATACTGCTTAACATCACTCAATCATTTGAGTGGAAAGCTTTACAGGAGTTCATCTTAGGTGAACTTGAATATGCCCATTTTTCTTTGAGAGTGGAATGAAGAGTTCCAAACATGTCATAAAACTGTAAAAGCAATTTCGAGAGTCCATCCTGATTGTTCCCACTGTGAAATAGAAAGAAGCATCGGGGTTTCAAAAACATTCATGTACTCAAGGATATATCAGTAACTATTTATTGAACATTCCTGCAGAAAACATCCTGTAAAGTTGGGAGAACCCTGCAGTGGTTGGATGAGTTATTTACAGAGGTCTCAAGGCAGGGTGTCCTTATTCATGCTGGATATAAGTTACCTAACAATAAATCCAATAGCACTAAAAAGGAATTTATGACAGAACACTTCCATAAATTTATTGTTAGCATTAGAGGCATTGGTTCCATATAATCATGAATTTGCAGATCTAGAAAGGACCTTGAAAACGTACTTAAGCCTCCTCCTTTTATCTACAAGTGAATATAAACCCAGACCAAAGAAAGGCAGTTTCTGTGACTTTTAATGATTTATCCTAACCATGGGCTTATGTGTTTATATCTAGTATGCAATAGCAAATGGTGAGGATAATTAGTCAGTTACAGAAAATAATCAAAACAAACAAAGACAATTCTTGGATATTTGGAATTATACAAAAAGTAAAATTAACGTTTGAATTGTCGGTGGTTCCCTACGCAAAGGTTATAATATCAGAGATTGTGGTTTCTAATTTACTAGCTCCCCCTGTCCTTTGGTAAAGAACAATGATTTCAAGGAATTCTACTAGCAATTATGACAATTGTAATGACTAACCTTCATTCAATGTTGTTTCTGGATCAAAGTTTTTTCTTCTGTATAATAACAAAACACTGTACTTTGTCTAGTCACCAGACTGCTACGAAGACAATATGAAATAACTTTCATGAAACACAAAGAACATTATTTGTTAAAACTAATTTCTCATCACAAACTATGTTAATTGGGAGAATGAGAAATAAGTCCAAGGGGATTTTATTTATAATTCCAGAGACAGTTACTCTTGTTCAGCCTCTGTTATATTGGCAGAACCTGTTAGTTGTTTTGCATAAATTGTATTTAATTACACATCCTCTCTGTAGTTGAGTTATTATATATTTTCATCATTTGATAGAAGAGGAAATTATATTAGGTTGGTGCAAACGTAATTGTGGTTTTTGCCATTGAAAGTAACAGCAAAAACCGCATCCCTGTATGCACCAACCTAACAGATCAAGAAACTAGTAACTTGCTTAATGTTTTATGACTAAAAACTGTCAGACGCAAGTTTTGAACTCGTTTGAATTTAAAGTCCAGACTTTTCTCATGATGCCAAGCAGCTTCAGTTGATCTTCAGCCAAATAGTTAGCCTTATTGACTATTTAAAAGGTAGTTTAACCTGGTAGTTCTCCAACTTTAAGGAGAATTCTCCAACTTCAGTTGAAATTAATTATTCTCCTGTGAATTCCTAAGCATTTTATTAAAAATAAGTATAAAAATAAAATATGATAATTAAAAAAATATATAAAGAAATATAATTGAACGATTTCACTTAACAATACAAATTGCCATTAGATTTTTAAAATTCTGTATTCTGCATATAAGAGAATCAATTTAAATATAAGGATACAAAAAGTTGGAAAAGAGTGGGAAAAGTTATACCTTGCAAAAACTAAGCAACAAGAAGCTTGTATGGCTATATGGAGCACACTTTAAACAAGAAATATTACTAGGGATAAAGAGGGAAACTCATAATTTTAAAATACCATTGAAGAAGATACTAAATTTCTAAATATGTATATACCTAAGAGCATTGCTTCAAAATATGATAATAATAATTGCCAAAAATAAAGTTGAAAGAGACAAACCCATAATCTAGAAATGAAAAAAAGAAAAGAAAGTCACAAAATGTTGGAAATTTAAGTAGTTCATTTATAAAAATCTCATAAGAGAAAAAAAACATAAACATTCAAAACACTTTCAACTGAATAATAATAAAAATAAGACATTAAAATTTGCTTTACTTTTTTTAACGTTTTCACATGGATACTTAGATCATTGATTATCACACTTTTTCTAAACAGTTGTTGACTTGTTTTATAAACAGTTGGTTTTGATAAATATCCTACATTCTTCAGAATTAAAAAAAGTAAGTTAACCCCCCCAAAAAATAGAAGGAAAAAATAAGAAAGACAAAAGATGAAATTCATGAAAGGGAATATAATGGTACACTGGAGGAATTCAGTAAAGTCTAAAGTCAGTTTTTAAAGACAAATCTAATAAAAGTGATAAACTCTTATCAACACTGATTTTAAAAAAGAGCACAAATTTACCAATATCCACATGAAAAAGGAATTATCCCTGTAGGTTCTATAGATAGTAAAAATATAATAAAGGTTATTATAAATAACTATAGAGAATTATAAAATTTAGAAAATGTATGGAACACACAAGCCTCTCTCCTAAAGAAGTACAAAAATAATTTTACAATTTGCTAATCAAATAATTACATTCAATATATGTATATGTGTAATCCATTATAATATGTAATAAATATGTATCTGTGATGCATACATGTAATATATCCATAATACATGGTATATTACATAGTGATATATTACATATATATAATATGCATATGCATACCTATATAAATGTGTCTGTAGTATGTATGTGTATGCCTATACATACATCACACTTAATATATAATATATATGGGATCTATACATACATACATTATTCCCAGTTTTATATATGTATAGCTGTTTTGTATATCTATATACACACATATATGTACACTGTTCACATATATATATTTATATATATTAAATCACAATCACTGAGATTTATTCCAGAAACAGAAATTTGGTGGAGCAATAAAAGAATGAATGTATCATTACTATAACTCCCCAACATCAACTAAATAATCGAGGGTAATCATGTGATCGTCTGAATACTTACAAAAAATCATTTAACATAATCAATTCCCATTTAAGATAAAATTCTTAGGAAAGAAATAATATAAATAAATAATAAAGAATATAAATAAATATCCCTAATGTAATTGATTATATATACAAAAAAATGATAAATATCATATTTAACCATGAAATTCTAAATGTTCTATCCAAAGAGAGACCAGAGGAGTGAAGATGTCCACTGTCTCCACTTACATTCCACATTGCACTAGAATTTGTAACTAGTTCAATTAAACAAAAAGAAGAAACAAAAATTACAAGTCTTGGATAGGAAG
Organism: Papio anubis; assembly: GCF_008728515.1. Taxonomy (NCBI): domain Eukaryota; kingdom Metazoa; phylum Chordata; class Mammalia; order Primates; family Cercopithecidae; genus Papio; species Papio anubis. The sequence continues at coordinate 112,722,698 of NC_044977.1, read as the reverse complement.
AAATGAAACTGATTCACAAATGACATTCACAGACGATATGATTTTGTGCAAGGAAAACACAAAAGCATCTACAGAGCTATAAACAATTAAAATTAAGTAAATTTTGTTGTACATAAAATCAATATACAGAAATAAATTGTATTTTTGAGTACCAGTAACAAAAAAATGAAATTTCAAAAAAAGTATAATAGTATCAAAAAATTAAATACTTGAGAACAACCTTAATGAAATATGTGAATAACCCTTACCCTAATAATATACTTAAAACATTCCTAAGAGACCTTAAAGAAAGCCTAAATAAATAGAAGGGAAATCATGCTTTTGTATTAGAATGTCTGCTATGTTCCAAATCTCCATAAACTGATCAATTGATGCAATATAATCTGAATAAAAATCTGAATAGAACCTGAACAACAACTTCTCAAATTCCATCAAAATTTGAAGGAATCAACTTCAAATTCAGCTTCAAATCAAAAGCTTAAACACGCTTGATTATTGAAATTCATCAAGCTTCAAATCCAAATTTTGAATAAATTCCAAAATTTATTTGAGGACGTAAAAGGTTTAGAACAGTCAGTAAAATCTGAAAGAATAATGTAGAATTTACATTGCCAGGTTTCAAGACATATAAAGTCACAGTAGTAAACAATAACCTGGCATAAGTAATGAAGAATAGTAACAAAGAACAGAGTCCAAAAAATTGCCCACACAGATGTGAATACATGATTTATGACAGTGGTGACTTCATTAACAGTGTAGATTATGATTTTGTGCATTTTTATCAATAAATAACACTAGCTCAATGGAATATCCATATAAAAAATTATCTGTGTCTCACTAAATCCCCAAATAAATATTAGAAGGCTAGGTGATCTAAATAATAAAGGTGAAAAATAAAGTGCCCAGTTGATACATACAAACATAATAGCTATCATAGAAGAATGATGGATATCATAAAAGAATGTCCCTGGGGTAGGCAGAGATTTATTAAATAGGACATCAAAGCACTAACCATGAAAAAAGATGATATAAATTTTTCTACCAAAAAGACACGCACTCCTATGTATATCACAGCACTATTCACAGTAGCAATGATATGGAATCAACCTAGATGCCCATCAATGGTAGACTGGATAAAGAAAATGTGGTACTTATATACCATGGAATACTACATAGCCATAATAAAGAATAAGATCATGTTCTTGGCAGCAACATGGATGCAGCTGGACACCATTATCCTAAGCAAATTAACACATAACAGAAAACTAAATACTGCATGATCTCACTTGTAAGTGGGAGCTAAACACTGAGTATACATAGACATAAAGACAGGAACAATAGACACTGAGGACTATTAGATGGAGAAGGTTGGGAGAAGAGCAAGGATTGAAAAACTACCTATTAGGTACTATGCTCACAATCTGAGTGACGGGATCATTTGTACATCAAACCTCTGCTACTCATAATTTAATCATGTAACAAACCTGCACATGTACCCCCTGAAACTAAAATAAAAGTTGAAAAAAAAAAAGAGAAAAAGTTCATAAATTGAGTATATTAAAATTAAAATCTATTTATTAAAATAAAAATTTAGAGAATAAATAGGCAACCACAGAGTGGAGAAGATACCGTTTGCAATTTGTTCATATAACAAAACACTCATACTCAAAATACCTAAGATCCATAAAAACTAATAAGAAAAAAATGGCTAAATAGAAGTAACAGCAGAAGTTCTGGACATCTACTTTATGAATAAAGATATCCAATTGGTCAGTAGACCTATGAAAAGTGCTCAATACCATTAATCAGGGGCGTGTCAATTAAAGCTGAAGAAAATACCACCACAAACCCTAGCCAAAACGATAAACTTTTTAAAGGAAAAATGTGTTAGTGAAAATGGGTGTGGCATAATTGGAACTCTTATCCAGTGCAGTGAAGATTGTAAATTGGTTAAGCCACTTTGAAAAACTGTTTGGTTGTATCTACAAAAGCTGAATATATACATAATTTATAATCTTGTAATTCCGTTACTAGGTATATATCCACAAAAAATTTGTACATTTCTCTTAAAACACATGAACAAAAATGTGCGTAGCAGCACTGATCATAACTGCCTCACGTAGTAATCAACCCACATGTAAACAATAGTGGAACAGAAAAATTTTATTTTTGTGATATATTCAAACAATGGAATACTATACACCAGTGAAAATACATAAGCTACTGCTCTATGCAATTATAATAGATGAATTATAAAACAGTTGGACAGAAGAAGCTGTACACAAATAGTATACACTGTTATGATAATTATATTTATACAAGGTTCAAAAACAGACAAACCTAACTGATAGAGTTGGAAGTCAAGATACCAGGTGTCTTCATGACAGTATGGAGGACACAAGGGGACTTGCTTTACTGTTAGTTTTGTCATTCTTGATCAGGGTGATGGTTACATAGGTAGATTTACCATGAAAAAAATGCATCAAGTTGTGTACTGTTGATTTGCAGACTCACACACAACACCCCTCATACATTAATAAAAAAATGCCTATTAAAAGTGGAAGAATCAGGGAATGTTCTCACGTGACTTCGTGTTAAAATGGAACTGTTTATTCTGCCTATTCATGGAACTAGTCCATTATGAATTGGAGCTCTAATTAACATACACATTGAAAGTTCTGATTTATTTTAATAATTGGAAATTGAAGTCCATACTCTTCTTGGTAAATGTTTCTATTTACATCAAGGTAGGGCAGACAAGCCACACTAGTTTAGAACTTCAGACTTACATTTATATTAATAGATATTGAAACATACAGTTTTAATACAGCTTGAACTGATAAATAAATTTATTAAATATTAGGTGTTTACAGTTTGTTTTCCGAATGTATATGTTAGGAATAAGTTCAGCTGTATGCAAAATCTAAATCAGGTAGGATGATTTTTTAACTTCATGTTAAAGAAACCTACCCACAGTCCCTGAAATAAATAGGTTATTATTTTTCTCACATAATGAGAAGTCCAGACCAAGCTAGACTATCAACGGCTGCCTCAGAAGCATCACCTGAAGTTATAATTGTCCTATTTTCTTTATAGCTTCCTACTCTACCATCCTCAGCATGCTTTATCCTCATGCTGGAATCCTCAGTATCCAGTCTCACATTCATGCTCTTGGCAGGAAGAAAGACAAAGAATGAAGAAGCATAGTGGAACCCAAAAATTAGGAAAGCAAAAATTTTCTTAGAAATTCACCATCTTTTGCATGTGTCTCCTGCCCCACTCCTTAACTCTAAGGCAGTGAAGAAAGGTGTTACTTTGTTGAGCTCAATGCATTCTAAATAAAACTGGGGTTCTTTTTCTGAGAAACCAGGAGTAAATATCGAGTAGGCGAGGAACAGTATCTATTATGCGTGTGTTTGCTCACGCTCCCAAACCAATAGGAATTGCTGACAGCATCTCTCAATATCTGACATCAGGGTGCAAATCCACTTTTTATTATGTTCAAACAGCAATTTAAATATGGAATGATTTGGTTATGCTTTCTACAGAAAACCTGACTCAGACTCTTTTTCAGATGTAATGTTTTGAAGAGCAGTATATTTTAAATGCTAATAATAGCATTATAGCAATTCTTTCTGCATGTGACATTTCAAAGGGAACATTTTTTTCAAGTAAGCATTGATGGATCATTTATATACACAGCAATGAAATTACTGCACAGTTCCATTTAAACCACTTTTTTTCAACATACCAGAAAGTGCCATTTAAAATTAACGTTTGAATTCATAAAATCTAAGGGCATTTTTGAGTAACATATTTTCATAAAATGTGCTGAGTTGGTAAAACATTGTCAACAATTCAAAAGCATAGACTTTTTTTTAACCTTTGCTAAAATAGTTTCCTTTAGTCACCTAAAAAGAAAAGGTATTTGTGTTTCATACACTTGGAGAAAATAACCTAGGATCACTATTTGTATATAATTTGCATGTATATATTATACTATAGTGACCCTACTTAAAAGTTTTGAGGGTTCACAAAGATGATTGAAGAGATTATCAATAAAGCTTGATTTATATAAAGAGGATGAGAAGCCAAAAAAATGTATAGGACCAAATAGTCTTCTTGGAATGATGCCATAGAAATATTAATGTTTTTGAAAATGTGTAAGTCCCAACCTTCACAAATGCATTTTCAAATAAAATAATAAAATTTGCTTAGTTTAGGTAGATAATTTTTTTAAATCACTGCTTATACAACAATAAAAAATAGATATGTGAGAAGTACTTTGAGGTATTGTGACAGAGACCTCAATAATTTGAGTTAGAAAAATGTTCAAGAGGTAAAGATCTCCACAGTATGTCCCCAGCTCTCTTGTCTGTGCTTCTGTTCAAATGCCTGATTTGTATTTCTGTTCCTCCAAGGCTCAAAGCTTGTCCTGACGCGCACCTAATTGGATGGAGTTCTAAGAGCTTCTCTTACGTTTATGCCTCCTCTCCAGAGCTTGGATCTGCTTGCTAAGAGACTGCTTAAAATCTGGCAGATGTTCTAGTAACCCTGATGTTGCCAATGCCTAAATAGGAGAAGTACAAGTTGCCTTTCTGTATGAAGATTAGTGCTGCCTGGGGAAGGGGACTGCAACTCGACTAGCTCGCAGAAGCCTGGTCCCGTGTATACATACCTGGTTCAGAAAAATGAGATCATCGCCAAATTTAACTGATAGATAGGATGGCAACCCAGAAATGCCTTCGTTCACTGTACCCTTTTCTGTCCTTGATACAATTTTCAAAATCTGGATTCTGTATTTAGTGTGTGTCTCTTTTGCAGACTTGCATCCCTTTGTTATGGATATAGGGTTCCATCTCCCTTTGGACAACACCAGCTTCATGGGCTATGACTTACTGCAGTCCCACAGGGCCCCACATTTGGTTTAACACTCTGCTACCAGGGTACTGAAATTTTAATCATTCTATCTTTGAACTTGTGTTTCGTAAGTGAAGTCTGATAGGGCAGTGGGGCATCAACATGAGCAGGGGAGACATACCAGAGAGCAAGTGTGAACACATGCAGACTCAGGCCTGGGGGCACAGCAGGTAGTATCAGGCACCAAGCAACTGGCATGCTGCCCAGCACATATGTACATATCTGGGGCAGTCTGGGGAAACAGGGGAGGCCAGACTGATGGCACTGGTAGTGGCCACAGAAGGAGAAATAGCAGTAGCAATAGAAGTGTCACAGCAGCTGCGGTCTTGGGAAAGAGAAGGGATTCTACTTGGGGACAGCACTGGGACTTATAGTGGGAGGCTGGCCCTGGAGTCTGTCCCTGCAGCATCTGTAAAAATATTAACTTTCCAGTCTAAATGCAGTCAGAAGAACTGCTAATGTTTCAACAACAAACTTTGTTACAAAATAAAAGCATATACGTTGGCATTGCATATCACCACGACTCAGGAAGTAAATAGCTCAGGGAGTTACCAGAATTCATCAAAGAGTTTAGAATCTGTGGTTTTCAAAACAGCAGCAACATTGCAAAGGAAATATGCACAGTCTTAGGAAAAAAGATTCAGTGTGAAGACTGTTACGTTTGAAAGAAAAGAATACTTTCCTTTTTTTTTTTTTGAATGCTACAACAATAGAATAATAGATAGATGTTTTAAATTATGTGGAAATAGTAAAGCAGCTTTTGGTTTCTTATATACTAAGTTACAAGAAATGTCAGAGAAAATGTTACAATGCCATTATATAGATTTACATACCAAATTAAATTCAGATTTACACAAAGTGATCGTACAAAGAGTTATTTTTAGAACAATTGTCCCAAAAGAATCATTCTTTCTTTCTCTAGTAAAATTTACATTTCAAGATAATGTATCAAAAATTTATCCCAAAGTTGTCACAACGTAGAAAATAGTCTTAACAGCACAAATAATGGTTGTATCAGCAGAAGTAATTTTCTCAAAATTAAAAATGACCAATTTTTTTGTGATTATGCGTTTGCCAAGAGCATTGATGTAGTTTTAAGTTACATCATTTGAAAAGGAAATTGGTAATATTTTGGTAGCTTCTTAAAAGAATTTGCAGAAAAGCAGGCCAGAAAATTCTTACAATAAATGAAGTTACAGTAGTTTAAATCTTATGATTTATTGTATTATATAAAATTATGAAACCAAAATACTTTTTTTATTGTATGTTTATGTTGTTATGCATGCATCACTATTACCCCATGATGCTACATAAACAATAAAATATTTTTATTTTTTATTTTATTTTTTTTTATTTTATTTATTTTTTTTTTTTTGAGACTGAGTCTGGCTCTGTCGCCCAGGCTGGAGTGCGGTGGCCGGATCTCAGCTCACTGCAAGCTCCGCCTCCCGGGTTCACGCCATTCTCCTGCCTCAGCCTCCCGAGTAGCTGGGACCACAGGCGCCCGCCACTTCGCCCGGCTAGTTTTTTGTATTTTTTAGTAGAGACGGGGTTTCACCGTGTTAGCCAGGATGGTCTCGATCTCCTGACCTCGTGATCCGCCCGTCTCGGCCTCCCAAAGTGCTGGGATTACAGGCTTGAGCCACCGCGCCCGGCTAAAATATTTTTAAAAGAAATACTTTACAAAGTTGTTTTTCCCTTTTTTTTTTTTTTTTTTTTTGAGACAGTCTCGCTCTGTTGCCCAGGCTAGAGTGCAGTGGCTCAATCTCAGCTCACTGCAACCTCCGCCTCTTGGATTCAAGTGATTCTCCTGCCTCAGCCTCTCTAGTAGCTGAGATTACAGGTATGCGCCACCATGCCTGGCTATTTTAGTGTTTCACCATGTTGGCCAGGCTGGTCTCGAACTCCTGACCTCAAGAGATCCACCCGCCTTGGCCTCCCAAAGTGCTGGGATTACAGGTGTGAGCCACTGCACCCAGCCCAAAGTTTTTTATATAAAGTATCTTCACAACTTTAATGGTACTTTTTCTCCACCTTTTGAAGAAGGAGCGCATATTTTTGCTTTTCACTGAGTCCTGAAAATTATGTGCCCTTTCTCCTCTTTTACACCCCTACCCTCAGAGCCCTCATAACAGCCTTATCCCTCTTCCCTCCTAATCCCGAACATTCATTAATCAATCCTGCCTTCTTGCTTCCCAGCCATTTGAGTCACAGCATGCTATTCCAGCAATAACAGCATATTTTCAATTATTTTGAACACTTACTCTGCTAAAACCTTTACCTATAGTATCTAATTAATCATCAAAATCACACTGCCAGGTAGGTATTTTAGCTTAACTCTATAGACAGGGAAGCAGAGGTTTACAGTGATTAAATGTTTTCTAATGTCACATGGCTAATCTTTGCATGAAGCCTACTAGGAAAATGGCAGAAACATTAGATTTCCTTCCCTACATTTTGTATTCTATTCCTGTGGAACGGGTACAGGAGACAGAAACTAGCTGAAACGTGGCCTGCTTGAGTTGAATTTTTGGTATATAATGGCTGAGTTTCCCAAGGCAGAAAATCTACAACTTATTTTTGGTGAACAAGAGATAAAGAAGGAACAGACAAGAGAAGAAAATAAAATACAGAGAAAGTACACTCTCTCGCTGCTATAAAAATAAAAATTTGTAACTAAAATGACCTATTTAGTGGGTTTCCTATGAAACCCTTTTTTTATGACATTTGAGTTGAATTTGATATTTGGTAATAAATCTCTTTTTTAATGCTGAATTGGCTAAGTATTGTATTTAGGGAAGCTTCTCAAAGGATGAATCACCCACAGTTCTTTTAATGTTTATGGGATACTAATAGGAGGTAGATTTGAAATTAAGGCTGTATTTTATATGAACTTAAATACAAGACTAATATTTATTTGCAGTGAGAGCAACTTCTCCTTTGGAATGGTAATGCTCTTTGCACTGAGCAGCTGAGCCTCTGTAGTGCCCTCCATCACTTGTCAGATTTAACAACCCAGAGTAAATAGCCCTCTGAATAGTAGCTACAGATCCATCTTATTGATCCCAATTTGTCAAATGTTGCTGTGAAAAAAGTACTAACCCTTTAGAAAGGATGAGAGGAGATTTGTAATTTATCTAAAACTCTAGATAAAGTCTTGGAAACACAGATTTCTATTTCTTCCAGTTACAAATATACTATCTTGCATCTATGTAGCCCCTATTGCCAAAAAAAAAAAAAAAAAAAAAAAAGCACAATATAATTTTCAGTCTTCTACCTTTCTCTGTATCATTTTCAATGAGGATATAGTAATAAATGTTTTAATTGTTTATGCCATTTTTAAGGAGTCAAAATAACAGAGAAGGTAAAATATATACCATTAAACAATAAAACCGGTTTATAGCAGAGCAAGATTAACATTCAGGAATGATTGGCAACACAACTCACTTTATATAAAATAATGGAAGCAAGAATGATTGAGGAGGCAATGATCGTAGAAAACATCTCCATTTAAGTCTTTAATCCATCTTGAATTAATTTTTATAAAGTATAAGGAAGGGGTCCAGTTTCAATTTTCTGCATATGGCTAGCCAGTTTTCCCAGCACCAAAACTATAAAAATCCTAGAAGAAAATCTAGGCAATACTATTCCTGAATAGTAATAGTATTCTGTATCTTGTATAGGCAAGGGCAAACATTTCATTATGAAAACGTCAAAAGCAATTGCAACAAAAGTAAAAGTTGACAAATGGGATCTAATTAAACTAAAGAGCTTCTGCACAGCAGAAGAACCTCATCGGTGTGAACAACCTACAGAATGAGAGAAAATTTTTGCAATCTCTCCATCTGACAGAGGTCTAATATCCAGAATCTACAAGGAACTTAAACAAATATACAGGAAAAAAAAAATTAAAAAGTGGGCAAAGGTCATATACAGACACTTATCAAAAGAAGATATTCATGAGGCCAATAAACATGAAAAAAAGTTCAACATCACTGATCATTAGAGAAATGCAAATAAAAACCATGATGAGATACCATCTTATGCCAGCTAGAATGGCAATTACTAAAAAGTCAAGAAACAACAGATGCTGACAAGGCTGTGGAGAAATAGAAACACTTCTACATTGTTGGTAGGGATGTAAATTAGTTCAACCATTGTGGAAGACAGTACGACGATTCCTCAAAGACCTAGAACCAGAAATACCATTTCACCCAGCAATCGTGTTACTGGGTATATACCCAAAGGATTATAAATCATTCTATTATAAAGATATGTGCACGCATATGTTCATTGCAGCACTATTCACAATAGCAAAAACATGGAATCAACCTAAATGCCCATCAATGATAAACTGGATAAAGAAAATGTGACAAATTTACACCACGGAATACTATGCAGCCATAAAAAGGAATGAGATCATTTCCTTTACAGGGACATGGATGGAGCTGGAAGCCATTATCGTCAGCAAACTAATGCAGAAACAGAAAACCAGATACCACATGTTCTCACTTATAAGTGGGAGTGGAACAATGAGAACACATGGACACAGGGACGGAAACAACACACACTGGAGCCTCTCTTGTGGTGGTGAGGAGAACATCAGAATAAATAACTAGTGCATGCTGGGCTTAATACCTAGCTGATGGGTTGATGGGTGCAGCAAACCATCATGGCACACATTTACCTATGTAACAAACCTGCACGTCCTGGACATGTATCCTGGAACTTAAAATAAAAGAAAAAAAATAAAGTACCTTGAAACCACACACACACACACACAAAACAAAAAACAATAAAAACCCAAAACAAAACAAAAAGAAAATGTCTACATATTGTTGCATAATAGCTAGGTACCAATTTTAAACTTCAATCAAGATACAAATGTTTTCATTTGTTTACAGATAAGAAGTAACTCTTAGTAAGCTGATTTGATTTCTATTTTCTAATTTCAGTTGTAATCATTTGTTGACTTAAATTGAGGTCTTTCTTGGTTTAATAAAGTTATTGTTTCCTGTGAAGAAAATGTGTTTTCCTAATTATATGTGAATTGTATCAATCATTCAAAGTTTCCTAGTAGCTGACCATGTATCATCTGAATTATACCTTCATATATTTCTCCAGCAAAGAAAAGGAAACCATTTAAAGTTCAGTAAATTATTTTTCACAACAAAACTATAAACAGAATATAGCATCAGTAAGCTCCAGAGACATCAAGCCAAGACTTTCTACTCTACACACGTTGAGGGAATGAGGATTGAAATTGGGACAAAGAAACCAATATTTTTATTAAGCTGGTCAAATACTGCTTGCAAAACATAGAAAACTGTAGCTAAAATAACATGTGGTGAAACTGTTATTTTGGGATCTGCTTCATATATATGTCATGAGTAGTTAGATTCTGATCTAACACAGTATCTTCTCAATAGAGTCTATAAACTTCAGTGGTTCAGGTACTGCTTCCATCACTCAATCTGTTATTCAAAAATTAAACATCAATTTATAGGCCACGTTCCATGTTAGGCAATAGGGAACACAAGAATGGAGACAGCAAAGTTTGTATACATAAGGGATTTATAACCTAATAGAAGAGAAAATACTACAAATAACTATGATAGAAGGCAAAAATCACAAAAGAGAGTAATTTCAGTGCTGTAGATATTTATGTGAGAGAGAGGCCATCTGTTGGGTGATAGTAGTGGATTGAAACAGAATATGAAAACAAGAGTTTTTAAACAATGTGATAGATGTGCAGGAGAGTAATTTGGATTAAATGTTGTTAAAAATTATTAGAGCACCTTTAAAATCAAATAGCCTGAATTTATAATCAGTAAACTTATGACTATCTCAAAAATATTCAGAAACTCAGGAATAAGAATGTAAAGAGCAAAAGTTGAGGGTGATTGAGGGTGGGGATTGGCAAAGCAGGAATGGAAGTAATTTAAGGAACAAAATGTCTTGGGGAGTATCAGGTGATGGTAGAGGTGAGTAGCTATGAGGTACAGCCTGAAGGACAAATGAAGCGAGAAGAGGTGTGATAACTTAGGGGGAAAAATGGAGTGGACAAAGGGTTGTGATTACAGGAAGATGAAGAACAGGTTCTACAATGGTGACAGAGTGATGAACTAGAAGGTTAAAAAGTTATCATTGTAAAGGCATGCTTATACCTCATGTCTCCCAGCAACAGAGGAAATTCACAGAAGAGAAAATTGTAGAAGTTACACTTTGCTTTCCTCTCTTGAAGGAGCCTTGCAGCTTACTTGGAGACAATATCAGGAAAGAAACCTTTGTGGCTCAGCCCCTTCTAGGGGTATCTACTTCAGTCTGTCAACAGGAAGCAAACATTCTTCTTTTCTCTATGTGGGAAGCCTTCATTTCTGTGAGTGGATTTTCATACACAAGGAAAAGCAGTAGGAATCCCATTATACCTAAGCCCAAGCTACACTCTTCAAACTAGCACCAAAAATAATAAAGCTTTATCTGTCTGATACCTTTATGTAGTTTTCAAAAGATCCTGAAGTTGGATAGACACAGAATATAATTACAGATAATAATTATTATCTCCCCAAATCCCAACAGTGATGGGGAACAAAGCTTTTGAGTGTTTGAGAACTTTGAGGTGGAGAAATTGTGAGCAGTGATAATATTCAGGGTGTGGCCAATAAATGGCTATCCTGTGACAGAGAGAAAAGTCACTAAATATAAGGAAGCCAAGAATCTCTGAACTAATAATATAGAGAGAAAAATACTAATATGCATGCTAAAAATCCCCAAGGAAGATTTCAGGGATTAGGCAGATAAATAAATACGGTAAGGTATTCACTAGGATTTTAAATAATGGACAGAAAATGACTGAAAAAATATTGGTGAGTGTATAAAACAGTGAGAGCTGTCATATACTTGTGGTGGGAGTATAAATTGGTACAGTATGGTTTGGTATTGTCTAGTGATATCTTTGAGCATATTCTAAGACCCTAAAATTCTATTCCTACATATTTGCCCTCAAAATATTCCTGCACATGAAGCCAAAATACATATTCGACTATGGTTTTGTTAGTAATAGTACCAAAAAAAAAAAACCTGTCAGAAACTGCTATCATAGATTGCACTACTAAGTTGTAACCAGTGAAATATTATACAGTAATAAAAGTAAACAAGCCTCAACTACATTTAGCATAGTTTTGAACTAAACTAAGATACATAGGAATAGTCAGAGGATGATTTCATAAGAGGTATTTAAAACAGGCAATATAAATTTATATTATTTATCAAGTCACCTTTGACTTTTGCTTTTTTCCATTCCCTCTCTTGGGCCTCTTAACATTTTTCGAGACAGTCATAAATTTACTAGTTACAAATTTATGTTATCTGATTTTAAATGTGCTATCATCATTATTTAATCTATTATGAAAAATAGAGTTTAGGCAAAAAAAAATTACCTGAGATAAAGAGAATAACTTTGTAATAATGAAAGTTTCATTTCAACTTAGAAGTTATAAAAATGTTTAATTTGTATGTACCTAATAACATGGCCTTAGTATATGTAAAGCAAGAATGAATAAGATGATAGAAAAATAATCAAATGTACAAACAGCAAGAAATAGTTACAAAACTTGTCTCCATAATGGACAAGACAAGGATCCAAAAATGTTAGTAAGGATAGAAAATATTTTCATAACATAATTAACTAAATTGAACAAATGTAATTTAAGAACCTGTTAAACATCTATAAGAATAAACCATAATTTGAGCCATAAAGCATTTCTTGACAAATTTTAAAGGTCTGAAATAATACAGAGTGTAGACAGTAAGATCTAGTCAGGAAAGTAGAAATCATACTAGGTAACCAACAGACAACTGTTGGTTAAATGAGTGTTAGAGAAATAAGAAAGCAAAAATACCACCTAGTCTGGGGAAGAGAAGGAGAGACTTGGTGCTAGGTCTCAGATTTCTAAAGAAGTGTTGCCTGGCTGGTGCCTCATAAAAAGTCATAGTAAGACTGGCTTTGAGAGTACAAAAAAAAAAAAAAAAAAAGCCAGGGACTAGAGCCAGCTATTGGATTGTGGTGATTGGCTGTGGTTGAGGGAACAGGACAGAAACAGGCAGCCAACAAGGAAGAATAAATCCTTGACCTCATTCTCAAGCAGTCTCCCTTCTATGCCTCCTATTGGTAGAACTTACCAGAAACAAAGAAACCTAACAGAAAACAAAGAAGAAATACAACCTTAACCTAACAGAAAACAAAGAAGAAATGTTACAAAGCAGAATATATAAAGATAAGTTTGGAGCTAAGAAAAAAATGACTTTAATTGCTGCCATGCAGAGCGCACACCACCACATGGTGTGTGATACAATTAAGCCTGAACTCAATAGTTAAAAGATTTGCTAGAATTCACGTTTGGGAATTTTAAAATACCTTTAGACCATATTTTCAACTTAATGATAATAAAAAATCTTTCTTAAAACATAGAGTGTATAGCTGAAGTATTTTAAAAAATTGTAGTATGATTGTGTACATTAATGAAGAATGTAGTGTGAAATTACTAACAGATATATCAAGAAGTTAGGAAAAATTACACTAAATCCAGTGAATAGAAGGCAGTAAATAATAAAATAGCAGAAATTTATAAGGAAGAAAACAAACATACAGTATAAAAAATCAATAAAACTAAATGTTAATTATTTGAAAGGACTCATTAACAAATATCTAAAAAGAATTATGAAGATAAGAAGGAAAAGGAAGAAAACAAAGGCAAAAATAACCAGTATCAGAAATGTAAAGATGACATCACTATAGCTATTGTAGACACAAAAATAATAAAGGCATATTAATAATAAATTTATGCTAGTAAAATTTAAAATGTGGATGAACTGGTCTAGAAAAATGTAATTTACCAAAATTGACTTAAGAGTTAAGAAAAAAGTTTACTTAATCTTCTAACTATTAAAGAATTGAATTCATAACTGTAAATAATTCACAAGAAAACTCTATACCCAGATGACTTTCCTGGAAAGTTCTACCCAAAATTTTCTTAAAAACATCTAAAACTCTTCTGTAATGTTGGAAAACAAACAAACAAACAAACAAAAACAGCAATAGAACACTATCTCCTAACAGAAGCAATTAGGGTCTCACCCATATTCCTAAAACTTTATCAGGTCAGAGTGCCCTGAACCACTTCCAACTGTGAACACATTTATCTCTGTGCCTGGGGCCTCTTCTAGAAGATTTTCCCCACGTGTGTGATCTTCCAGAAATGTCAGGGAATTAACATCCTCCACCTCCACCACACCCCATTTCCCCGGCAGCCCTCAAGCAATGACTGATAGGAATATTTAAACAAATAACTGAGCTCCCTGGACGTGAAGTTGTATAATTCTGATTTGAATATTAAACTGCTTCCTAGATTTTTGGTGCAGAATTAAATTTTAGTTGCCCATTGTGGAAACTGCCTTAATAACATTGCCCTTTATTGGCTGTTTTGTCTTATCTATATTTCTTGTCCATTTCCCTGCCAGTATTCCCTCTGCTCCTCTCAAATAACTTTTTTGCATTTAAATTCAAGTCTCACAGACTGCTTCTGGGAGAAACACACAAAAACAACTCCTTATATTTGTTATGAGATGAGCAATAGTTTAATCTCAACCATGATAAGAAAATCACGGTTTAGTCAGTCATATACATCGATGTTAAAATTCTGAGCAAAAACTTAGCAAGAAAAATTCAGCAACATGTACAGAGGATAACACAGTATCACCAAGTTGTGTATCTCAGGACTACAAGGTAGACTTAACACATGAATAGCAATTAATGTTATTTGCTGTATTAAAATATTAAGGAAAATAAAATAATTGTATACTATAATTGTTTATTCAGAAATATATATATTTTATATAAGAATATATAATGCCACAATTATATTAATTACAAAATGAAGAAAAAACTTTAAAAATTTAATATGTATTCATGAATTTAAAAATATCTTAGTAAATAGAAGAGAAAAAAAGTCCTCAATTTGATAAAGAATATCGTAAAAACCTATAGCAACAATGTACTTAGAGAGATAATAATAGCTTTGTTTTTTAGATCAAAAATATAAAAGGTTTCTACTATTACTAATGCTACTCATCATTTTATTGGAGAACCTAAACAGTGTGGTAGAGAAATAAAAAGAACTATAAGCTATAGCGGTTGGGGTGAGGGGAGAAAGCAACAGAATTTTAATCATTTGAAGGTAATACTTTGCAGACATAAATTAAATAGATAGATAGAATAAGAAGGAAAGGAAAATGTTGCTGCACAAATAATATATGAAAGCAAATTGTTTATACATAGGTACAAGATTTAAAAAATAAAAACTCAAACAAAAATATTTTGGTTAGGAAGACATTTTTAAAATGTAATGCACCAGAAAACATCTAACCCTTATGAAAAAAATTATATATTTTTTTGAGTGACATTTTAAATGATTAAATAAATGAAGAGATATACCATGTTCATTAATTGGAAGATGATAGGTGTAAATATGTCAGTTTTACACAAATTTATATATAGATTTATTCCAATCCCAATAAAATCCCTAAGTTTGATTTTTTAAGTTTGACCAGCTAAGATGTAAGTAAACAAATACAGACACAGAGAGAGAGAGAGAGAGAGGCAGAAAGACAGAGATGAAAACAGCTAAACCACTGTTAAATAACAAATTGGGAAAACAGACTTACTGGATATGAAAAATGATCTTAAAACCACTGTGACTAAGATAAAGATAATCAGATAGACCTGAGGAGCATAATAGTGATAAAACAGACCCACATAAGCATGGACACTTCATATATGACATGTATATCATATATGAAAACACTACAGTGGCACTGAAGATCAAAAGAAACATGTCTGAAAATTGGGTGTCCATGTAGAGGAAATAAAATTGGGCCTCTACCTCCCACCACACATGCAAATCAATTCCAACTGAATTAAATACCAAAATGTGAGAGGTAAAACTATAAAGTATTTAGAAAATATAAGAGAATGTCTTCATTTCTTTAGGGTATCAAAGACTTCTTAAAAGTCATAAAATTTTTATCAAAGACATAAAATTCTAACCATAAAGAAAAGGAAAAAAGAGATTGAGAGAAAGTGGCGGGGGGTGGGGGGGGGGAGGAAAAGAAGGAGGAAAGAAAAAAGAAATCGTGTAAAATTAAACATTTCTAGTGTCCATAAATTTTAAAAGTGTTGGAAGTCTTTTTTTTTTTCCATCAGAATAATTTCCTCTGCTTGTTTTTTATTTTTATTTTTATTTTTTTGCAATAGGAAACTAAATAAAATATTAGTGACACTAAGAAATCATTTTTATGTGAAATTCTGAGTTGTCTAAACCTTTGAGAGGGAAATGTAGCCTCTATATAGCTGATGTCTATTGCTCTAGTCCACTGAGGATACATTTTTAGAATCCTTACAATTTAAAACTTACTGACTTTCAACTATTATTTATTTTGAATTAAAATTTTTTTCTAAGTAGTTCTTATTTTTCATTTTCTCACAACATTTTGTGAATTTGTACTATCATTTGAGAACAATTAAGAAACATTTTTTTAAAAAACAATTAATTGGGGATGCAGAAATAATGTGAAAGTAGAAAAACAGCCATATATGATTATAATTTCTGTCATAACATTATTATTTTCTAAATATTGCACTATTTGTATAGGTTTCCAAAAGTTATAGAAGAGCATTCAATGAAAAGGACCTTACTCTGATTAAAAATCCAAATCTCAATTGTAAAAATCTGCTTTACTACGTGGATGAATAAGTTTTTGGTAATCTCACAAACTTGGCTGAACTAGCCCGTGAGGCACACTCAGAATTTACAATGAGATAGTTTTTGCCTATTGGATAAATTTGTCCATTAAGTACAATTGCCGGTCAAGAATATAGAGAAAAAACAAACACCTTCCCTTCTATAGAGAGAATTACCTAATAAGCCCACTGTTCCTACTTTCTTTGAAGACTTTGAGGTTGAGAGACCACTAATGATTCCACTTTGACTGCAGAGATCTGTCTTGGCAGCACTTCTAAAGAAACTCTTAATCATCTTCTTGCTTATGGCTTTACCTGTTTCCTGAGTTTGAGATCAGGTTGTAGGGTTTCTGATGCAGACTATTTATTCAAGGAGTAGAACTGTGTCTTCCTTTACTTCTTTGAAGTAAGTAAGGCAGAAAAAAAAAAGATCTTAAATTATCAAAATGCCTATTTGTTTTTTAACTTGTATTTTACTTGAACCTCTGAAAAGCTTTCCTTCTGTTTTGGTGTGTCTTTTTTTTTTTTTTTTTTTTCATATAACTGGCACCTGTTTCAAGTATATGCACCATGGGAAGATTGCTTTCATGGAAATTAAATAATACAAAATAAGATTAAAATAAAAGGTTAAACCTTAAAGTTAGGATATAACAGGGCTGTGGAGGATCAAATTTAAGAGACAGAGTTGTTATAAGGTGGGCAAAAATGAGTTGTACTCAATTACATGGTAATTTTAAATCTAAAATATGATGTATCAGTTAGAAGATGGTTGGTGGGTTAATCATCCATGAAGACTGACAAAAAGGAGAATTATAGAAGCAAATGTTGGCAGTGCCTGTCCCAGGCAGCTAAACACTGCCAATTCCTTGGCTTGGCATGCCTATAGTAGGGAAGAAGTTGCTTGTCAAGAAACCACTGGGTGTTTAGAATGGCTTCATATTTAACAGATAACATGATATGGATATCTGGCTCCCTTGACAGCTCTATTTCTAACAAATAATGAATGACTTGGCTAACTGTCTGCCCACATCAGGTTTCCGAGATGCAATGCTGACAGTCAGCTCTTAACCAAATATATTTTCTCTGGTGGTAAGAATGCTAGACAGCAAATAAAATTTAGAATGTCTGGTTACATTTGAATTCCAGATAAACAATGAATAATTTAGAGCATAGTTAGACTAAAAAATTATTCGTTACTTGTCTAAAATTCAAACTTAACTGGGCATCCTATATTCTGCCTGGTAACTCAACCTGGTGAGAACCCATGGCAGTGGCCAACTTGCCTAACTTACAAGACATTGACTGGTAACACACCAGTACAAGGTAATATTTGAGGGGGAAGAAATGCCATATACGCATAGAGCTTATGATTCTTTCCCATCCATCATCTAACTAAAGCTTTACAATGAAGCCTGACCTGACCTGGTATCCATGACCACCGCGTGTTCATTGTTATGAGAACAATGAGGCCCTCTGACTTCCAATCCACCTCTTCACAGCTGACCACCTCTCTTCCTAGATGTCCTATTTCACATCATTTCATTAGCTGTATGCTAATGCATTTTATTTCTTGACTCTTACCTTGAATGTTCTCTCTGATCTCACCTTCTAAAAGCCAGTCATTCCATTTGCTTCCTGAGTGATAAGGGCATACACTGATAGATAATACTTTTCATGGAACTATAACAAATAGAAATTGAGATTCAGAAATATACCTCCAAGTAAACTTTTGAATTAATTGAATTTGGTTTGGCACATTTGGGTATGGGTTTTTGTTTTTTTTTTTCTCTAATTCAGTTATTCCTTCCCTACCTTTCTCCAATTACTGAAGGTTCCAGTAAGTGTTACTCCAATTCTTCTTGCCAAGCTTTCTTTCAAGAAAAGTCTCTTCAGCTCAAGTAACCTAAGGTTAAAAAGCACCCACAATGAGCTTAAGCTAAATTAATGCACATGGGCAGCTTCTAGGCAAGAATAATATTGTAGTACTTTGCTATTTAAGATGGGATCATTTCAACTCCTTTGAAAAGATCAGCATTCAACCATCACGTAAGAGAGTTCCTGAAATATTTGTAAACTTTAAAAAATTATTTAGATAAACACATACACCAGACAGACAAAGAGACAGAAAGATAAAAGAATTACAAAGAAGCAGCCAAGGCAGCGAATCCTGTCTCAACAGGGAGCATGACACAGAAGAGGACAGTGTGATTCAGCTGTTTTGCATGAAGGTTAAATTATTATGCAGCCAACAAGACTACTGAGAAGCAGGACTTGTGTCTTCAGTGTCCAAATTCTGTCTCTGATTCTAATGACTCATTTTGTGACTGCACGTAACTTATTAAATTCTCTTTATTCTACTCTTACCTGCTGGAAAAGAAATTAAATACCACACAATTCACAGGAGGTGAATCCTGAGTCATTAATTCAATAATTTATATAGATAAAATATTATTAGCTGGTAGAGAAGTCGTGACAAAAGTAATTCTGAAAGGCAAAATTTGGGAATCTGGAGACAGCAATAACATAGAATGTGCAAGGCCATAATTTTGGTTTAAAAAAACACTTGGAATCAAGAACGTGTGTTCATGGAGACATGGAAAATAGAGTGGTGGCAGAGAGCAGGGACACGTCTAAGCTGTGTTGTGCAGCATAAGGTGCATGTTCTAGGGCCACTGCACCCCCTTCCTACTCTGTCTTCCCTCTACTTGCCACACGCTTCATTCTAATATGGATGTTATATCTTTCTCCTTGCCACCCTAAGCTTAAAACCTTTCCTCGGATGATTTGTGCTAAGACAAAAACAATTTCATAAATTGAAAAGGGTATTGTTTTATAAGCCGGCCCCAGAGTTTATTCTGAGAAAAGAATACATATGGCTCAGTGTTTGAGAAAGAAACATGAGGCCAGGAAGAATAGGAAGGATACAACTAAACTATTCTTAAAAAAAAAAAAAAAATGAGGTGTTGAGGTGAAGGAGAAATTGAGGAGGCAGGAGAAGATGAAAACAGACTGGAGAAAAGCCAGTATCCAAGTTAGTAGAAAAAACAGAGATACTTTTAAAAAACTGAGACAGCTAATATTCATTCTTAAGCTGTTCACATTATTGTGTTATAAAACCACCACACCAAGGCCTTTTATGTGTGTGGAAATGAAGAAAATGTTTAGGCAAACCTTACAGTAGGCAGAACACAAATAGCTGCTGGGCAAAGGTGAGATGATCCAAGAATTGAATTGATCCAAAGGAAACAGACTTTTAAACCAGAGGTGACTAAGAAACACATGTATTTACCTCACCTCCTCGAGCATTTCCAGAATGATTGGAAGGAAGGATTTCTATTACAAACAAAAGGATTTGAGTCGATGTTATTTTCATCTCTGCAGACTCTAGAATTTAATTTGGGCTAGCAGGCCCTTCCCTGGGGTTGTGTGATGTGAGGTAGACAGCAAGTGACCTGATACCTCCCTCCTACATCTGCCTAAACGTCTCTCATCTGCCTCTCCTAGTTAAAATTCCAGAAAAGATTTCCTTTTACCTTTTAATGCAGCTGAGAAAAAAAATTATGCTGGAAAGTCTTTCGCATATTACAGAGGTATTTCTATTTAAAATAAAATTTAAAAATAAAATTTAAGTGAATAAAATGATTGAGGCCTTATGGAATAATTTCATTAGAAAGTCTTTCTAGAGAGTGGAGGAAGTTGAAGAAGTGGGAATGGGTTGGCACTGGAAGATAGCAAACTAGAGAAGGAGTTCATAGTACAAAGCCTAGAATTTGAAGTTCTCTTTAATAGTCCAAGACATTCCCTCCAGGTGACATTTTCTAATAATATTTTGAAGAAAGAGAGAATAGATTTTTATTGAGAAAAACTGCACAATTTGAATTCTATTGGTAACCTTTAACTTTGTGTTCTGCCATCAGAATATCTCATCAAAGACCTTAAAGCCTAATAAAAAGATTAAAATATTTAAATACTGACCACTAAAGACAGAAAAAGCATTGTTTACACTGAGGTTTTTCTTTAAAATAAGAGGTATTACATTTTGCTGTGCAAGGCTAATAATTTCTTAAATGGAATATAAGAAAGAGGTACCAAGAAACTCTTCTCTTTATATAAGAAAAGGTAAAGTTTTTCACTTAGAAATTAAGATTTTATTCTTATTTCTTCACTTCCTTAAATTACTTTTTAAAAGACTACTTAATAGTTTTTAAACTTCCTTTTCAAAGGTGATACCTTTGAAAACTGAGTTCAGGATTCTCAAATTTGTATTTTATCATTTGGTGCTAGGAGAGATCTCTTTTGCTTTAAAAAAATGATTTTTAATGACAATCTCACAGCTCATTTTTAAATAGCCTCTTTCCATTTCTGAGGAATTGCTTTGGAGTTCAAACAAAATGAGTCACCCAAGGAAAAAAATTCACAAGCCATTTTTATGCATTATACAGAGCAGAAATTTAATTTAATGGCACTGATATAGAAGAGCTCCTTCAAAGAGCAATTTAAAAAATCTGTTCCTTTACTTTTATGACAGCAGCAAGTTCTGTTGTCTATGCAGATGAAATAATAATGAATGGTAATTGATCCTGGTGCTCCTAGAAGTGTGGAAAGGGGCTGCTGTTGGCCAGGAAAGGGGGATCTAATACCATAGGGAAAAATAATTCTATAGTGTAATTTGGGGGGCGGGTTCTTTACAGTTCTTCCTCTCTCCTAGCTGGGAGCGTTTCAGTTCTCATTTTCTTCCTTACCCTCTGCCTTTGATTTGAAGAATTTTCCCATGGGAAAATGGAGGGCAGCAAGTAAGGAACTTGTAACAATTGAGACTTCCTTTCAAAATTTAAATCGTTATCCCTGTCACATATCTGCTCCCTTCAAGTTGCAGAGAATTTAGGTTACAGTTTTGATTTAGGTGCAAATGAGCCCTTTCTTACATGGCAGCCCTTTCCCTCACTCCTCTGACAATGGATATACCCATTTCATTCTGTAGGTTTATAGAAATAATCATTTAGGAACCACTTGCCTCAAGATGAAAATTTACAGTTTTAGACTAAGTGGAAATATTGTTCCATGGATTATTCCTTCTATTTTGAAATATCCTCCTCTATGGTTCACTATTTTAGTTCCTTAATAGGATATATTTTCTTAACACACATGGTATGTGAAACTATATCTAAGGGATATTTCACTTTTACAACTCTAGTGTACTGGGTTCTCTAACCCTAGGTTAAGAGTGCTGATTCTGGAGCCAAACTGACCACCTGGGTTCATCTCCCATCAAGGTCTGCTCGCCAGCTGTATGCCCCAGAAAACAGAATCAGACACATTTCTGAGGAAAGTACCATTCCGGGAAGCTGGACCATACCCCAGGAAGTTCTTCACAAAGGCCATTTACACAGTGTGATGAACTCCGTGGCTCACTCTCAGCTCCCTATAGTCTGTCTAGGCACCGATGCTAAGGATCAATTAGATTGATAATGAGCAAACTCATATCTCCATGAGTACTGGAGGTTTTAGTGTCTTCTTGGATTCTACTGAAAACAGAAAAAGGGAGAGAAGGATAGAATGACTGGCTCAGCTCATCAATTTTCTACTGCTCATTGCTATCACATCTACTTTTCTTGTCTGGGTTCAATTTTAGTTATCCAGGGTTATAAGGCTTTTGAAAGCCCATATCAGTCAAAAAATAATTAAAACATCAAGTATAAGATGTAAGCCATCAATTAGCTAACATCAATTGGATCTAAAAATGTTAGATATTCTGTGCTTTGGGTATATCATTTCATTTAATCTGCATAACTCCATGAGAGACATCATTTTTTTTTTCATTTTACAAATGAGGAATCTGAAGCTTAAAGAAATAATTTACCACCCTAAACTTGGTGGTTTAAAACAGAACAATTACTTTGCTCAAAAATGTGCCATTTGGGCAGTGTTTGGTAGGGACAGCACACATTTGCTCCAAGCAGTGTCAGCTAGAATGGATGACTCAAAGATCGGGGGAACATGATGACTGGAAGCTAGAATCATCTGAAGGCTCACACACTCACATGCCCAATGACTGATACTGGCATGTGATCCTCAAGTGGGGCTCTTGGATCAAATGACTATATGTAACTTCTCAATGGGTGGCTTGGTTTTCTCAGATCATGGCAACTGGATACTAAGAGTGAGCATTCGAAGAGACAAGAAGTGAGTGATACCAGTTTTTAAAGCCTAGGTCTTGTAGCCTGCGTAGTGTCATTTGCATAGCATTCACAGAGCCCAGATTCAATAGGAGACAAAGACGCCATCACATGATGAGAGAAGTGTAAAAAAATTTAGAGGCCATGATTTAGAATTGGCCACACTTTGCAGCATCATGCATCTTGAAGTGAAGAACGTTGGACTCAAGCCCTGGACTTTATCATAACTTCAAAGTTCTGGTTTTTAATCACTTTTCTAAATTAACTTAAAAGGTAATTTTTTTATGTTACGAAAAGGCAACATTGGCCGGGCGCGGTGGCTCACGCCTGTAATCCCAGCACTTTGGGAGGCCGAGGCGGGCGGATCACAAGGTCAGGAGATCGAGACCACGGTGAAACCCCGTCTCTACTAAAAATACAAAAAATGAGCCCGGCACGGTGGTGGGCGCCTGTAGTCCCAGCTACTTGGGAGGCTGAGGCAGGAGAATGGCGTGAACCCAGGAGGCGGAGCTTTCAGTGAGCCAGGATCGCGCCACTGCACTCCAGCTTGGGCGACAGAGCGAGACTCCGTCTCAAAAAAAAAAAAAAAAAGAAAAAAAGAAA
The DNA here is from genome assembly GCF_008728515.1 of Papio anubis. Lineage (NCBI taxonomy): Eukaryota > Metazoa > Chordata > Mammalia > Primates > Cercopithecidae > Papio > Papio anubis. Next base: position 112,699,202 of record NC_044977.1, on the reverse strand, counting down.
AGGCAACATTTAAAACAGAGTTCTGTGAATACTCATAAAAACCATACCTCCCAAAATTCAGATTAACAGAGTTCAGGTGATATTGGAGTTAGAAGTGACGTTGATGTATCCTACCTCTTTTCCTTCATTTTATAGACCAGGAAGGGCAAGCACCAATTGGTCACATGACATGGTTGTATTAGACACTTGCAGTGTTGGAACCAAAAGCCAATGCATTTTCCACTGTGTCTATGCTTGGATGTACATATTACTTCTATTTTCTACTTTGTATATTAGTAACTTTTTATCCAAATAACTAACATTTACCTGGAGATTTACAATATCCAAAGTACTCTCTACTCTCTTTTTTTTTTTTTTTTTTTAAATCACTAGGATACTAGGATGCCTATCCTGGCCAACTGGCACAATGCAGAAAGATGCGACAAAGACTTTGAAGGCCAATCCAAACAAACAGACAAAAATCAAACCACTGATTCTTAAGAATGGTAGCTATAAACCACACACCAATGAATAACATGGTGATTGGAAGCTGATAGAGAAACACTGGAAATGAGAGGATAGTATGTGATGAATAAGGCAGACGGAGATATATAATAAATATGGCTGGTTCACAATGAATGACCCAGAATCTCAGGATTCCCACCTTAACAGGCCAGGCCTCACTAGACTTGATGTCATACCACTGTCAGGTAAGTTCTATTATTAACACCCTATATGAGTTTCCAACATATTGCCACAAACTGGGTAGCATGAAACAACAGAGATTTTTTCTCCCATAGTTTTGGTGGCTAGAAGTCTAAAATCAAGGTGTAGACTAGCCTTGCTCCATCCAAAGGCTCTAGGGAATAATCCTCCCTTGCTTCTTCTAGCTTGCAGTGGCTGCCAGCAATCCTTGTAGATGCATCACTCCAATCTCTGCCTCCATCTTCAGATGTCATTCTCCCCTGTGTGTATGTATCCACATATAATGACACCAGTTATTAGATGAGGGCACACTCTAAGCCAGTATGATCTCATCTTAATTTGATTACTTCTGAAAAGACCCCATTGCTCAATAAGGTCACATCCACAGATTGTAGACAGATATGAATTCGTACACTATTCAACCCAGCACACCTTCCTTTTAGAGACGTAGAGACTGACATCCAGATAGGCTAAGCAGTAGGATCAGATCATTCTGGGGAACAATTTAGTATTTAAAACCAGGTCTTCTAATTCCAGTCCTGTGTTGTTTCCACTGTTGCATAAAGTATAAAAGAAAATTTTCTAATGTAAGATAATCTTATTTGATTTTCCTCATGAGGCCTGTAATAAAAAAAAAAAAAAAAAAAAAAAGGAAGCCTGAATATTATCTTTTTTTTGCAAAGGGAAAAGAATGACTTCCTTGAACTTCCTGCCCCTTCTATTTGTTTCCATAGCAACCTATTATGCCTTTCACAAGTGTTATCACTTTATTGTATTCGCCTAATTATCTGTTCTACCAAATGCAAATGCAGAGAAAAGCAGCATTGGTGGAGGCACTGATGAGTGAGACTGAGAGAGACACAGGGTCCTGCCTGGGTCACAGGGTTAGGTGCAAAGTTTGGACCTGAACTAATTCTTGGAGACCATGACTTCCTCTTATAGTATCTTCTCCAAGAATCAAACTTTTCACTGTGATCAGGCCCCTTCATCTATTGTTATCATCAGGCACAATGCCCATGATCTATGAACTTTTTAAGAGTCAACAAAATATTTAAGACCTGAAAAGATATTACTAGTTACAAATAATAAAATGCTGCAAAAGTAAAGGTAATAAGTATTTTAATTAAATAATGATAAAATATGGCTGGGAGCAGTGGCTCACACCTGTAATCACAGCACTTTGGGAGGCCGAGGTGGGCAGATCACTCGAAGTCAGGAGTTTCAGACCAGCCCGGCCAACATGATGAAACCTCATTTCTACTAAAAATACAAAAATTAGCAAGGCATGGTGGCACATGCTTGTCGTCCCAGCTACTCAGGAGGCTGAGACAGGAGAATCGCTTGAACCTGGGAGGCGGAGGTTGCAGTGAGCTGAGATCTCACCAGCCTGGGTGACAGAGCGAGACTCTGTCTCAAGAAAAAAAATAAAATAAAATATAACATATTAGTTAAACAATTGCAATAATTATTATATAAACAAATATGCAAATTTGACATAATCTGGGACTTTCATGCACTTTAGTTGATATAATATGAATGGGGCGCTTTCAAAAATAAGAATGTTTTGGGCCCATAAAGATCCTAAAAAGGCCCCAAGTACCAGATTAAAATCAACCCAGCCGGGCGCAGTGGCTCACGCCTGTAATCACAGCACTTTGGGAGGCCCAGGCGGGCAGATCACGAGGTCAGGAGATCGAGACCATCCTGGTGAACATGGTGAAACCCCGTCTCTACTGAAAATACAAAAAAAATTAGCCGGTCCTGGTGGCTGGCGCCTGTAGTCCCAGCTTCTAGGGAGGCTGAGGCAGAAGAATGACGTGAACCCAGGAGGCGGTGGAGCTTTCAGTGAGCCGAGATCGTGCCACCGCACTCCAGCCTGGGCGACAGAGGGAGACTACGTCTCAAAAAAAAAAAAAAAAAAAATCAACCCAGATTAAAATCAATCAGAGGATCAAAACAACTCTCTGATTAAGTCTGGCATATGAGATAGGAGAGTGTGAACAGTTCTTTTTTTTCCTTTCATCACAAGCAGCTTCTCCTTATTATATAACCATCTTAGTCAGGATCAGTAACGCACCATTTGGTGAGGTCGTCATGTGCTATTTGTGGCTCACTTAATCCCAGTCTTCCTCCTGGGGGTAGGCCTAACAGACAGATGTTTCATTTTGGTGTTTTTCCTGTGAAACGTTTGATCCAATTACCTTTCAATCTTTTGCCACACAGTGTGTTGGGCAAGCCGTTCAGCAGCCAGATCCCCTGGTCTGCAATGAGAATGAGCACAAGAGACCAGAGAACTGGAATACCAGAAATCAAAGAAAATAATATTGAATGGCAGAAAGATGGATCATTTTCTTATCTCTCTGTTCCTGATAACACCCAGATAGCTAAAAGAACAACTAGATTTAAAGGATGTTAACAATCTTTTTAGTGAGAGCTAATTTTAGTTCCAGCTCCCCCTATACTCCCACCCATGGAATGAAAGTCTTGTTATTCTTTTACATTACAGATTTCATAATATTCAAAGTAGATCTCTGACATCGATGTGGATGACACAGTTTCCATATTGGGGAAATCTTATGACTTTTCTTGGCAATGAGAGTTTATGTTGCTTAACCACAGTAAAAGCCAAGGATGTAAAGTGACTCCACACTTTTCTCACAATTTATAAGCCTTCTTTTGGCCTCTGATCCTTCCTACTCCAGGCTAAACTCCCTGTGCTAGGATATCAACCGTTCTCCTACCCATCTCCTTAATTCCCTCCGTCCTTTGTGCTTCCATTATACGAACTCCACAAAGCCCTACCTTGCTCCAGTCCCAGATCAGTCAGCTGCTTCTACACAAGTTCAACTAAATATCACTAGAGAAATTTTCTTATCACCTCTGTTGCTTCACAAAGTTACCATCTGCAATCTACCTTGGGGAAACTTGCTTCTCATAAATCCTTTTATTTGTCTTTGATCAGCAACCTATTCCATCCTCAGTGCATACTCAAAATGTTATCTTCAAGTCCTTATCCCAATATTCACTCTCAACAAATAGCCCGACTACCTCAGTATCAATATCTGGCATGAGCTACATCAAGTTTCCTTTCCAATTCCCAAACAAATCCATAGCTACACTTCTCCTACAGTCTCTGAGGAAAAGATGGCACATTCCTCTTTCACGGGAAAGCTCCATCTATGCTCCTCATTGCGCCCATTCTTGCATTCCTTCTGTATGCCAGACACCAACATTTCAGACAAAAAAATTATAGAATGCCTGCTCAAAGGGTAGTAGGCGAGACAAGAGAACAGACACATCTCACACAGCATATGTCATTTTGCTTTTTTTTGCTACAAGAATATCTAGAGTGCTGGGGCTAAAAAATCATTCCAGAGAAGATGATTACCTGAGCCAAACCATGTAGAGTAAGAAAGGAATAGGCTGGATGAAAAAGGGAGATAAGATCATCCCCAGTAGGGTGAGCAGCAATTACAATGGCACAGAGTTATGAAAACAAGGGAGAGCTGATCTAAAGCTGAGGGATGGAAAAACATGATGCAGGACAAGGATGTCATAATCAGATTCTGAAATATGGCATGCAGACTAACATGTTTGAGTTTTTATACTGACGGCACTGGGGAGCCAGCATAAGTTTCTAAGCCTGGGAAAGGCACAACCACATTTGCAATTTAGGAAGAAGATTTGGATGCAATGTTGTAGATCGATTGCAGGGGATAGAACTTTGGGCTTGAACTAGAAGGAGGCCAGCAAATATACTGACTATAACCCAGGCCAAGAAAACCAACAGGGTGAACTAATTTGTCATTGCCTTAGAATGGCAGTGGCAGTGGCAGGGCAGCTTTGTATGGGCACCAACACCGTTAAGCCTCAGATACACTAAGCAAAATCTCTGTTGTGGATATAGATGTGAGTGCCCTGGCCTTGTCAAGGGTCAGCAGCAGATATCACTGCCAAAAACCAGAGTGGAAAAAAAATTGTAAACCCCACAGAGGAACCAAAACTACTGTAGATTTCTAGGTCTACCTGGAAGAACTGGTAAAGTGTGTATGTGGATGTGGTGTGTGTCAAGTGTGTGTATGGATGTGGTGTGGGGAGAAGAGAGTTATGGCAGCTAGCCTTATAGTCACTTACTCCCTGTATTAGTCCGTTTTCACACTGCTGATAAAGATATACCTGAGACTGGGCAATTTACAAAAGAAAGAGGTTTATTGGACTTAGTTCCACGTGGCTGGGGAGGCCTCACAATCATGGTGGAGGGCGAAAGGCACATCTCACAAGGTGGCAGACAAGAGAAGAGGGTTGGTGCAGGGAAAATACCCCTTTTTAAAACCATCAGATCTCATGAGACTTATTCACTATCACGATAACAGCATTGGAAAGACCTGCCCCCATGATTCAATTACCTCCCACTGGGTTCCTCCCACAATGCATGGAAATTCAAGATGAGATTTGGGTGGGAATACAGCCAAACCATATCAGGTATGCTCTCAGAGGAAAGAAAAGAAGTCATGTCACCCAATCTAATCATCTTCCCCACTGAATCTCCAAGTATATAGACTATAATAATCTATGCTACAAGGAAGAGATGTTAGCTTCAGAATGCCCTTAAAAGGATTTTTCTGGCTAAAGTTTTACCTCTGATAAATAAACCCGGAATCTCTGAATTGTAAAGTATGGCTTCCTAGGGAACTTTACATAAGCTCTGCCACACTGGGTTATAAAATTTGAGAGTTTTCATCATTGAAATGCTCCCTGCTGCAAGAATTTACCCCATAAATCTCACTTAGAGGCATCACTTAATATTCTAAATCAGAGGTACAAGTTTGATGTGTAAAGAACCTGGGTAGCTACCCTCAATATCTCAGGCTTTCTCTGCTTTCAGAGAAAGCAGATGCCTCTTGGTTGCCTGTATCCTTGAAATTAATAGTAAAGCTTGCTATTTGGTAAGATTTGTGAATCTGATTTGGCACCAATCCTGTGTATCAGAGAAGAACTAGTGAAATACTATTTATTAATCTTTCTATGTGCCTGGTTTTACTTACAGAATGGTTTGTTCTGGAAAGTGGTTACACTTGAATTTTCTGGTTTTACATCTGGCCTGTTTGACCAAATCAAATAGTTCTTATCCATTTAGACATTTTTGATTGATCCATCCAATTGAATTTGAATTTTTATCCACACACCTATTAAGCTAATCTCCACTATCTGAACCAATGAAGGTAGTTCCTGCCCCCTCTCAACCCTGCCCCCGAAACCTTGATTTGTCTTCAATACATTACCAGTGCAGATAAAATGTATACTAGGGCATGTCTTCATAATCTTGTTTCTCATGTCTCAACTGGAATGTGTTGCGTGGATTAGAATAAAAATATCTGTAGGAGAAGAAGTTCTCTTCTATGCAAAGCAAGTATAGGCACTGCTTTAAATCCACAGGATAAAGCAAGCAAAGCTATGCTTTCTTCTCTAGGGCAATTTAGGATAGCAGTAAAGCAATTACTGCCTGTAGCCGAAGAAAGCTGTCCCCACAAGTAGGCAGCTGGGGAGCTGTGAATTAGCTTTTCAACACCTGAAGCAAAAGTTAGAGAAAGTTAATGGCTCTGCTTTGAGAATAATAAGAAAAGCCTGGGGTTAGACGAGGTCCCTTTCTTCACAGTAATTTTGCACATTTTAATAATTAGAAGTGCATAAATATTTATAATATCACAATAAAGAGGCATATTTTGAGGGGAAATGTTCGATCATGTGCATATTCTGTTCACAGTTGTCCACGACTAGAGAGAACCCTGTGTCAGAGCAGGGACATTTTTTTCAGTCAAGGCTTTCTAAATCAATGCACATTGCCTGGGAGAAATTAGGCCACTTCTAAAATGCTAGCCTTGCAACCCTTTGCCGAAAATGTGACACTCACCTTAAACTGCATATGCATTTCACAAAGTAAGACTTGTGGTGACCTTATTAGTATATTTCTAAAGACCAGAGGTATTATCTACTTCCGTGGTTCTCAAACATTAGTTCACATCAGATTCACCTGGGTTCTACCCCGTCCTGACTGATTTTGGTAGGTCTGGGATGAGCCCCTAAATTCACATTTCTAACAAATCTCCAGGTGATGGTGATGCTGCTTGTCTAAGGACAACACTTTGAGAACATGGATCTATTGTATATAAGTCAGAATTCCAGATCCTGGTTGTACCTGAGAACCATCTGGTGGCCTCTTAAAATATGAACGCAGCCAACCAGAAAGAGGCCCCAATGGCCAAAGATGGAAAAATCTGAGTAATAAAATGAATAACATAGTTTTGAGTTACAGTCCAAAGTATCAAATACCCACAAGTCCACATTTGTATAAATAAAAGATTAAGTAAATAAATGTAGGAAAAAAGAGAAATCTTCCTTATGAAAGAATTACAAACCATTTTTGTATTCTCCCCTGAAGCAGGTGAAACTTAACTCCTTCCTTCCTCCTCCCCACTCCTCTTAATGACTTGATTAAAAAAAAATAAAGTATGGGTATGTGAAGGGAGGAAGAAATAACTTCACAGTGAAGAAACAGGAAAATTCTATGATTAACATCCACCATGATGAGTTACATTAATGGAATTTACTCCCTAATATGAATGACAAAGGCACTTCACCTCTGTGGTATTCTTTCCAAAAACCAATAGCACCAGTCTAACCATGATAAAAATATAAAAGCCCAATTGAGGAATATTCTTCAAAATACCTGGCCATTATTTTTCAAAGGAGTGAAGGTCATTAAAAATAAGGAATGGAAGGATGGCTCCCAGAGGCTGGGAAGGGTTGGGGTGGTGGGTTAGAGGTTGGTGGAGATGATTAATGGGTACAAAAAAAAAATAGAAAGAATGTATAATACATACTATTTGATTGCACAACAGGGTTACTATGGTCAATAATAATTTAATTGTACATTTCAAATAACTAAAAGAATGTAATTGGACTGTAACACAAAGGAAAAATGCTTGGGGGGATGGATACCCCATCCTTCATCGTGTGATCAATTCGCATTGCATGTCTGTATGAAAACATCACATGTGCCATACAAATATATATACCGACCATGTACCCACAACAGTTAAAAATTAAGACATTTAAAAAATAAAATTAAAAATCCAGGAATGGATGAGAAACTATTATGGTCCTGCAAAGATGAAGGAGACATGACAAAAAGTAGTATTATATCGTGAATGGTATTCTGCAGCAAAAATAAAAAAGACACTAGTGGGAAAGTTAAGGAAATTGAATAAAGACTGGAGTTAATCATAATGTGCCAGTGCTGGTTTCTTAGTTGCGACAAATGTAACAGGGCAATGTAAGATGTTAATAAGAAAGGAAATGGAGAAAGTCGTGCAACTTTCTCCATCTGTGCAACTTTCCTCTAAATTTGAAAATGTTAAAATAATTATTAAGCTTATTGTAAGAATACTAATGCCCAGAGATTACCACAGACAAATCAAAGTCTCTGGAGTGAGACCTAAGCATTGGTTTTGCTTTAGGACTCCAAGGGATTGTCAGGAGCAGTCCAACTCAGGAACCACTGATCTAGATGTAATTAAAATAATAACTTTCCCATTCTAACTGTCACTTGGTCAGTATGGTAGTTAATACTAAAACAATTTGCCACTTTTTGTATTTCTAGAGAAAGCATCTCTTTCAGTGTGGGTTAATCAGATCTGCAAAGTGTTAGTAGCAGGAACTTAAAAAGGGAAGTAGAGATGGAATAAATTCATAAGTGGCTTTAAAAAATTACATTCTAGAGTATATCCAGAGGTCACATGTATTGCATCTATCCTTTACACCATCTTTAAAACTTCCATAGGAGAGAACTGGGGAGAATTTTGCGACAAACAGAATTTAGGCAATTGGGATAATTACATGAGAACCCTCTGTGTCTGGTAAGTTGTATGCTAGTGTGTGATATACCTTTGTGGTATGTCTATACAGATCTCTACCCCAAAGTTTATGCTTTCTTTCCTAATTCTTGTTAGTTTTTTAAGGAATTGAGGCTCTTTTTTGTATTTGTTTCATTTCTTCCATGTCTACATTATGTACATAAATCTTTCTTAATCGTAAATATGCTAAAAGCAAATAATAACCCCAACTCTTTACTCAAATAAGAGAAATATTTTTACTTTGAATTAAAAATTAAAAAAGACTTTTTACATCAGTAAAACTGATACCAAAATGTCTCTAGCTACACAATAGATTGTTTGAACATCTCTCAATGCATCTCTTTGGTAGCATCTCTTCAGTAATAGCTATGTGATTTCAGATTCAGCATTTGACCTATGGAGAGTATTGAGAAAAGGAAATCAGTAGCTGGAATTCTGCCACAGAAGTGGCAAATTTTTTTGTCTCTCACTTAGCAGTGCTAACCAGTTCACTTGGGTAGCCCAATTTTATGATTCCTACAGGTCTAGAGGATACCACTCGAAAGGGTCCCATTTCACCTTTTCTGTATCCTTTGGCTAATTTTTGTAGATTACCAACTGGCAATCTGGGGAGAAGGATGAAGTATAAAATTGAAGAGACTACAAGTAGTATCAGAAAGTATGGCATTTATAGCCACCACCTTAACTTTTGTTGGCATTACAAGCAAACATAGGTATCTAGAGATACCAGGGACTTACACCATTCAAGGAAGGAAGGTCTAGGAACACCATGTGCCTTTATCACATTTAATGTATTCTTTATCTATTGTAAGAAACTTTCTCACTATCTTTGAGGGCAGTTAAAAGTATTGTTACTTGGTTTTAGGGAACATTAATATAGCTGCTAGGCACTCAGAGAGAGAGAAAAAAAGGTCAATATATTTTGTACAGAGCAAACTTATATTTTTGTACAGTGATATATTTTGTATACAGTGAAATACATTTGTACACAGCAAAACTGTTACCCAGTTTTCACGCCCTATTTAAGGCAGTCTTAGGGATTCTGTTCCCTTAGCAGATTATATGAACATACTCCAACTCTGCTGTCAGGCATTATTGATTGCACAGAAGAGGACATCTCATTGCAGTGGACTCAGCGATTTCCTCTCCGGGAAATCTGTGATTTGGATCCGGAAGTTCTAGTTAGTGTCATTGGGGCTTAAAGTGTGCTGCCTTCCATGTTTACTCAGAGACAGAGGGAGGCTGCCTACAGAAAGGCAGATTAAAAGAGGTAGATACTCAGAACAGTACCAGGAAAGGACTGACCCTGTGATAGATACGATCAGGAGGAGTGAGAATCGGAGACTGAGAAACAATGACAGAGATTGCGAAAGACGGATGGAGACTACTGTGATCCCAAACTGCTTCCTTCTTGTACTTCTTGCACTTATCTTCCATAAGTCACCCTTATATGCTAGGAAAAGTTATTTATTTTTGTGTTTTTATCCAAGTTATGTGAGTTTATTACTCTCAGTAATATAATTCTTAAGAGTATGTATATGTCAGATAATTAGTTAAAGCATTCCTTTCAAACTACAATACCTGCCATATAGTAGATATTTGATAATATTTTTGGTGAATAAAACAAAGTTTCTATGAAACTAGCTACAAAAATTTATTGTATACTTACTACATTGATGTATGTATGTATATGCATTAGTTATATACATATATGTACATATTTGTGTGTGTATCTATATATGCACTATATTTTTAGGGAATTCCCTTAAAGACATTTAACTAGTAATACCACTTTCTTATGTTCTTCCCATGCTGAAAACTAAGAAAAACTGCCTAGTAATATGTCTTTTGCATATTGATTAAATGCATATGTTCTAGTGCCAGACTGACTGAAATGTTGTGAGGCTTAAATGAGTTACTTTATGTGCAGACCTTGGAACCATTTCCTACATATAACATATAATAAGCATTCAAAACTATTACAGCTTATTATTAAACTATAATGCTTATTATCATTAGGATTGTTATATAGTAAGTATGCAAAGCTGTTGTTGTTATTATTAGAAAGTTGGTTTAGTCCCTAGAAAACTTGGTAGAAGTACGCAGAGAGAGATACAAACCTAACGAGCAAATCTACATTTTCAAGGACCCATAGGCTGTTTTTATTTAGAAAACAAATAAAGCAAGATCAAATTTAAAAGTGACAAGTGTATAATGAAGATTGCTTCTACTTGAGAACCATAGTCAGTGGTGGAACATGGAATTGGAGAAGGTCAGACAAAACTGAAGCAAGCGCTGCTTGCTTCAGTTTGGCGACGTAGCAGTAACACATTGACAAAGGCCCCATGACTCTAAACCCTTTGAACTGCTTCATACAAACTTATGAAGGGACAGTTGGGCATCCTTTCTGGAAGAAGGATGAGAATAATGTGGGATCATGGGTAACCAATATAGCCAGAGGCTTGGAAAACATGAATATGACTCGAGTATAACGCCTCCTTTATTATTACTCAGGCCATGAAACCTAAGTGGCCAAAGAAATGAGGCTTCTAAGAGTATATATCCTTTTCATTATGCTGTTCATTCATTTTAATTTACTCTTCTAATCATTAGAGTACTTAAGGTAGCCATGTATTATTATTTAATGTGCTTCCCAGGGTGTCAAAGAATGTCATAGAGTAAGTAGGGGTGAACTTTTCTGTAAAAGATCAGATAGATGGTAAGTATTTTGGTTTTGTAGGCAGTAGGTGCTCTGTTACAACTACTCAACTTTTCACACAATTGTAGCATAAAAACAGCCATATAGCCATATACAGCACAAAAATGAATGTGTGCCTGTGATCTAATAATTTTTAAAAATATACTTTTGACTTTTTCTAAGTGATCATGCTAAGGCTTACCAAATAAACACTCTGTAATTTATTTTTAATTTAATTAATTAATTTATTTACAGTTTTTTTTTTTTTTAATTTTACTTTGAGTTCTGGGATACATGTGCAGAATGTGCAGGTTTGTTACATAGATAAACATGTGGCATGGTGGTTTGCTGCACCTATCAACTTGTCATCTAGGTTTTAAGACCCATATTAGGTATTTGTTCTAATGCTCTCCCTCCCCTTGCTCCCAACCCTGACAGGCCCCGGTGTGTGATGTTCCCCTCTGTGTCCATGTGTTCTCACTGTTCAACTCCCACTTATGAGTGAGAACAGGTGCTGTTTGGTTTTCTGTTCCTGTGTTAGTTTGCTGAGGATGATGGTTTCCAGCTTCACCCATGTCCCTGCAAAGGATATGAACTCATCCTTTTTTAGTGGCTGCATAGTATTCCATGTTGTATATGTGCCACATTTTCTTTATCCAGTCTATCACTGATGGGTATTTGGGTTGACTCCAAGCCTTTGCTATTGTGAATAGTGCTGCAATAAACACATGTGCATGTGTCTTTATAGTAGAATGATTTATAACCCTTTGGGTATATACCCAGTCACGATATTCCTGGGTAAAATGGTATTTCTGGTTCTAGATGGTTGAGGAATCACCACACTATCTTCCACAATGGTTGAACTAATTTACACTCTCACCAACAGTGTAAACGTGCTCCTAATTTTCCACATCCTCTTCAGCGTCTGTTGTTTCCAGACTTTTTAATGATCGCCATTCTAACTGGCGTGAGATGGTATCTCATTGTGGTTTTGATTTGCATTTCTCTAATGACCAGTGATGATGAGCTTTTTTTCATATGTTTGTTGGCCACATAAATGTCTTCTTTTGAGAAGAGTCTGTTCATATCCTCTCACTTTTTGATGGGGTTCTTTGTTTTTTTATACATTTGTTTAAATTCTTTGGAGATTCTGGATATTAGCCCTTTGTCAGATGGATAGTTTATAAAAATTTTCTCCCATTCTTCAGGTTGCCTGTTCACTCTGATGATAGTTTCTTTTGCTGTGCAGAAGCTCTTTAGTTTGATCAGATCCCATTTGTCAATTCTGGCTTTTGTTGCAATTGCTTCAGGTTTTTTATTTATAAAGTCTTTGCCTATCCCCATGACTTGAATGGTATTGCCTAGATTTTCTTCTAGGGTTTTTATGGTTTTAGGGCTTATGTTAAAGTCTTTAATCTATCTTGAGTTAATTTTTGTATAAGATGTAAGGAAGGGGTCCAGTCTCAGTTTTCTGCATATGGCTGGCCAGTTTTCCCAACACTATTTATTAAATAGGGAATCCTTTCCCCATTGCTTGTTTTTGTCGGGTTTGTCAAAGATCAGATGGTTGTAGATGTGTGGTGTTATTTCTGAGGTCTCTATTGCTTATTCTCTAATTGCTCATAGAGTGAGAAAGTCCACACCACCAGAGGATGTATCTAAGAGGATAAAGGCAAGTAATTATCATGATCAGGTTTAAGTCATATCTCAGAAGTGGTATAGAAGAGAGGTAAGAGCTGAAATAAGAGGTGTCACTCTGAAACTCTCATATATGTGGAGCAGTAGGTCTTGAGCAAATCTGGGCCAGAAAATAGAACTACAACAAATCAAGTAGAGATATTTCAACCAAGGGGAGATGGGAAGGAAACAACTTCAAGACAAAAACAGTCAATTATTTATATATTTATTTATTTATTTTTAGACAGAGTCTCACTGTGTCACCCAGGCTGGAGTGCAGTGGTGTAATCTCAGCTCATTGCAACCTCCGCCTCCCGGGTTCAAGCAATTCTCCTGCCTCAGCCTCCTGAGTAGCTGGGACTACAGGTGTGTGCCACCACGCCTGGCTAATTTTTGGATTTTTAGTAGAAGCAGAGTTTCACCATGTTGGCCAGACTGGTCTGGAACTCTGGACCTCACGATCCACCTGCCTCGGCCTCCTAAAGTGTTGGGATTACAGGCATGAGCCACCACACCCGGCCAAAAATAGTGAATAATTCGAATTGACCAAAGGAAATATTGGCTGCATCTTAATATAAGGCAGAGTCAATAGAGTATGAATGTATAACAGACAATTTGTGTATTTGAAGCCCCCTGCACAGAGCCTGCACTCAGAAAATACTTAATAAATGTTTGTACAAGGATATCCATCAAGTAGCAACAATAAATCTGATCCACCCATAACAACAGAGAATTCAGGTGGTAGTCATCATTAAACAGTCTGTCCATAAGTGGAAGATGCCTAGTACAAAAGATGATATCATAACAGAGTCTAGAAAATAAAAACACAAAAACCACGAAGAACTTTGGGAACATCCTGGGGTGAAAAATGATATTTCAGTCTTCAAAATGGGGCTCATTCGAGAAATAGATAAAATGAGAAGTACAAACCCAGGTAGAATTCCAGAGCAGGTCAACACTGGAAGAGAAAGGGTCACAGGAATTAATGTGTCTTAAGAAAATATGGGCATCTTATTTCTACAGTACTAGATTCTGAATCTGGTTGATAAGAAAAGGGAACTAACTAAAGAGGATCCAAAGAAGGTCAAGGCATCTATCAAATGTGACTGAAGAACTGACTTTTAAGCCTAGAAGAAATTATTAATTCCAAAACTCAACAAGGTTGATGATATATTTTCATGTCAGGGAAAAATGGAGATTATAGTCAGAGGCATCCTATAGATGTAGCCAATAGCTGTAGAAGGTACAGGTTAAGGTGTTAAAATACAGTGTAATCACTAAGACCATGAATTTTTAGAGTCAGAAAACCCTGGATTGAGACCTGAACCTTGACATTTATTGGCTCTATCTAATAGTCATTTTTGCTCTTAAACAGGTTATTTAATATATTTATCCTCAGTTGTCTTGCCTCCAAAATAGGCGTCTACCTCCTAAGATTGCTATGAAGATCTAATGAGAAAACTATGCAAAGTGCTTCATGTCTGTCTGTATAGTAACTGCTCAAGAAAGAGTAGGTTTTATTAAGTAGGAAGATAAAAACAAGTAGGGATATGAATTTAGATTTTCCTGCATTAATACTTGCTAAAATACACCTAGATTTTTCAAAAGTATACATCTAGGGCCACCAAGACAATTTTTACATTTTCTTTCTACTTTTGACAAGAGTCAATACTGTTGTACTTTGCAACTTTTAGTAAAGGCAATTTCCAGGACAGATTGAGAGCCTCCAGCAATCAGAAACCATTCCATGGGTTTGAATGGAAGCTTAGAGGTTTCTCCACTGTTGGGCAGACTGGCAAGTTTCCAGTTTGAGGAAAAATAGATGAGCTCTAGAAGTGCAAGGAAGAATGTTTTTCCCAAAATAACATTTTCAGAATCAGCACCTGATCTTTCTTATATTTTTCCTGAAGCCAAGAGAGGAGCCAAGCATGAAATGGTCATCCATCCTTAGAAGGTTACTTGTCAAAATAGTTCTCCTAGGCCTCTTATGGTTTTAATCTGGCATTAGTCTGTCAAAACAACACTAGCATGTCTCAGTATTCAATGTATTGGTGGATTCACCTAAGTGCATCTTTTATACATCAGTGTTTTCTATGGGCATGGTGAACCCTCCCCAATAGCAAGAGGATCAGTTCGGGTAGAAGACAGAGGAAAACTTAGTGTGGAGAGAGCACCCTTCAGCTTTCCACATCTTCCTGCCCACAGTGGGCTTCAGAGACACATCGGAGAAAATATTTTTTATTTTGTCAACCAAGTAATTAATCAGAGAGTAATAAATACTAGTAAATGGCATATTGCCTGCTACTAAATGCCTTTTGGAGAAAATTAAAACCTAAACTTAAGTGCTATGAGACCTTGTCACAAATGGCATTTTATTTTTTAATATATTTCTAGATTTAGGGTGGTTGGAGCTTCCAACCGAACCACATTAAACATTCCAAATATGTCTTTCTTATGATTATAAGGCACCTAAAATATTGTCCAAGCTATCTGCATGGTAAGATTTAATTTATGTCAAATTTAAATATCATCTCCTTTAATTTATTGAACTGTATATATGTACACACATGTGCATATATATGTGTGTGTGTGTGTGTGTAAATATATATCCTAGTGGTTCCAGCTACCTGCATGGTATGAGTTACTTTATGCCAATTTAAATATAATCTCCTTTAATTTCTTGAACTGTATATAGAACTGTATATATGTACACACATGTGCATATATATATTTGTGTGTTCAAGCTACATTGTATATATAGTATATATGTACATACATATGTATATGTATATATGTGTGTATATATGTATATATGTGTATATATGTATATATCTACACACATGCACATATATATATGTGTGTTCCAGCTACATTGTATATATATACTATAAGTATGTGTGTGTATGTGTGTGTGTGTATATATATGCACACACATATATAGGTATATATATATACACTTGTGTGTTCAAGCTACATTGTCCAAGCTATATACATATATATACACACACACACACACACACACACTTGTGTGTTCAAGTTACATTGTCCAAGCTACCTGCATGGTAAGATTTAATTTATGCCAAATTTAAATATCATCTCCTTTAATTTCTTGAACTGCATATATGTACACATGTGTGCATATATATACATTTGTGTGTGTGTGTAAATATATATCCTATTGGTTGTGTTTCTCTGGAACAGATCTATTCTAGATATATGCATCTAGAAAGAGACTTATATAAGGTATTGGCTCACACAATTATGGAGGCTGAGAACTCTCACAACCTGCTATCTGCAAGCTGGTTACAAAGGAATGTCTGTGGTATAGTTGGAAGGCCTGAGAGCCAAGGAGCCAGTGGTGTGGATTCCAGACTGACTCTGAAAGCCTGAGAACCAGGAACACTCAGGGCAGAAGACTGCTGTTCCAGCCCAGTCAGTCAGGCAGAGAGAGGATTAATCCTGCCTTGCTGCACAATTTTGTTTTATTCATGTCCTTCATGGATTGGATGATGATGTCAACTCAGATTGGGAAGGGTAATGTGCTGTACTCAGCCTATGATTCCAATGCTAATCTCTTCCTGAAACAATCTCACAGACACACCCATAAATAATGTTGAACCAGATATCTCAGCATCCTGTGGCCCAGTCTAGTTGACACATAAAATTAACTATCACAGAAAGAAAACAAAATGTTTAGTTTCCATGTTTACTAATTTGGAGCGGTCGAATATAAGGCCCACATAGCCTCGAGGTATTCTGACACTTAAATTATGCTTTCATCTTGCAGAATCAATATGGTCATTTATCATTAAAGAGTCACTCAGAAGGAAAATATCAACAACACAAGGACATTTCATCTGAATTTTCTCTTAGACCTTCCACATCAGAATCAACAGGAGTAATGCTAAAAATGATGATATTTTTGGGCCACCTAAAACTTCATTAGTTATAATACCTTGAGTTTGAACTCAGGAATCTACTCATTGGCAAATATTTTACCCAATTCTTGTACACTATAGAAAGTAAGAGCCAATAATTTAGAGATTCTGTTCTGACAGTATTTGATGTTCAAAGAAGAGAATTTTAAAAATCGAATTGCATAAAATTTGTAATTTATTTTTGCCCATAATTTTGGTATATTTCATTGATTATTTTATTATATTAAAATATTGTATTTGTTATTCCCTAAAACCAAATAAAATTTTTTATTCTGAACCAAATATATGCAACATTTCAATATCTTTTCTTATTAATGCCATACATATATATTACACTTGAGATTTCAAAAATATTTAACTTGTCCACCAAAAAATTAAAAATTTAATAAAAATATATGAAACTTTATTAGGTACTGGAAAACAGGACCCAGGAGACTTTGATCTTTCAGAGAACGAATGTTCTATAATTTATCTGGGTTTACTTGAGCAATTACTTCCAAGAACTCAGTGCCAGGAGGAAGGACTGAAACAGAGCGTGGTTGTATTTTTGAGCTGAGGAAATAGAGATTAGAGTATGAGAAAGCTAAGGCAGGAAGAATTTTTAGGCTAGGGAATTGGAAGGAGAGAGTCATGTAAAGAAAGTGCTCCCAAACTCTGTATAGGGGCCTGCTTGGATCTGTTGCTAAATATCAAGCCGTAGAGGCATACAGTAAAACGCTGTAATAACAAGCCAAAACCAACCAACCAAACAAACAAACAAAAAAGTCCTATCAGAAAGTGGTAATCTAAATAATACCTAAGCTTATACAGAAGTAAGAGATAATCATCTTCCAACCAGACACAGGTTAGAATCCTCATTAAAAGCTCAAGGATTCGGCCAGGCGCGGTGACTCACGCCTGTAATCCCAGCACTTTCGGAGGCTGAGGTGGGCGGATCACGAGGTCGGGAGATCGAGACCATCCTGGCTAACATGGTGAAACCCCGTCTCTACTAAAAATACAAAAAATTAGCTGGGCGCGGCGGCGGGCGCCTGTAGTCCCAGCTACTCCGGAGGCTAAGGCAGGAGAATGGTGTGAACCCGGGAGGCGGAGCTTGCAGTGAGCTGAGATCGCCCCACTGTACTCCAGCCTGGGCGACAGAGCGAGACTCCGTCTCGGAAAAACAACAACAACAACAAAAAACAAACAAACAACAACAAAAATGCTCAAGGATTCATTAGAGACCTCAGAAAGGTCCATCCTTAATAGCAATCTCAAATTATTATAGTTCTGGAGAAAAGCATATTATATAACTTTCCTAACAAAGATTAAAACTAACCTCCCAAATCAAGTTGATTGGCAAGTAACTTACCTATCTGTCAGAATAAATTTCAACAGTTGTTAAAAGAATATAACTGAATCTGGACACTCAACCATATAACAGAAAAATGGCCAGCATCTGATCCAAAATCAACAAATACAGAGACACAGAAAAATGACTTTCATAACCAGGAGAAACATCTATACATAAAAACATAGAAATGATAGATATAAAGGAACTAGTAGGCAATTACTTCAAAATAACGTATCTAATATGAAAAAAGTAACTGGGTGCACTTATTAGCATACTTCTTGTGAAGTACAGATCAGTGAATTTAAAGTCATAACAATATAAACCATCCAAACTAAAGCACACAGAGAAATAAAACTAAAAAAGTAAAATAAACAAAGCCTTAATGATTTGTAGAACAATTATCAAGTGGTCAACCAAACATGTATTTTTATTGCAAATTTTAAAAAAAGAGTGGTCCAAAAATATGTAAAGAAATATAGTCAAAATGATTTTTGAAATTGATGAAAATGATAAACTTACAAATCCAGGAAGCTAAATGAACCCTAAGCAAGATAAACAGCAGACCTGCACTATAAGACATCTTCAAGAAAGTTCTTCAGGTGGGAACGTGGACCTTAGAAAAGCAATGAAGGATGGTAAAAGTGTGAAAAAAAACCAGAAAATACTTTTTTCTCATTTTTAATATTTTAAAAATAGAGCCTATTGCACAATAATTATAACAATGAATTGCAAGATATATGAAAGTAAAATCTATGACAAGAATAGTACAAGTATGGAAGGGGAAGGAAATGAAAGCATATTGCTGTAAGATCCATACATCATACATACATGATGTGCTATGATAATATTTTAATGTAGACTGAAGATAGCCCATAATATATTAAAATTTTACATTTAAAGTCTAAAGCGACCACTACAAAGAAAAACAGATATAAGTCAACAACAAACGTAAAACTATTGAAAAATAATCTGAATGAAAAGACAAGAAAATGATAAAAAATGAATGAAGAGCAGTCGCAACAAATATAAAACAAATAGAATGACAGTAGACTTAAACACCTCCAGATAAAAAAGTTAAATATAAATAGTTCATGTACTTCAAATGAAAGGCAGTGGTTGTCAGACTGATAAAAAAGGCAACATGCATCTTTGTACTATATTTACAAGAAATGCATTTAAAATATGTAGCACATGTATTTTAAAAAGGAAAAGAGTGAAAAATGATATACAATACAACGGAGTAATTATAAGAAAATGGCAGTGGCTATTGAATGTTAGAACAGTCTTTAGTCCAAAGAATTTGACCATTCATAAAGATAGACATTCAATAATGATAAAAGGGTCAATTTATTAAGACATGTAAGAACCCTAAATGATTATGCACGTAACAGAAATGCCCCAAAATGTAGAAAGCAAATACTGATAGAACTCAAAGGAGAAATAGACATACAATTATAGTATAGAACTTTAACACTCGAAGGAGAAATAGACATACAATTATCGTATAGAACTTTAACACTCGATAGAACAGGTAGACGTAAATCAGTAAGAATACAGAGGATTTGACCTTCATTATGCATCCAGTGACCTAATGAACATTTATAGAACACGTCAATCAATAATAGTAGAATGCATATTCTTGTCAAGTGCACACAAAATGTTACTAAGTTTACACAATATGATGAATCATAAGATAGATCTCAATATATTTTTAATACGAAGACAAAACTTTTGATCAGAGATGAAGAAATTTATTCTTCACAGCAATAGCAGTAGCTAGGTTATCAGTGTATCTTTCTGGTCAGCTCCCTCAACCCTAATTTCTCCAGGTGATACAAAGAGAACCAACTGACACATCAGCCTATGCTGCATTTTTTTTTTTTTTTAACAGAAGAAGAACCCTGAACCTAGAAAATATGAAGCCTTTCTAAGGAGTATTAAGCATATGCAACAAAAAAATATGCTCCTGTGCTCCAGGGAAGACATTATAGTTATCATCTGAACCTGTAACAAAATATGCCCTTTGCTCTAAAGGAAGGTATTACCTTTATCATCTTTTGAGAATGGTCACTATAGAAACATCTGTGAAAAAATAATACACAGGAAAGGCAATCAGTGCAACAAAATGTGCAGAAACATGAGTGATGGGTGGAAAACTGTCTAGCCATAATCACAATAAAAATTCCAGCATGCAATTTTCTTGGTAGAAATTAAAAATCAGATTACACAATTTATAAGGTGACACAGTGACTGGGAGTAGCCAAAACAATTTTTTGGAAACTTAAAACATCTTTACTTATTAATTTATTTTAAAATTGCAATGATAAACCCATTATATGTTGACATAAATTGAATTCCTATGAAAAAAATAGCTGCTTTCAAAAAATACTGAGAAGAGTGAGGCTTTTATAATAATTTTAACCATTTTGAGTGTTGTTTCAGTGGCATTTAAGAAGATTCACATTGCTGTGCAACAACTGTTAACACCATTCATCTCCATAATTCATTACACCTTGTAAAATTGAAACTTTGGACATGTTAAATAACTCGTCTTTCCCCTTCTCCCCCATCCCTGGAAACCATCATTCTACTTTCTTTTTTAAAAAAATAAACTTGACTACTTTAGTTACCTGATAAAAGTAGAATCAGACAGTATATGCCCTTGCATGTCTGTTTCACTCAGCATAATGTCTTACAGCTTTACCCACCTTGTAATGTGTGTCAGAACTGACTTTCTTTATAAAGCTCACTAATATTCCTTTGTAAGTATAGATCATATTGTGTTTATTCATTCACCTATTGATGGATTCTTATGTTGCTTCCACCTTTCAGCTGTTGTAAACAATGCTGCCATAAACAGGGATGTACAAGTACTTGTTCAAGGTCTTGACTAACATTCTTCTAGGTACATAGCTAGAGGGGGAATTGCTGGATTATGTGTTCATTTTATTTTTACTATTTTGAGGAATCATCATACTGTTTTCATAGCAGCTGTACCATTTTACATTCCTACTATAAATGTACAAGAGATGCAATTAAAAAAAAAACCCTCGTCAACATGTTGTTTTCTGCTTTTTTATTTTTTATTGTTTTGTAATAGCCATCCTAGTGGCCTTGGGTTTAGATTACTTTTTTTTTCTATTTCTTTAAGGTGTAAGATTAGGTTGTTGATATAGGATTTTTCTTCTTTTTTAAAGTAAGCTCTTATAGCTATACATTTTCCTCTTAGTATTGTTTTCACTGCATCCCACAAGTTTGGTATGTTTCATTTATTTCAAGACTTTTAAAATTTCTCTTGTGACTTCTTCTTTAATTTGCTGGTTAAGTGTGTGTTGTTTAATCTTCATATTTTTGTGGATTTTTCTAGTTCTTATTCTGATGCTAGTGAGAACAGAAAACATACTTTGTATGATTTCAATCTTTACTGAAGCTTGTTTTGTGGAAAACATACAGTCTATCCTGAGGAATGTTACACGTGCACTTGCGAAAAATGTCTATTGCTAAGTGATGTGTCCTGTGCATGTCTCTTAGATCCAATTGGTTTATAGTGTTGTTCATGTCCTCTATTTCCTTATTGGTCTTCTGTCTGGTTGTTTTATCCATTATTGAAAATGTAGAAATTTTTTTTTGAGTGTCTCAATTTCTCCCTCATTTTTGAAGGACAGTTTTTTGGATGTAGGATTATCAGTTGACAGGTTTTTCTCCCTGCCTTCTTTCAGTATTTTAAATATATCAGCCCATTGCCTTCTGGCCTGCAAATTTCTGCTGAAAAATTCACTAGCAATTTAACTGAGGATCCGTTGTTATGTGATAAGTCACTTTTCTCTTGCTACTTCTAAGATTCTCTCTTTGTCTTTGTCTTTTTACAGTTGGTTTATAATGAGTCTTGGTATGGCACTCTGGTTTCTCTTACTTGGAGTTTGTTGAGTTGCTTCTGTTTGTTATCCCCATCTTTCCTCAAATCTGTGAAGTTTTAGGACATTGTTCCTCTAAATTCAATGTCTCTTTTTCTCTTTTTTTTCTTCTGAAATTTCTACAATACATATATTGGTGTACTTAATGGAGGCTCATAAGTTCCTTAGGCTCTGTTCACTTTTCTTCATTCTCTTTTCTTTTTGCTCTTCAGACTCAATAATTTCAAATGATCTGCCTTCCAGTTTGCTAATTCATTCTTCTGCTTGTTCAAAACTGCTGTTGGACTTCTCTAGTGAATTTTAAAATGTGGCTGTTGTACTTTTTAGCTCTTCAATTTCTCTTTGATTTTTTTAATGTAATTCCTGTCTCTTTGGTGATGTTATTATTTTGTTCATATATTATATTTTTTCTGGTTTCCTTTAGTTTTTTTTTTTTTTTTTTTTTGCATTTTCCTTTCGCTCTTTGAGCATATTTAAGAGAGTCTTAAAGTCTTTGTCTAGTAAGTCTGAAATCTGTGTTTATTTAGGGTCAGTGTCTGGAGATGTATTTATTCCTTTGAATAGCCTATGTTTCTCTGATTTTTCTCTTTTGTTTTTATATATCTTGTGATCTATTAAAATTGAGTATTGAAAGAAACAGTCATATCCACCAGCCTTTGCAAACTGGCTCTGTGAAGGAGAAGATGGTCCCTTATCAGTTAGGTATGAAAGCTTAGGGTTTTCTCAGGCCTTTCTATGTGCATTCATCTTCCCTGGGTCTGTGTGTATGCTTTTGTTCCAATTCTTCCAAATACATGACTATTTTTAAATGTGTTAATTTTCCTAAAAATTTCTCCCAATTGCTTCGTGGAACCCTTCATGTATACCTCTGCCCTTAATTATTTCACAAAGGTGCCCACAGATCAGCAGTTGCCCTGAAGTTGTCACAAGTCATGATGCTTACTACCAACTTTGTGACTTCCAACCTGAGATTCAAACTATGCTGTGGACCTTATCTGTACTCTGGATCAGGCTATAAAGAAACTAGTCCACAGACAGGCTAGAAAATTGCAAACATGTTGTATCCTTTTTCTTCTGTTTTGAGTCATGGAACTGGGAATTGGGCTGCTTTCTACCAATCACATCATGCCAAACAAACATAAAATTGACTGATAAGCACATAAAAAAAAGTTCAACATTATCAGTCATCAGGTAAATATAGAGTAAATCCACAGTGAGATACTACTTCACCCCATCATAATGGCCAAAATAATAAAAATTGAAAATTTCACGTGTTAGCAGTTGTGTGGAAGAATGATCATTTTCATATATTGTTCATGGGAGTGTATATGATGTTAAACGGTTTGGAAAACAGTTATTATAAAATTTAACATACACTTACTATATGAACCAACAATTATCATTTAAAGAATTTACTTCAAACAAATGAAGACAATTATTTACACAAAAACTTGTTCATTACCATGTGTCAGCTCTATTAATAGTATTCAAAATCTGGAACCCAGTCAAATGTCTATCTCCTGGTAAATAGATAAATTTTGGTATATCTAATATTACTCAGAAAAAGGAAGTAACTAGTGATAAATGAGACTGTATAGATATATCTCAAAGACATTCTGCTGAGGAAAAGAAGTTAGACACATTTAAAAAATGGGGAATCTCATCTATAGTGACAGAATACAGATTACTGGTTGACTGTGGCCAAGAGTGGGTAAGAATTAACTGTAAGATAGCATATAAGAGCTTTTAGGAATGATGTGAATGCTCTATGCATTTTTTGTACACATTAAATTATATTTTATGTGAGCGGTTTTTTTTTGTTGTTGTTGTTGTTGTTTTTGAGGTGAAGTTTTGCTCTTGTTGACCAGGCTACAGTGCAATGGCAAGATCTTGGTTCACCGCAACCTCTGCCTCCCAGGTTCAAGAGATTCTCCTGCCTCAGCTTCCTAAGTATCTGAGATTACAGGCATGTGCCACTACACCCGGCTAATTTTAGTATTTTTAATAGAGTCGGAGTTTCTCCATGTTGGTCAGGCTGGTCTTGAACTCCCGACCTCAGGTGATGCACCCACCTTGGCTTCCCAAAGTGCTGGGATTACAGGCATGAGCCACCGTGCCCAACCTGAGTGCATTTTATAATATGTAAATTATATATTTATTAAGTTGATTAGAAATTAATTAATGTAAACATAAAAATTACTCATTTGATCTTTCTAGAGAAATATATGCTTTTGATTACTGGTCTCATCTTCTAAAAAGGGTTTATTTGTACTTTACCTTTAGCTTTACCTTCAACATCTGGCCCAAATTTATTTTGTGTTGGAGAGAGATACTACTTCCTGCATGCCTAGAAGCATGCCTGTTACCAGTGGATGTCTTCCAAGGGAAATGATGTGGAGCAAAGGAATGAGCACATAAACACTCATATCTTAAGGCTAAAACAAAAACCCAAAACTGTTTGCTTTGTATCACATATTATTAAGCTGTTTGTTATGCATTTTCCATTCTCTTTTCATTTCACCATGGATATTTTCTACCAGTCTGTTCTTATACTTACTAATACTTTCTTCTGTTAATTTTCCATTAAAATCCATGCTGAACTCTTAATATTAAAAATAATTAAAATTATTGTTTAAACGTTTCTATTTCTAAAATTTTTATATTGTTCCTTTCGAAAATAAATTCTAGTTCTCTGGCAAAATTCTTTATCCTGTCAAATATTTTCTTGAACATATTAAGGTTTTTTCAAAGTCTATGCTTGTTCACTCCAAAAAATAGTGTACCTACATGTCTGTTTCTTATATATGTATATAAAAATTACCACAAAAAAAGGAATCTAATCTATAGTGACAATAGATCAGTGGTTGACTGTGGCTGTGAGCAGGGGAAAGAATTAACTATAAAGAGACATGGGTAAACGTTTTGGGGAGAAGAAAATTTTCTGTATTTTGATTGTGGTAGTAGTTATACAATGCTGTCAAGTTTTTCTTTTGGTGTCGTACAGTTACACACTCTTTAGTTATTCATCTAATGTTAGATATTTTGTATGAAATAAAACTAAACTACTCCTTCATACATTACAAAATATTGACAGCTTACCATGTGGCAGTCCTTTTACTGGGGATTTAGCACTAAAACAGGACACATAGCTTCCATACTGACAGAGCTTCCAGTTCCTTGGTGGACCTTCCTAATTCCTGAAGTTCTTTGGACTTGCAAAATTGTTCACACTCTTTTATTTACCTAGAGTGCCATGGTCCCTGTGTTTGTATGCTCAAATTATATACATATTTTTAAAAGTCAATTTTAAATGTTAGAGCCTCAATGAATCTGTCTATGTTAAAAGTAATCTTAGCCTAGTCTGAGCTTTCATGTTAAATGATATGTTCCTCTAATGGTATTTATATAATCTGCCTATCGGGTACTATTAATGAAGTATCCCATATGACTAGATTTCAAACTCTTTAAGTACAAGGATCTTGTCTTACTAACCCTTGTATGTACTATATATGTAAAAAAGTGTCTGAGCATAGTAAACATATTAATTAAGTGAATATTGGACTGTGCCATTAAAATGTTTATAAAATTATAGTCCATGTTTTAATATTTTCTACCTAATAATTCACCACTCTACTTACTCCTAATTATTGAGCTTGAATCACTTATAACCCTACCATAACTAATTCTAGCTTACAGCTTCCATGATACTCTATGCTGACAAACCAGATAATCAAGCTTATTAAGGAATGTGTATTAAGTAAATGTAATTAGGCTCTTAGGGAAGGTGTAATGACTTTTCATACATTAAATCATGGCTTGAAAGTTTTGGTTTAAATCTGATTGCTTAGATTGTCTTCTCAGTATCCACATTTTGGGGCTATATTTTAAAGCATTAGACAATGGTTTCCAGAAATCTGACCTCCATAAAAATAGGGCATTGCATTGCTAGAAAAAAATATATTCCTTTTATAGAAAATGGACATTCTAACACTGAATATGTGTCCTTTCTGACAAATGGATTCTGGTGTTCAGGACTCAGAACCAGACAGCTGTCACAGCACCACTGAGGATTCCTCTAAATTGTAGCAGATGGTGCTACTTATTTGGCCATCTAATGCTATTCTGAAGCATCAGTTGGCCAACTGCTGTGGTAGAGGTATGAAAATAGAAGATTTATTTAGAGCCAGAGGATGCAAGCACAAATGTTTTGGAATACAGAGTTTAAACTGATATGGAAGATTTGTATCCAACGAATTGACAGGCAAGATCCATTAGAGGGTGTGGTTATAAAACCCCATCCCTCAGATGAAAGCATTCATGGAAAACATAACCTCTTTGGCCAGCTGTCGTATAATCTCTTCCATGCCCCTTTCCCCTGTGACGTGCACATAGCCACAGGCATACAATACAAGCACACGCACACCACATGTATTTCCATACATACATTTGCTAGTCGGTCTGCAATTTAAATTCAATACCACTTAGGAACCAGCTGGGTCACCTGTAGCTGGTCTGCGGAAATATGCACAGTATGTGTTGGTGATCTACACTAGAAGAGGTCCTCTCAATTTATATTTAAGGTAGCAGCTGCAGTCTTGTATAGCTTATACCAATATACAGTAATCTGTGCTTTCTGCATCACAGAGATATCAGGCATTTTGGTCACACTTTTAGCCATTTCCATAGAAGTTATAGATCATTCTTTATCAGAATTAAACCTAGTTAATGAACACTCTGCTTGCCATTGCCCAGAATACAATTTTTAAGTACTTCCTTAACTCTTATTTATATCATTAACTATTTACATATATAGATTAAAGGTAGCTTACAACAGCTATTTAATAGAATACTAGTGTAGCATAAACTCTTTTATAAAGTCGATAAATTCTTATTATTTTTATAGTGAGCTTCTTACTTAAGAAAAATGAATTAATTAAATTATTCAATCAAACATAAATGTATATTGGTGTACTACATTACCTAAAAGGAGGTGAGTTAAAAAGTGAAAAATACACAGAAAACTTGGAGATTATTTTCAAGCATCTGTATTAGAGGTTCAGCATAAGATGGCACATGAATTGGAAACACTAACATACAAATAAAAATGACATACTGAAATAGACCTAAATTAATAAATAGAACAGCTTTGCATGGCTTATTAGTAAAAGTAAGTGAGACTGCAGAGCAGAAAAAAGGCCTTTAAAACACAGAAAGAGCACTTAACCAAAAAGGAAGGTCCCCAAATGGGTCAAGATCAAAAGCAAACAAGAAATTGAAACAGCAATTAGAACAGAAATAATAATGAATTTATTTGATATATAATAATGAAATAAAACAGAATAAATAATGAATAAATAAATAATACAATTTTACAATTGAGAATTTTTTCATGATGACCTCAGGTGTGGTTAAAAGCATTTTTAAACAAAACCAAGGGAGGGCACAGAATAGGTGTGGAGAACATTCATGGGCAGAGCATGTAACGTACCTCCTTGGGGGCCAGTGAGGCAGAAGCAGATAGGCACAGGAAATATGAATACTTTTCTCCTTATAAGAGAAAATTTCTTCCAAATTATCTTTACAACTGTTTCTAAATCCTTGAAATGCCTGTGAGAAAATTTAGGGGCAAAGAGTCTTCTGTGACAATAAGAACCAGCAGAAATAATGATACTCTTAGTTTTCAACATTTATCAACACCGTCTCTTGTTTGACAGCACTGCCATATCTGTGTCACTTTTGTCCAAGCCTAACTCTTTGCCCCCACTTGAGATTTATGGCTCAAATTGTTTAAATTTTATTAATTGCCTTTCATGACAAAACTTATTGCTAATTTGCTACCTGGCTTGTTTAAACCCCACCCTCTCTCCTATTTTTTGCTACCATCACCCCTACCCAACCCTCACACAGTGAATTAGGACTGCCACCCAATTTTCCATTCACATTTCTGGTTTCCATGTCTATTTCAAGCTC
Organism: Papio anubis; assembly: GCF_008728515.1. NCBI lineage: Eukaryota > Metazoa > Chordata > Mammalia > Primates > Cercopithecidae > Papio > Papio anubis. The sequence goes on along the minus strand of NC_044977.1, from coordinate 112,671,075 downwards.
TTAAACTATGCCTCTGTTACATTTCATTTCACAATATGTGGAAGAAAGGCTGTAAAGATCCAGCAGTGGTAAAAACACAATATACTCAGATGAAATTAATAAACCAGACTTAGAGAATCTGTGCTACAATGGTTAATATTCATTAAGTACTAAGGGATAAGCTCTGTTTTAAACACTTTTTATACTTTAATTCATTTAGTCATACAAAAACGCTGTATTATAGTAACAATTACCTAATTTTAAGAATGAGAAAACTGAATGACAGGTTAAATAATAAAACTTCTAATACGTCTATACTGCTAGTACGTGGCAGAGCTAGGATTTGAACACAGGTAGCTTAGAATCAGAGTTCACCCTATTTTCCATTATGCTGTATGATATCTACTTGAGAATTAAAAAACATTAAAAGACAAAACTACAATGCAATTAGGATAATATGTAAATTACCGTAACATATTATAATTTTTCAAGAACATCAATGAATTATGAACACCTTTCTGTGAGCTTATCAAGAAATTAGATTCCAGAGAGGCTGAGAAATTCTTAATGAGCCCACAGTTACCCACATTCAGATTAAATAAAAACAGAATCTCTAACTATAGGTAGAATCTGAAAAAGTTTCCAAAGTTTTGATGAAATTGAAGTTGTTGTCTTTTTTTTTTTAGGTATATTCTTCAGATACATCCACTTCTATTTGACATTTCAAAGCAAAGCAAATGTACAGAAGTAATATGACTATAAGATAACTCAGATGTACATTAGGGATCCCTGTCTATATAAAAAGAGTAGATGGTATTATGCTACATATAGTGAAAAGTGGTATTTCACTGATAAGGGAAGTGCCAATGGAATGATGTATTGAACTTAAGTAAGAGAACAAGGTTATAGGATGGATTTCATAACCTTTAAATAATTAACCATTAATTAACATTATAGCTAATTACATAAAGACTTTGAGGCAATTATAATTACTTGAGGTGAGAGGAAGCAGTTGAGATAGGCAGATTGGTAAGTATATTAGAGATCTATAAATATTTCGCATGATGGTTGACAATCTGGTTTACTTTCTTTTCTTATGCCCAAAGGTGTTTTGCAAGTCTGTCTGCGTGTCCTGGAGTTATTCCAGGTAGTCATCTCAGGAGCTTTTCTAAGATTGATACCAGAAAATATTGTTGAATCAGGAACATATTTGGAATGAGTGAGGATGTTCCAAGTTGACAGTAGATGACATTGTAAAAAAAAAAAAAAAAAAAAAGTGTTCATGTTTTTGCCTGGTCAGGGCTCTTTGAGCAAAGATAGCTAGCAACATGAGTTAAATGATTGAATAGTAAGGTTGAGATGTAAGCCTCTATAAGAATACAGAGCTTTATTTCCCTGAAGATTTGTGTTTACGTTTCAATAAAAAAAATAATAAAACCTAGAGCTATTTGTTTACATTTTAAAATGTTACTGGAAGCATCAAGGATCTTTCCTATCTCTTCCCAGAAAAAAAAAAATGTTTCCATGAGAGAGCAAAATTTTCTCTCCATCTATCTGGGAGAAAAGTTCCTATATAAACTTTATATTGTATAGTTTTGGAGTTTCTCACCTGTAGCACAAAACCCCCCTTTGCATGTGCAAATGACATCTGTTCTCATTGTGTCATCCAAAAGGGATAAAAAGAATACCAGAGCTGAGATTGCTATGTAAGTAAATAATTGCCTATTTCTTATTCAGATATCTTCAAGCTAAAAAATACAGATATTAAAAATTTTTTAATTTATAAATAGGAATGTTTCAAGGTTTGGGCTTAGCTAGTGTGTTTGTTCTGTATGAATGCCTCCTGGAACAAATATCTCCCAGCTATCTTTGTGCAAGGTATTAATATGTGTTGCACAAGTGAAAGGATTACATGATTAAGTAAGTTTGAGAAACATGGCATACCGTCTGTCTCTCTCTTGGGTACATCAAAATTGGGTTCTGAAAACCCCTACACTAAACAAACATGTTCAGTCTTGACTTTGTGTTTCCAAGTCAGTAATGCCATTGGAGAATGAACTCATAGCTTCTTCTTATCCCCCAAATGTGTGTCAGAAAAGTATCCTGAAGTTAGTGCCATATTCATGGATGTGCTTTCTGTCTAAATGTCTCAGGAGAGTTACTAGTTAGTGTTACTTTTCCTCTCATTGTCTTCAATGTCCTTAAAAAAGTCACTCTATTGGCCCTCTAGAAAGCAACTACTATTCAAAAAAAAGCAGTGATTTTTCAACATGTCAAGCTCTTTAAAATCACCCAGGTAGCTTTTAATAATACCAATCCCTGTGTCCCAAAGCATGGCAATTAAAAGAGAACCTCTAAGAATGAGTCAGGAATCTGTAAGATTTAAAAGCTTCCCAGGTGATTCTAATGTATAGCCAGGCTTAAGCACCTGCCCCCCTCACCAATACAGAGCAGTTGTTCTCAAACTTGATTGAATGTAGGCATCACCTGCACATGAATGCAGATACCTGCAGAGGTTATTATTTGGCAGGTCAAAGGTGAGCTAGAAAACTCCTTTTTAAATGAATACTCCAGATGATTCTGAAATGAGTCCTCAATGAGCACTCTTTGAGATACACAGACACAGGCTAAACCTACCCCCTGCCTGTAACATGACAGTCAATAAAAAATAATATCTTTTAGAAATCAAAGGGTGATATTCTAATTCTCCCCTATTCAAACAAGGGGTGTGAAATGGTTTTAGAATTCTGACAGCAAAGTTTAGACTCCTTTTTAATGTCTTTGGCAGACTATGGATGAGAATAAGCAGTCTATTCTCCAGTAGTTTGATTCAGCTGCAAGAAGGAAAGCCCAGATACCCTAGCAGCATTCTTCTGTGACAATTCATAAATCTGGCTCCTCAGAGCAGTTATTCCACCTGTAGAATATAGAAGAGTCAGACTGCATAATGAATTTGTTTCAGAAAACATGGCTAAATTTCTAATTTTGGTAATGACTATCAGACCAAACTCTAGTAAATGACAACTATAAACTATGGTTAGAATATGGAAAACAATTTCCAAAGGCACTGGAAAGAAAACAAAATGCCCAGACACTGGAGGGCAGTCAACATGGAGAAGAAAGAAATAGTACAAAGTACGTTTCTCATTTTTTATAGCTTTTAGCCTAAAGGCAGGCCACAGCTGACATGCAAAGTTATTAAAACCAGAAAAAAAAAAAAAAACAACCCAGATTATTGAGGACCAAGAAAACAGAATAGAGAGGCACCTATAGTAACTGGAAAGTGAAGTGGAAAACCCTGGAAAGATGAGAGCAACAGATAGAGCACTAAATTCTGCAAACTCTGCTCAAATCTCTGGTTCACTCCTAAACTACACATTCAAGAGACAGCATCCAAGAAGCCTAGTTAAGGTGAAACAACAAATAAGGAAAAAATTCAACTATGAAATCATTGCTTAGAGTTTGAATTTTCTTTATGGGAAAACACCAGAATCTAAATTCTCTCAGACACATAATTCGTAATATCCAGCATGCAGTACAAAATTATGTGACATATTAAAACCAGAAAAATATGACCCATTTTCAAAGGAAAAAAAAATCAACAGAATCCATCTTCACATAATGCAGATATTGTAATTACCAGATACAACCACCATGGCACGTGTATACCTATGTAACAAACCTGCACGTTCTGCACATGTATCCCAGAACCTAAAGTATAATTTTTTAAAATGCTCAATATCACTCACTGTCAGGAAATTACAAATCAAAACCACAATGAAATACCACCTTACTCCTGCAAGAATGGCCATAATTTAAAAATAAAACAAATTATAGATGTTGGTGTGGATGTGGTGGAAAGGGAACGCTTTTACACTGCCGTTGGGAGTGTAAACTAACACAACCACTATGGAAAATAGTGTGGAGATCCATTAAAGAACTAAAAGTAGAACTACCATTTGATCCAGCAACTACACTGCTGGGTATCTACCCAAAAGAAAATAAGTCTATATGAAAAAGACACTTGCACATGCATATTTATAGCAGCACAATTCACAATTGCAAAAACATGGAACCATCCTAAATGCCCATCAACAAATGACTGGATAAAGAAAATGTGGTATATACACATCATAGAATACTACTCAGCAATGAAAAGGAATGAAATAATGACATTTGCAGCAACCTGAATGGAGTTGGAGACCATTATTCCAAGTGAAGTGAGTCAGGAATGGAAAACTAAATTTCATATATTCTCACTTACAAGTGGGAGCAAGACTATGAGGATGCAAAGGCATAAGAATGATACAATGGACTTTGGGGACTTGGAGGAAAGGGTGGGAACAGGTGAGGGCTGAATGACAAAATATCGGCTACAGTGTATACTGCTTGGGTGATGGGTGCACCAAAATCTCAGAAATCACCGCTAAAAAACTTATTAATGTAACCAAACACCACTTGTTCCCTGAAAACGATTTGAATAAAATAAAATTTTAAAAATAAAGAAATACCTGAGATGGGGAATTTAAAAAAAAATAGCAAAGATACACCAAGATAAATTAAATCTGGAAAAGTGCAAATGAGAAAGAAAAATTTTGAAAAATAGTACCTCAAGAGTCTGTGGGACAATACCAAAATATATGAAATATATGTTATTAGAGTCCTAAGGGGAGTTCAGAATAAAGCCAAAAATTTCCCCAATTTGGTGAATGACCTAAATTTACAAAGATTTCAGAAAGCTCCAAGCAGAATAAGTACAAACAAATAGCTCCAAGTGCACGATTCAAACTGCTAAAAGCCAAATATAAAGAGGAAATCTTGAAAGCAACCAAAGAAAAATGACACATTGCATAAAGGGAAACAAAAATTCAGCTGAACGCTGACTTCTGCTCAGAAACAACTGACACCCAAAGACAGTTGACCATGTGCAGAAAATGGTACAGGAATTGACATGCAGAAGGGAAATATCAGAACAAAAACTGGAGAGTAAAGGAGAGGAAAGGGGAAGTTAAATAATTTATCAGAACCATAGAGTTGAAGATGGAGAAAATATTGGATACCCAAGGTTGCATAATGTATCCAAACATTAGACAATACTGGGATATATGAGGGAAATTCCACCATGAGTCTAGAACAATAGGGTATAGAATACTGATTATCATGGGGTCAAGTCTGCATTTGAACTTGTACAAGATGTGTTTTTCCCATATTATGGCATAATATGAAAATGCCACGTTCTTCATCTATTCCCTTTCCCCAACCAGACAAGCACTTTTATCTATATAATGGGGGTAGTTCAAAACACTAGCTCTCCTTCATTTGTATAATTAATATAATATAATATAGCTACGAATTTCAAAATCCTCTAACACATATGCTTTAACAAAATAGTTTCCACTGGATTAATATAGTCTAAGAAAAGTATATGAAATATAGAGAAATACACACAAGATATTTATCAGATTTTTATACATATTTTTAAAGAAACTATATTAATGGTAGAAATAGATGCATAATTAAGTAACCTTAATCTTCTATTCTCGAGGGTTCCTCACGAATGGGAGTAGTGCCCTTATCAAAAAGACCCCAGAGACATCCCTTGATCGGTCCCCCAAGTGAGATTACAATGAGAAACAGGAAGTGGGCCCTCACCAGACACTGAATCTACAGGTACCTTGATCTGGACGTTTTGGTCTTTAGAACTGCAAAAAATACATTTCCATTGTATATAAATTAACTGGTGTATAGTATTTTGTTACACTACACACATAGTATATGGGAGGGAGGGAAAAAGTTAGGGAAAGTAGAAGAGAGACAAAGCCACACACACACACGAGAGCCACACACACAGAGAGAGAGAGAGAGAGAGAGAGAAAGAAATGAGATTAATGTCACTGAAAATCGCTGAATAAAGAACAAACCAGCCCAAAAACTAAAGCACTGGGACTCCACAGATAATCTACAATGTAGGTTATTCTCAAGCATATGACCTAAAATGTTATAGATGAAAGAAGAATTATGTTAAACCCTAGATTATATGCGTTTGATGTATATAATAAACACAATGTGTATTATGTACAAAATATTGCTTTCATTTTTTCAGGTGAAGAACAATCTATATTCTATTTTCATTATGGGACTGTTTAGGAATTATTGTACGCTTTATACTACAGTTCTTTAAAGTATTTCAATTTATTTCCCTGCTAACATTTCATTCTAGAAATGGCGAGGATTAGATGTATTACACATTTGATGTATTACAAGTTTCTGCTATAGATTCATTCTTTGGAAGGGTTCAATTGTACAATTAAAAGTTTACAACCTATTAATCACCTATAATTAATGCAAAGTGAATGGAGGATCTATAGATATATCCGCATGTCTGCAGAGCTTTTCACAAACACAGAGTTACCCTGTCACCAGCCCTGTGATTGTAAAATGCCTGCCAGTGTTAGTAACAGAATAAAGTTCCTATGATAGTTTTTTTTTTCAGTTTAGAGTTTATTTCAATCAAACATATTATTAGTTATGTTCAGTTCATTTAATATTAATCTCATTTTCTGTTCAAATGTTGCTGGAACTGACCTAGTATGTCTGCAGAGATAATAAGATTAAGGTGAATGAAGTAATGAATAGTATAACATGGCCTAATTATATACCATACTCCCATTCACCTTAATTTGAGAAAGAGCAGAAACTGGATGAAATTCAAAAGGCAGCAGATTGAAAATGGATAAAAAGACTTTTTTATGTGGTGCATAATCAGCTTTCCGAATTCACTGCTGCAGGATATTTCTCAAGCTACAATTTAGCAAAGTTTCAAGATAGGAATAAGAATGGCATCTGTGGATACACTAGCTGGATGTGAATTTATGGACGCTATCAATCCTCATGCTGGTAGCCATAAAATCATCACCAGCTGGTGCTGGGATGGAAACTCTCCCTGTGGTATCCCACTGTTCAATCGGCCAGATGCATGATGTGCTGCTGTTGTTGTACGAAGACAAAAGAACCCAGAAAGCCTTAGGCATTAGCCTTTGCCAAAGGAAAGATTGCACACGTGATGGAAACTTTCAAGCAAGTCATGGGCCATGTTCCTATGTTTCACAGTAACCTCCTCTGTCTTTTAATCAAATGTTATTTCCCCCTTCATGGTAAAACACAATGATTCCTCCTTTCCACAGAGTTTAGTCAATGTTATCACTGAATTAGCGTGCACTTTATTGGTTAGAAATGCGACTAATCTCTGCTGTAAATAACCAGACCACCTTTCATTTAAAAGGTGGCAGATCCCAAACGTCCCCCTTTTAAAGTGGTAACAATGGCCATGGCAGTGATCTGAGGCTTTTGTTAATGGACAGTATGGCAGGTCTATTTGTTGGCATCCTCTCTGACACCCTGAGTCCTTTAATTCCATCTGACAGATTCAGGCCATGCTCCAGATCTCACAAAAGAGGTGAAGGAGAGTATTGATCCTTCTGCTGTTGTTGGTGATTTACTGTTCCATTCCTTTAGCAAATTTAAACACACACGCACACATACAAACACCCACCACTGAGGTCACAGCTGCTAGATGGCAGAGTAATGAGTGATTATTTTCTTATCTCTTTTAAGCTCTATAAGTAACTTCTCTTGTGAATTGATGACAGTCCTGCAGATTTAAACCAAATAAATAATATCTTTTCACCCTAGGGTCAAAGGGTTTCTAAACATGGTAATAAATATCTGCTTAAAATGGAAACTCACACATGCTGAAAGATTGTAGGAAGCTGAAATTGGCAAAGCTACAAACTATTCTGCTTTTTTTTTTTTTTTTTTTTTTTACAACTATTCTACAGTCTAAAACAAAATTGAAATTATCATTTTGGAGCAGTCTAACAAAGTGATACCAAAAGGATAAAAATATAGAAGATATAATTATAAAATCATGAAGCTGCTTCTTTCCTCCCATGCCCAGATCAGTCATCACGGAGGCTGTGCCTATTAAATGTCACTGCATTAGGATGCTCTACTGACTTAACTATGTTGCCATAATACAAAATATTTTTGTATTTCTTTATCACCTTCCCTAAGTTTATTTTTTGTTGCTGTCTTACATACTTACAGTGGTTTTGACTCTCAAAACATGATATAAGTTAGGTAGTTGTATCACAGTCTACTCCAGCAGCCCTAATCAATTATCACAGACTGGTGGTCTAAACAGAAATGTATTTTATCATAGTTCTGGAGGCTGGAAGTCCAAGAGCACGGCGCTGGCAGGATTGGTTTCTGGTGAGGCTTCACTTTCTGGCTTGCAGATGGTGCCTTCTCTCTGTGTACTCACACAGTCTTTCCTCTGTGTGTGCGCATGAGGAGAGAAACCCTAGTGTCTCCTCCTCTACTTATAAGGATGCAGGCCCTATCAGAGGACTGGGGGCTTCACCCTTATGACACCATTTAAAGTTGATTAACCTTTTAAGTGCCCTATCTTCAAATACAGTCATATTGGGGGTTAGGGCTTCAACATATGAATAAGGGAAGGGGGAGACATAATTCAGTCTATAACCATAATTTTATTTATTTAATGCCAACTATTTTTGACTATTTCCTCTTGAGGTAACTGACACTTAATATTTAGATAAATGATAATTCTTAGTAGATTAAAAAATATATCACAGACTCTCAAGACAATTCCAAAACAAGGAGTTTCAGACATGTTTTGAAAAATGTAGGATTTTCCAGAATGAATAAATAGCTTACCAAGATGACTATATTCTTATTGAGAAAGAATAATAATTAACAATTTCAATTTGACTAAAAAAAAATCCATATTATACCAATGCTTCATCATTGTTTATAAAAAATGTTGATGCCCTTCTGTGACAGCCAAACAAGCCTCGAAGAACTTCAAACAGCCTTTCTGCTAATAACAACTTTGGGCTCTGAACAAATACTAAAACCATCTTGAGGGCTCTGGAGGAGAAACAAGGCAAACAGATTCTGAAAGGAAGTTGCCATTAGGAAACAGGGATTAAAATGGTACATATTGTTTGTTCTGATGTCCTTGGTTCAGTATCAGAAATGCTGATGTTCTAATAGAAAACCTACCATCTTTCTCTCCCAAGGAATCAGGGAATGAATCTGATAACCAGAGATGATAGATAATGGGAGGGAATCACAGAAAGCAGAGATTTAGAAAAGGTGATCCCCAAATTGAGTGTATAAACTCTGCCTGATCCTCCGACTGATCCCTGAATTGTGCATGCATGAGGAACACTACCAGTGACCATCCAAGTATAAATTACCGAACTGAGATTTGAAATCCACCCAGTGCTGGTGAGCCAGAATTTGCAGTCTGAATCTGACCAAGTTAATTGCCCACAAAAACAAAAAACCATTAATGTTCTTCCAAGGAATACATCTAGAGTCTACACAGTATAATATTTATAATGTTTAATATTAAATCCAAGTTATGTACAATAAAATATGAGCCATTTTCAGAGGCAAAAATAACAAATTCAACTCTGAGATGATCAGAAGTGAGAATTATCAGATAATGACTTTAAAGCAGGTGATTTAAATGTCCAATAAGGTAAATAAATGTCCAATAAGGTAAAGAAAAATACACTTGTAATGAGTGACAAACATAGAAAATATCATAAGAAATAGACTATGTATTAAAAAAAATGGAAATTTTAGAAAGAAAAAGTACAATATTAGAAATTCACATTTCACTAGCCGGACTTACATAAAAAAATCAGTGAACTAGAAGTTTAGTGAACCTGATCAATAGAAATTATCTAATCTGGAAAAAAGCAGAAAAAAGAGTTAAAATACAGTTATACCTTGAAGATAGTGTAGGTTCAGTTCCAGACCACCTCAATGAAGTGAATACAGCAATAAAGTGAGTTACACAAATTCTTTGGTTTCCCAGCACATATAAAAGTTATATTTACAGCATACTGTAGTCTATTAAGTGTGTAATAGCATGTACAATGTAGATACCATAACTAAAAATACTTTGTTGCTAGAAAAAATGCTATCTGAGCCTTCAGCAAGTCTTATCATTTTGCTGGTGGAGGGTCTTGCGTCAACAGTATTTGTGGATGCTAACTAATCAAAGTGGTGGTTGCTGAAGATTGCAGTGGCAGTGGAAATTTTTAAAAATAAAACAAAGAATTTTGCCACATTGATTGACCCTTCCTGCACAGATTTCTTTGTAGTATGCAATGCTGTTAAATAGCATTTAACCTACAGTAAAAGGTCTTTCAAAATTGGAACCAATCCTCTTAAGTCCCGACATTGCTTTATTAACTAATTTTATGCAACATTCAAATTATTTTGTTGTCATGTCAACAATGTTCACAGCATCTTTGCCAGGAATAGATTTCATCTTAAGAAACCACTTTCTTTTCTTGTCCATAGGAAACAACTCCTCTTCCGTTAAAATTTTATCATGAGATTGAAGGATTTTGGTCACATCTTCAGCCTCCACTTCTAGTTGTCTTGCTGTTTCTACCACATCTGGAGTTACTTCCTCCACTAAAGTTTTGAACCTCTCAAAGTCATCCATAAGGATTGGAATCAACTTCTTCCAACCTCCTATTAATGTTGATGATGATCTTGCCATGAATCACAAACGTTCTTAATAGTGTTTAGAATGGTGAATCCTTTTCAAAAGGTTTTGAATTTACTTTGTTCAGATTTATCTAAGAAATCACTATCTATGGCAGTTATAGCCTAATGAAATGTATTCCTTAAATAATAGGAAAGGAAAGTCAAAATTACTCCTTGATATATGAGCTGCAGATGGATGTTATGTTAGTAGGCATGAAAACAACATTGATCTCCTTGCACATCTGCACAAGAGCTCTTGGGTGAGATATACAAGAGCTCTCAGATGCATCGTCATTGAGCAATGAATATTTTGAAAGAAATTTTTTTTTCCTGAACAGCAAATCTCATAGCAGGCTTAAAATATTCAGTAAACCATGCTGTAAACAGATACATACCATCCAGGCTTTGCTGTTCCATTTGTAGAGCCCAAGCAGAGCAGATTTGGCATAATTCTTAAGGGCCCTAGGATATTTGGAATAGCAAATCAACATCAGTTTCAACATAAAATCATCAGCTGCTTAGCCCCTAACAAAAGTCAGCCTGTCCTTTGAAGATTTAAAGCAAGACTATGAAAGTTCTACACAGTATCTCCTTCCAATATAAGGTCATGTCATCTACAGTAAAAATTTGATGTTTAGTGTGGCCAACTAAATCAATGATCCTAGCAAGATCTTCTGGGTAAGTTGCTGCAGTTTCTACATCATCACTTGCCGCTTCATGTTGCACTTTTATGTTTTGGAGACAGCTTCTTTCCTTAAACTTCATAAAACCATCTTTGCTAGCTTCCAACTTTTCTTCTGCAGCTTCCTCACTTCTCTCAGGATCCATGGAATTAAAGAGAGTTTGTTTCCCTGGGTTAGGCTTTGGCTTAAGGGAATGTTGTGGTGGGTTTGATCTTCTATTCAGACCACTAAAATTTTCTCCATATCAGCAAAAGGCCCTTTTGCTTACCTATCATTCATTTACGCACTGGGGAATCACTTTCAATTTCCTTCAATTACTTTTCCTTTGTATTCACAATTTGGCTAACTGTTGGGCACAAAAGACCTAGCTTTTGACATATCTTGGCTTTCAACGTGCTTTCCTCACTAAGCGTAATCATTTTTAGCTTTTGAATTAAAGTAAGAGACATACTACTCTACCTTTAGTTTAACCACTTGGAGGCCCCTGCAGGATTATTCATTGGATTAATTTCAATATTGTTCTGTGTCAGGAAATAGGGAGGCCCAAGGAGAGGAAGAGAGATGGGGTCAGCTGGTGAAGCAGTTAGCACACACATTTGTTGATTAAGTTTGCCCTCTCATGTGGATGCAGTCTGTGGTGCCTTCAAACAATTCTAAGAGTAACATCAAAGATCACTGAGTATAGATCACCATAACAGATAAAATGATAATGAAAATTTTGAAAAATTGCAGGAATTTCCAAAATGTGACACAGGGACACAATACTGGTACGTACACTGATAAAGTTGCTCAACACAGACTTGCCATAAGCCTTCAATTTGTAAAATACACAATATCTGTGAAGCACAATAAAGCAAAGCACAATAAAGTGAGGTATGCCTGTAAAAATGAGCAAACACACGAAAACCTGAAATAGATCAAAAGTTCTAAAATATGTATACAGCTGACTCTTGAACAACGTGGGAGGAGTATCAACTCCCACACAGTCAAAAATGTGAATATATCAACCCCTACAAGTCAAAAATGTGAAAACAGCTTTTGACTTTTCAAAAACTTAACTACTAACAGCCTATTGTTGACCAAAAGGCTCACTGATAACATAAACTGTCTGTTAACCTGTATTTGTATGTTATATGTATTATATACTAAATTATTACAATGAAATAAGCTAAATAAAAGAAAATGTTATTAAGAAAATTATAAGAAAATAAAATATACTTACTATGCATTAAATGGAAATAAATCATCTTAAAGGTCTTCATCTTTATTATCTTTACATCAAGTAGGCGGAGGAAGATCAGGGATTGACCTTATTGTCTAGGGAGTGGCAGAGGTAGAAGAGGTGGAGAAGATGTAACAGGGAGCCAGGTGAGGCAGGCACACTTTGTGTAACTTCTAGTGAAATCAGCTTGCATAAAATGGACCTTCATTGTTCAAATCCATGTTATTTAAAGGTCAAGTATAATTACTGACCCAGAAGAAAAGGAGAGTAAGGGGACAGAAAAATACTTAAGGAAATAATGGCTAAAAGTTTTACAAATTTAGTGAAAGGTAGGTTCAAGAAACTCAGCAAATCTTAAGCAAAATAAATACCAAAGAATGCCCCAAGAAATATCATAGCCAGACTAGTGGCCAACCAGAAATAAGACAAAAATCTTGAGAGTTAGAAAACATGCATACATACAAGGAGTAATGATTTTTATCATACATTTTTTATCAGAATCTGTGGAGGACAAAGCCAGTAAAAAGACAATCTTTAATTTATTAAACTAAAAAATAAGGAAACCAAGAATTCTATATCCAGCAAAAATATCTATCAAGAATGAAGGAGAAATAAACATATTTTATATAAAGGAAAACTAGGAGAATTAACCACCAAAATATACCTATACTGGAAGAAATTTTAAGACGTTCTTTTGGCCAAAAAAAATATGAAAATGGAGATAAAATCCAATATTCTGAGACAGAGAACACGAGAAATGTTAAATAACTTAGTGAATTACAGGCTATTTCTTTATCTTAATTTTTAAAACAATGCACGACTGAAGCAATTTTTAATGGACATCCAGAAGGTGGGGGGAAATGGTCTAAGTTGCAATGTTTCTACATTTTATGTTGTTACGATAATTCTGATTAGATAAAATATTTTGAATAAACATGGTTTTTCTGACTAAAATATTATTCATCCATTTTTCAAGATGATGTTAGAAATGCTCACCCACATTTAATATGTGTGTGTTTTACTCCATTTCTAAATTTTACTTGTGATATACTAAAATTGTAGTAATTGAAGAGCAACTTCTACCTTTTGGGCAAGGATGACATATTTACAAAGGTGAATCAATAATTAAGTAAAAATGAAATGTTAGGATTCATTTTACTCTTTCAGTAAATATTCACTGAATGCTATAATAGAAAATATATGTATTTGAATTCCACACACAGACTCACAAACACATACATATCCATACCAGTGGGATTAAAAGGAAATAAAAGAAGAGATTAAAACTTTTTTTCCTTCAAATGAAAACACATGAATATACTTATCTAACCTCAGAGTACCTTAGAAAACAACATACAGAAAGCATTAAAATAAAATAAAGAATTGGAAAAATTGATATTTAAATTAGAACATTTTTGCATCAAGAGATATTATAAAATGCATAAAGAAAAGTCTCAAACAAGGAGAAAAATATTTTTAAAATTCTAAAAATAAGTTAGTAAAAGAAAGCTCAAAAACTCTTAAACAGATGTTCATGGAAGAGAAAAACAAAATGGCCAATAAACAGGTTATCCATTTATATTAGATGTTATCCATTAATATTCAAGGAGATTCAGTTAAACCACAGTGAGATTACATTTTTGTCCCCATCAGGTTAGCAAAACTTAAAATATCTGACAATAATACAGTTTAGTTAGGATGTGGAGTAATGGAACTCATATATTACTGTCAGAAGAAAATTGGTAAAACCACTTTAGAGAGCAATTTTGCAAGATCAGGTAAATTTAAGATATACACATGCTGCCCCTCAGCAGTTTTATTTCTAAGTATATATGAATAGAAACTCTTGCATAAGTACAAAGAAGCATATGAATAAGAATAATCATTGCAGCATTGTTGACAGTAAAGAAACATCATGGATGGGAATAAACTATGTTATACTCATAAAAATAATATTATATGAGAGAAAAATGAAAATTTTAAAGGTAAACTTTTATGGGTCACCATAAATGTACCTCACGAGTGTACTATTAAGAAAAAAACAAGCTTCACATATCAAATTTTAAAACATATCTAGCAAAACTACATCTAACATAGGTGTCCATGTAGGTATAGCAAATTATCAATAAATGCATGAAATTGTGACAGTAAACACCCAATTCTGTATAGTATTTTTCTTGGAAGAGGGATGACACAATTATGAAAGAATACACACCATAACAGGGAGAACCGTCAGGAAGCTATTACACTGGTCCAATACAAGGATTATCACTTAGACTAGAAAATTATGAAACTGTTATCTAAATTCCGTTTTTTAAAAATTTACCAGTTGAAACTAACCTTCCAGTTAGGAGTCTCATACTTAATGACCAAATGTGTCTCTTTTTATTACGTGAGAGTTCTCAAACTGATACTAAGCTTCCCTCTTCGTCAGACAAAAGAAGCACCTGTCTCTTTATCTTGTCCCAAGGCTATATAACAGTACATGTTTACCATCAGCTTTTCTAACTAAGCAGACTGCAGAATCATTTATACAATGTTCATACAAAGCAGCAATGGGAAAACAAACCAATGTAATAGATTCAATAAAAGCTTAATTTTTCCTTTAAATATTTAGGTCATGCCATTTTGGCAACTAATAATTTTTTTCTGCAATTCTCCCTTCTCTAATATGTAACACTGAGAAATATGGCTTCATTAAAATCTTCTAGAAACTATTCTGTAATATCATATGCAAAATCTTCTGTAAATATCTGTGCACATCTAGTCCCTCAACACTTAATTTTAAATTGCACACTTTACATCTGAAAAATTGCCTGTCTTGAAATGATTCCCTAGGAAAAATTCTCTGCACATATTTCAATGTGATGCCTGTTATCCAGGGATTTCAGAATGTTTCAGTTATGTCAATATACTAAACATATATACATATTTAGTAAACCTTTTTTACAAAATACTCAAGCATCTTTAGACAATAGCTCACAAGCTTTCTTCCTTAGAACTATAATGCATAGGAGGATGTGAATTTAGAATTTGCTAGAGATAAGATGAAAAGGTAAAGTAGAAAATAATCTCAGCTGCATTCTCTTCTTCATAAAGAAACTTTAGATATTTGATTACTAGTGTTTCTCACATGCATTCAAATTAATTGATTTGTCTATGGGGGAAAAAAGAAGATTGAAAAATACTGCTCTGCACTTGGAATTGGAAGTTCAAACTAAATTTTAAACAATAATAGGAGCTTGTTCATAACATCAGCTTCCATGAGTTAAGACTGAAGCATATCAGTAATTATCTTGAACAAAGGTTTAACACTAAAAAATAAAATGCATTTTAAACTCAACACTAGAGCAAAAATAATGGAGCACATAAGAAAGAAAAATGCTCTACAAACATTCCACAGCAATAATTTTACAAGCTTAAACCAAAAAGTGAATATGTTGTATTTTTAAAATTTCTAATGGGAGAATAAGGACTGGCATTCAAGACAAAAAAACTAGATGTATAAATATGAGTAGGTGATTTAAAAATGAACCAATTCAAAGTTCAACTAAAAATAGACTAAAAGTATTGCTCGACTACATATAGTAGACTAGCTCATAGGAAGAAAAAAATGTACTTGGAATCAAGAAAGAACTGAGAAAAATTTTCAAAATGTATCACAGAGAGATTAAGAAATTAGAAAAAATAAACGAAAACTTAAGAGATTTTGAAAATAGAGAAACTTTAAATCCTTCTAATGCAGTCCTAGAAGAAATAAATAGAAAGAATAAGATTGAAGTAAAAGGATAATGCCCATGTATTTTTTGAGTTAAATGAAAGCGTGTATCCTTAGATTGAACTTCCCATCATGTGCCAGCCAAGAGTCAATAAGGAAGAAAAGAAGGAAAGAAGGTAGGATTGAGGAACCTAGAAACATTATAGTAAAACAGTAGATTATTTTTTAAAAAACTAGAAACTTAAATCAAAGAAAACAAATGCATACTCTGGATAGAAATTAAAATCTTAAAATGACAGCTATCTGTTTATGGTTGCTCAGCTCCAAATTTACCCTGTATTATCTGCTATGCAAAAACATAGATTGATCCTTTACATTTTTTCCTTTGTCCACTGGAATGATGCTAAAGTTTGTCAGTAAGGGATACTGGAGAGACAGCAAAAAGTAGTGGTTTTCATTTTGAGTTCCGTGTACTCTCATATCAGACAGTACATAGCCAGCTACTGCTACAAACACAGGTTACTTCACCAGAATATGACTCCTGCAACAACAGCTTCCCTGCCCAGATCCCAGGTTTTGTAGTGCAGTGAAGGCAGCTTCTCCAGTACTGGGTTTCTATGTTACAGATGGCTTCACCAACACCCAGCTTCTGTAGTATCCAGTTGTCAGCAGCACCCAGCAGCCAGCAGCTTCTTTTGGCATCCCTCTTGGGTGATGAAAAATCAGGGAACAATTTACAAGATCCTTTACCTTTACTTTTTACACAAATTGCAAGTTTGGAAGTCTCCAATACTACCATTAGTTTTATAATTCACTAGAAGGACTCAAAACTCACTGAAAGCTGTTACACTAATTATGATTTGCCATCAACTGAATGTTTGTCTGCCTATAATTCATATGTTGGAATCCTGATCTCCAAATGTGGTGGTATTAGGAGGTACAGAATTTGGAATGTGATTAGGTTATGAGGTAGAGCCCTCCTGAGTGGATTGGTGCTATTATAAAAGAGGCTCTAGAGAGATCCCTCACCCCTTCCACCTTGTGAGGACATGGTGAGAAGACAGTCCTCCATCTATGACTCAGTGACTGAGCCCTCACCAGTCACTGAATATGACGGCCCTTGATCTTGAACTTCCCAGCCACCAAAACTGTGAGAAATAAAGTTTTGTTGTCTCTAAGCTACACAGTTTATGGCTTTCTCTTACAGAAGGCTGAGTGGACTAATACATGAGGTACAATAGCAAAAGAACATAGATTAAAATCAGCCAAGGAAGGGAAGAGATACATGAACCAGAGTTTCCAGTTGTCATTTCCCAGTGAAGTTATGTCCGTGTTAACTTCTCCTAGCAATGATATGTGCAAATATGCTGGGAAAATTGGCAACTGGGAAAGTTCACCCAAGCCTTGGTGTCTGCAGATTTTATTGCAGCATAGTAACGGAGACATAGTTAACCACCTTAGTTTTTAGCTTCCCCAGAAGTCAAGCTGATACCACATGGCCCAAAGTTTCTACTATAAATCACATTGTTAGACTATCAAATGTGGTAAGATACTTTCTTCAGGCAGAACATTCCAAATTTTAGAAAATGTGTGCCATAAGCCAAAGGTAAAGGCCAGACTTCTCTTTGGTAAGGTTAAATCTTTACTATACAGATGGTTCATAGCAGAGTGTCTCTGATGCTGTAACTCCCCATGAACAGCTTTCTTCTGCATCTTAGAGGATAAATTTCTGGCAAGTTCTACCAGCATGACACCATCAAAACATCTGTCATACAGTGAGTCAATAGTGTGCCCAGTTCAACAAAATCTGGATCTCAACCCTGGGGGTAAAGGAAAGTCTCTTTGTTGAGTGCTTCTCTCAGCCCCAGCATTAGCAAATCTGCCTTACATTTGTGATTCCCATACTTTTTATACTCTGCTTTACTTCTCATCATTCAATTATTTGATATCCCCAGTTTCTGTGGTAGTTAAGGATTCTATATATTAAATATTTCCTATTCAAATTGCTGTGTGGGTTCTAGACCCTGATGATATTGGATTAAGTAGACATCCTGCTTGTAACAAACATCTCCAAAAAAGAGTGAAAAGTATCTTCAAAATGCTAATTAAAATTAGCCATCAACATCAAATTCTATATAAAGCAAAATTACATTTTGAGAATGAATAAAAACATATTCTGTTATTTAAGTACTAGGATAGTTTATAAAAAAAATAGACTGTCACAGAAAGAACTACTGAAAGACTTATATCTATAAAAAGGAAAATAAACCCAGAAAAGAAGAGTCGAATTCAAGTTGCAATAGTAAACAAAGAAACAATTTTATACTGATGATAAATATAAATTAAACTTCCTTTTTTTCTGTGATTGTGTATGTTTGTCTTTGTATATGCGTATGTGTCTGTTTATGTATATAAAAAGTGGTAACTAAAATTACAGACAATTTAATTCTAAATTTCATATGAAAATATGAACGACAAAGAATAGTCAAAACAATTTTGAAAAACAACAATGTTGACTAGCTAACAACTGATTTCAAAGTTTATTATAAAGTAGATAATAAAAAATAGTGTGGTATTGGCATCAAGATAGAAAAATAGATTAATGAAACAGAATTGAGAGTTCAGAAGTAGACTGGCATTTCTGGGCAACTGACTTTTGAAAAAATGAAAATAGATATAGTGCTGGACTACTTGCATGTCAATATGAAATAATGAAACTCAACTTATAACTCATTCCATATCAAAAAGTAAACTCAAAATAAATAATAGAGCTAAACACAAAATCTAAAACTATAAAGTTTCTATGAATAAGACAAAATTAGCCTGAACTTAAATTAGGCAAAGATTTCTTTAATACAACACCAAAAGTATAATACATAAAAAGCAAATTGAAAATTGAATTTCATTGACGCATAAAACTTCTGCAATTCAAAAAGTACTCCTAAGAGAATGAAAAGATAAGTCACAGACTGAGAGAAAATTTGCTACCATATATAAGACAAAGAACTTGTATTCAGATTATATAATGAATTCTCAAAAAATAAACAATGGAACACTAACAAATTAAAAAATGGACAAAAGATTTGAACATTTCACCAAACATTTGCCATACAAATGGCAAATACATACATGTAAATTATAACTTTCACCTCTATGAAGATAGAATAGATGGACTTTTCCCTTTTTATCCTGCTAAATACAATTAAGTACCCTGGGAGTTACATATAAAAGAAACTTATAAGGAATCTAAAAGGTAGAAGGAAGAAGACAGCTTAGCTAGGCACCTCAGGACCTGAGGACAGAAATTGCTATGGACTGAATGTTTGTACCCCCCACATCCCACTTTCATATATTATTATCTAATCCCCAACTTGATAGTAGTTGGAGATGAGAACTTTGAGCGGTAATGAAATCACGAAGGTGGAACTGTCAGGATAGGATTACTGCCCTTCTAAGAAGAGACATAAAAGACCTCTCTGTTTCTGTCTGCTCTCAATCATGTGAAGACACAGTGAGAAAGCAGCCACCTGTCAACCGGGAAGCAGGCATTCAGCAAGAACTCAACCATGCTGACACCTTGATCTCAGGCTTTCAGTCTTCAGAACCGTGGGAAATAAACGTTGGTTGTTTAAGCCACCTTGTTTATAATATTCTGTTACATCAGCCTGAGCTGATGAAGACAGAAATGGTGATAAATTATCCAGGTTTTCTCTTTTGCCTCATATATTCCAGACTTTGAGCTGAAGAAGCCAGCAATCCGGACATACCAACAGGCACAGATCACAATAAATAAATAAATAAATAAAATCCCAACAAAAGCCTACTTTTTTTAAGATAAAGAACTAGGAATAGAGAAGCCTAGCAAGACTGAAAACGTCTAGATAATAACCACCCTACTTTAACTAAACATCACTGAAAAAGCTATGGCCTCATCTATATTCTAACTGTCAAAGGCCAAGTGGGGAGTCTAGACTTCCACCTTGAGGAAGTTGTAATGAGACCCCAACACTCTATCAAGTTGGTATAAGAGAAGGTCAAGTAGAAGCCAAAATTTAAGTCTCTGCAAGCCAATAACAAAGGAACATCCACTTTCTCCAGTGTTAGTGGAGACCAAGACCATATGGGGAGACTGGAATTCCATCACCACCTCAATATGATGTGACTCTCGCACTCCAACATCGGATGGTGGCACAGGTGACCTGGTAGAAAGTCAAGGTGGTGATAAGGAAGCCACCTTGACCACAGTGTCAGTGGAGACCTGGAACATAGGGACATGGAACTTCCATCCCACCCTTCCTTAGGTGTCAGTAGATGCCAAGTGGGAAACCTAAAAATCTTATGAAAAGAGATACACTTGAAAGCAATATAAATAAATGAAAAATAAAATTATAAAATGTTGAAGTAATCTAGAGTAAAGCAGCAAGAAGAAAACAGAAGAGAAAAACAGAAAGAAAAAAATATGGCAGAGTAAGCCCTAACATATCAATAATTACATTAAATGTAAATCATTTAATTATACCAATTGAAAGACAGATATTTACAAAGTAAATTGAAAAAAATCACCCAACTGTATGTGATCTTGAGGAAATTCACTTAAAATATAGCAACGTAGGTAGGCTAAAATTAAAGGATTGGAAAAAATATGCCACACAACTTGATCAAAGGAAAGCAGAAACTGTATTAATAATGGATAAAGTTGACTCCAGAGCAAAGAAAGTTACCAAAGACAGAAGAGGGATAGACCATAATAATAAAGGTGTCAGTTCACCTAGAGGACATTGTAATCCTAAATGTGTATGTACAGATACTAGAGCTATCAAATGCATGAAACAAAAATTAATAGAACTGAAAGTAGAGATCTAAAAAATCTACAATTATAGTTGGAGACTTCAACTTTTCCCATTCAACAATTTATGTAACAAACATATAATCAGGAAAGATATAAAGTAATTAAACACCATCAAACAACAGGATCTAAGTGACATTTATGAAACACTCTACCGACAGCAGAATACACATTATTTTAGTATTCACACCAAACATATACAAAAATTCGTCATGCACTGGGTCATGAAAAAAAACCTCAAAAGAGTATCTCTCCAACCACAATAAAAGCAAACTAGAAATCAATAGTATAAATATAACAGGAAAAACGGAAAGGGCTATCAATAAAGAAATGAAAAAAATTTTAGTGGAGTGTTTACACCATGCAGTATTAACTATAAAACAGTTAAAATAATTATGGTATGGATAAATCTCAGAAATATAAGGTGAAATAAAAATTTTAAAACAAAGTTACAAAACAAAAACAGGAAAATATAGGATATTTATGTAAATATTTCTAAATGCATGTACAAATATGCTTTAATTGGTTATGGATTAAAAATACAACAATGGACTGGAACACGACATACTACACTAATAATCACGGTCTCTGTGAAAGGAAGAAGAATGGATATTGCAAAAGAATATAAGATTTATCTGTATTTGTTTAAATCATATATATGTATGTATGTCTAGATATCAATGTAAATTTTAAAATTCTAACTAATATTGATAACTTTAAAGGACTTAGATTCATCTATATGATTTGCTGTTTAAAAAGTTGTATGCTATGCAGAATAATTTCAACAGAATTTGCTATAATCTTCTTATAAGTCCATACAGATGCTTAATGTGTTGTGGTTTTGTCTTTGTTGTCAGTGCAACCTAGGTTCAAATTACTAGTCCACTATTAGGAAGTTGCATTACTTTAGATAACTTGCTCAAATTCTGTCCTGAATTCCTAGGTCCTTATCTTGTGCTACCCCAAATGTATGTTTTGAGGATTCAATGCAGCAATAAGAAAAGACAAATAATGTATTGAGTTAGCTGGCACTTACTGAGCATCTAATAAGATGTAGTTACATTAGTAAAACCTTAGTGCATTCATGACTAAGTTTACTTTTCTTGCAGAAAATGGATAGAGTTAAATAAGACTTATTAAATGATCATTTTGAAAATTTATTTACTTATGTATTCATTTCTGTCAATGATTTTCACAGCTTGGAACATTAAGAAACAGTAGCAATTTGTAGAAAGATTAACTGGGATGCACTGAGCTAAATGATATTCTTTCATACAATGCACTTCTCACTCACATAGAAATGGCAGCCATGTACAACGACATGAATGAATCTCAACATTCTATGTTGTTCTGAAAGGAACTAGACACAAAAGAGTACATAATATATGACTTCATTGACATGAAAGTATAAAAAAAGAAAAATCTATTATGACAGAAAGCACATCAGTGGATACTTAGGAACAGAAGTGCATGGAAAATTAAATAAGGGCACAGGGAAGTTTTTAGGATGATAGAAATGTTCTATATATTGATTATTTCACAATTATATTGCCTGAAGATTTAAGGTGTATAAATATGCCAAAAGTCATCAAATGTGCACATAAAATGTGTGCATTTTAATATGCGAATTATATCTCAACAAAATTGTTTTTTTTTTTCAAAATTGAAAAACAAAAGAATTATACACTATGACCAAGTGGGATTTATACCAGGCATTTAATGTCAGTTTAACATCCCAAAACTCATTACTGTAATACCACATTAATAGAATAAAGAACAAAAAAAAATCATTAAAAAAAAAAAAAAGAAATGGTAGTCATGTGAAACAAAAAGCCTTCCTCTAAAAAAAGGAATATACTCCAAAAGACACTAAGTATAAAGTCTCTTTCATGGGTCCATTCCTTTGATCTTGCTTTTAAAAAACATTAACTACACTTTGTTTCTTAGGCTGCTTACTTTCAAATAAACCAGCAGGTGC
Source organism: Papio anubis (assembly GCF_008728515.1). Taxonomy (NCBI): domain Eukaryota; kingdom Metazoa; phylum Chordata; class Mammalia; order Primates; family Cercopithecidae; genus Papio; species Papio anubis. The sequence goes on along the minus strand of NC_044977.1, from coordinate 112,648,053 downwards.
CCTTTTCCACCCCTGTTCCTGGCGAGACTCTGCTGTCACAGAAGTCTGGTATCTGGAAGCCTCCTTATCAGTGTCATAGTAAACACCTGAAATGTATTATCATCCTCTCCAGGCTGAGGAAGACGTGCTCAACAGTCACAACTAAGAAGTTTAAAGTTTTACAAAGTATTTTAAAGTTACAGGCAACCACGTTTTGACTTGTTCCTGAAACAAAAAGTAACAGCAACCCACACGTCCTTTCCTATATTCTGGCAAGAATAGCAGAAACAAAATGTCATGCACTTAAACGTATGTTGAAGATTAGAATGTAAATAGGAAAAGTGTAAGAATTTTTATAGCTTTTCAAACTATAGGAGATAAGTAATATCTTTGTAATGTGAAGAAAGCCATTTTCATTATCTCGGGGCCTTGACAAGTAGCTTCCCACACAGCTTGTCAAGTCGAATGCCACTAATACTGCCAGAATACTGATTTTGTTCATGCTTTTGTTATGTCTGAAGGGAGGATTTTATGCATTTAGTTCAGTGAATGCACTGACAAACTGATAGATCTTCCAAGTCGCTATTGATAAAGAAACAAAAAGTTTGATAAACGGATTCAGCCTTCTGCTTCTATATTGCCTTATGAATACTTTTTTTCTACCATGATAAGAATTATTGTCATCTATATGTCCTTCCTCACAATGCTGCACACCTTTCTGCTCTCACCAAAACAGAACTTTGTTTCAGCTTGTCTTACAAAGGGTAATTTCTTCTACATACCTGATGCCTGCTCAGGCTTGGTCCCTTGAGCTCCTAAATACCAATTTTGACGATGAAACAGGAACGGAAATGACAATCTATATTTGAGGAATATTTCATCATTTACAAGCTGCTTTCATGTGCAGTATCCAATTTTATCCCTCTTACAACTGTGAATTAAGGGATATTTTATAATTTAGCAGACAAGGAAACTGAGGGAGTAGAAGCGTTGAATCATTTGTCCAACACCATATAATATCTAGTTTACTGTCTTCTGTGTGTTTCCTTGTTGGGGCTTTGTTTTTGTTTTTGTTTTTTATTTTAATTGACAAATAATAATTGTATGTATTTATGGAGCATGATGTGACGTTAGACATAAAGATACATTATACATTGATTGAATCAAGCTCATTAATATACACGTCACCTCACATACTTATTTTTTTGTGTGCTCTGCTTGCTTTCTTGTTTTTAATTGAGAGTGGTAGGCCTGCAGTGGAGACCTAGAATCTTTGTAGTTACAGCCAAGCCATCCTGTTGTCCCATAGACTCTTCCTTGGTTTTCTTGAATCTAGTATTTTCTATTTATCAGTTGCTGAATTTTATGGCCCATGTCTCCCTTCATTACAGACTTGGCCTATGTAATAATTCCTGCACATGAGAGTCCCTGGTTACATGTTTGTTGAAAGAACAAATGGATGAATTAATATAGATATATAACTAGTAGCTTATGTGTTTATTCTTAAGGATGCTTAAGGATCAGGTGCTTTTAATCTGATTCAGTAATTACTTTTTTTTGTCCTGAGGAAGTTATTACAGGAGTCTATGCAATTATACTGTGAATGGTTACATGATAACATAAAATATTACCAAATAAAACATTACTACTTTACGTGGTAAAATCTTTTTTCTCTCCTTGCCAAAATCATATAGTTTGGAGTAAAAAGGTGCTTGAAATTCTTACTTATTTTATACCACACAAGTTAAGTAGAATGTAAATCATGCAAATGCACAGACATGCATGCAACTTTGACTATCCTATGTATTTTTCCATTTTCGCTTCTGAAATTGTTTCTGTCAATATTTTGATTTAGATTCCCCCAAAAGGAGAAAAAGAGAAAGATTTAATCAGAAGATTGTCAAATGCCTAAGAATTAGTGGATAATAAAGTATTTGAAGTTTGATACATAACATTCCTGGGGGACACAGCTCTTGTAGGCATTATTATTAAATCATTTCTAGAAAAATTATTTACTTCCAGGAATTCCAGATACAGTTTTATACTTTTAGTAATTATCTATTCAAGTCTTATGTATGTGTTTACACTGTCGTGTGTGTGAAATGTATACATATGTGTATATAAAAAACTGGCGTTTCCCAAATACCAGTCTTTGACCTACATACATCAGAATAATATGCAGAGCTATTTCATTTTTAAAAAGTAAACACTGAATTCTAGAAATGCAATTATTGGCATTACAGACATATGAACGAACTGAATTCTAGAAATAACAAAAAGCTCAGGATTATTTCAAGCTATATGCAGGCATGAAGTTTGCATGTTTGCCTGAGTTGGTGTGTAACTTCTATATTAAGTATTGCAAAATGCTGAAGGTCAGTCAGTTGCCTTATCTACAGGAAGAAGGATATGGTTCTTTCTGCACTTAATTATACTTAGGGTAATTTCTTCTGATTACTAAAGCCTATTCTTGAAGGCTGGGCCTTTTAACTGTGAGTTATTTAAGGGATTACATAGCCTGGTTTCAAATTGCCTTACAAGCTTCATCTTCCTCTAGTCTACAAATGAGCACTGAGCTCCAACTAGACCAAACACAAACCATTTGTCTTTGTTGTATGTATCTCTTCCCTTGATATGTGTTTCTGAAGTTACGTGGTCTTTTTCCCCACCACAAGATTCTACAAGGGCAAAGATTGGATCTTATGTTTTCAGCTCCTTCCCTCCAAAACCTAACCACCTCTCTCCAACTTAGGCTAGGTGCTTTACATTATAGTAACAGCTTAATAGTTTAGTAAAGGCTCCATATAGTTGTGATATATGAATAAACAAACAGCATGAACTATATTCATTTGACCAGAAGTTAATAAAAACTGTTATTAGTGAATTTTGATACTCTTTGAAACAGAATGTGTCAGGACATGGTAATTGACATCATGCTTCACATGAAGCAGGAAATTGATTAGATGCTTAATTTTTCATTCAGTTTTAATCTGCCTATGTTTTTAGTGACTGGATTCCAGAAGTCAAATTATTTCTTTTCTGTTTGTCTTCTCTATGCTGTCTCATAGTGGTGGTAGGGGAGAGCAATGTAATTCTTATTCCCCAAAAAGGAATTTATGATTTCAGAGAAAAGGGGGCTACCTGGTAAAAAGCATTTTCGCCTCTCATTCATGCACTGAGAATGAGAAAGTAATTGAGGAAATTTCTGCCTCTCATCCATACACTGAGAATGATAAACTAATTCAATGATTCAGAAAACTAATTCAGGAAAGGTGTTCAGATATAAAATAATTGTAGAGAGGCATTTTCCATGGATATGAATTAGAAATTTGAAATTAAAATTATAAGTAAAAATAGTTCATTGGTACTTTAAAGGGAAAAAAAAGAAAAAATACTAGTTGTATTTTACTTTGTGAAATACTATTATATGAAAATCCAAACTGTAAAACAACGTAGAGATTTTATTTGCATTGAGAAATATTACTTTACAAATATCATGACCGGGCATGGAGGCTCATCCCTGTAATGCCAGCACTTTGGGAGGCAGAGGTGGGCAGATCACCTAAGGTCAAGGGTTCAAGACCAGCCTGGCCAACACGGCGAAGCTCCATCTCTACTAAAAATAGAAGAATTAGCCGGGTGTGGTGGCACACACTTGTAATCCCAGCTATTTGGGAGGCTGAGGCAGGAGAATCACTTGAACCCGGGAGGTGGAGGTTGCAGTGAGCCTAGATCACACCACTGCACTCCAGCCTGGGCAAAAAAGTGAGAGTCTGTCTCAATAAATAAATAAATAAATAAATAAATATCACTATGGGGTAATGAGCTCAAAGATTTTTATAAGTCAGATTGAATAATCAATCAACAAATATTTCTTGAGTATTTACTATAAGTAATTAATAAATGAACTGAAGGAAGCACACACACAAGTGCACACACACCAAAAATTATGTTTTAATCATCATGAATCAGCTATTTTATTTTTTATTTTCAATAGTTAATAAGCTTTATTAATATGCTTTTTATTTTTATTTTTATTTCTTCTAAAACAAAAATGGGATACATGTGCAGAACGTGCAGGTTTGTTACATAGGTATACATGTGCCATGGTGGTTTGCTGCACCTATTGACCCGTCCTCTGGTTCCCTCCCCTCACCCCTGCCCCCCAACAGGCCCTGGTGTGTGCTGTTCCCCTCTCTGTGTCCATGTATTCTCAATGTTAAACTCTCACTTATTATTGAGAACATGGGGTGTTCAGTTTTCTGTTCCTGTGTTAGTTTGCTGAGGATGATGGCTTCCAGCTTCATCCATGTCCCTGCAAAAGACATCATCTAATTCCTTTTTACAGCTGCATATATTCCATGCTATATGTACCACATTTTCTTATCCAGCCTATCATTGATGGGCATTTGGGTTGGTTCCATGTCTTTGCTATTGTAAATAGTGCTGCAATAGACATACGTGTGTATGTGTGTTTGTAGTAGAATGATTTATATTCCTTTGGGCATATACTCAGTAATGGGATTCCTGGGTCAAATGGTATTTCTGGTTCTAGATCCTTGAGGAATCACCACACTGTGTTCTACAGTGGCTGAACTAATTTACATTAACTCAAGTTGGATCAAAGACTTAAATGTAAAACCCAAAACCATAAAAACCCTAGAAGAAAACTTAGGCAATACCATTCAGGACATAGGTATTGGCAAAAGCTTCATGACCATAAACACCAAAAGCAATTGCAAAAAAGCCAAAATTGACAAATGGGATCTAATTAAACTAAAAAGCTTCTGGTCAGCAAAAGAAACTATCATCAGAGTGAACAGACAGCCTACAGAATGGGAGAAAATTTTTGCAATCTACCAATCTGACAAAGGCCTAATATCCAGAATTTACACGGAACTTAAACATATTTACAAGAAAAAAACAAACAACCCCATCAAAAAGTTGGCAAAGGATATGAACACACTTCTCAAAAGAAGACATTTACATGGCCGACAAACGTGAAAAGTATCTCAACATCACTTATCATCAGAGAAATGCAAATCAGAATCACAATGAGATACCCTCTCATGCCAGTCAGAATGGTGATTATTAAAAAGTCAGGAAGGAATAGATGCTGGCAAGGCTGGGAGCTATTTCTTTAAGTTTAGCCGTGTTTTTGTTTAGTGTAGATTTTGTACAATAATAATAACAACTACACACCTTTTTTGGTCTACTATGTATGCTGGGTATGTTACATATATTTTATTTAATATGCAACTATCAACTCTGTAAGGCTGGAGGTAATATATTGATAAGAAAAACGAGACTTGGTGATTTAAGAATTTTGTTTTTATTATTATACTTTAAGTTCTAGGGTACATGTGCACAACGTGTAGGTGTGTTAGGTACGTATACTTGTGCCTTGTTGGTGTGCTGCACCCATCAACTCATCAGCACCCATCAACTCATCCTTTACGTCGGGTATAACTCCCAATGCAATCCCTCTCCCCTCCCCCCTCCCCATAATAGGCCCTGGTGTGTGATGTTCCCCTTCCAGAGTCCAAGTGATCTCATTGTTCAATTCCCACCTAAGAGTGAGAACATGTGGTGTTTGGTTTTCTGTTCTTGCAATAGTGTGCTGAGAATGATGGTTTCCAGCTGCATCCATGTCCCTACAAAGGACACGAACTCATCCTTTTTTATGGCTGCATAGTATTCCATGGTGTATATGTACCACATTTTCTTAATCCAGTGTGTCACTGATGGACATTTGGGTTGATTCCAAGTCTTTGCTATGGTGAATAGTGCTGCAATAAAAATACGTGTGCATGTATCTTTATAGCAGCATGATTTATAATCCTTTGGGTATATACTTAGTAATGGGATGACTGGGTCATATGGTATTTCTAGTTCTAGATCCTTGAGGAATCGCCATACTGTTTTCCACAATGGTTGAACCAGTTTACAATCCCACCAACAGTGTAAAAGTGTTCCTATTTCTCCACATCCTCTCCAGCACCTGTTGTTTCCTGACTTTTTAATGATTGCCATTCTAACTGGTGTGAGATGGTATCTGATTGTGGTTTTGATTTGCATTTCTCTGATGGCCAGTGATGACGAGCATTTTTTCATGTGCCTGTTGGCTGTATGCATGTCTTCTTTTGAGAAATGTCTGTTCATATCCTTTGCCCATGTTTTGATGGGGTTGTTTGTTTTCTTCTTGTAAATTTGTTTGAGTTCTTTGTAAATTTGTTCTTGTAAATTTGTTTGAGTTCTTTGTAGCCCTTTGTCAGATGAGTAGATTGCAAAAATTTTCTCCCATTCTGTAGGCTGCCTGTTCACTCTGATGGTAGTTTCTTTTGCTGTGCAGAAGCTCTTTAGTTTAATTAGATCCCATTTGTAAATTCTGGCTTTTGTTGCCGTTGCTTTTGGTGTTTTAGACATGAAGTCCTTGCCCATGCCTATGTCCTGAATGGCATTACCTAGGTTTTCTTCTAGGGTTTTTATGGTTTTAGGTCTAACATTTAAGTCTCTAATCCATCTTGAATTAATTTTCGTATAAGGAGTAAGGAAAGGATCCAGTTTCAGCTTTCTACTTATGGCTAGCCAATTTTCCCAGCACCATTTATTACATAGGGAATCCTTTCCCCATTTCTTGTGTCTCTCAGGTTTGTCAAAGATCAGATGGCTGTAGGTGTGTGGTATTATTTCTGAGGGCTCTGTTCTGTTCCATTGGTCTATATCTCTGTTTTGGTACCAGTACCATGCTGTTTTGGTTACTGTAGCCTTGTAGTATTGTTTGAAGTCAGGTAGCGTGATGCCTCCAGCTTTGTTCTTTTGACTTAGGATTGTCTTGGCAATGAGGGCTCTTTTTTGGTTCCATATGAACTTTAAAGCAGTTTTTTTCCAATTCTGTGAAGAAAGACATTAATAGCTTGATGGGAATGGCATTGAATCTATAAATTACCTTGGGCAGTATGGCCATTTTCATAATATTGACTCTTCCTATCCATGAGCATGGTATGTTATTCCATTTGTTTGTGTTCTCTTTTATTTCACTGAGCAGTGGTTTGTAGTTCTCCTTGAAGAGGTCCTTTAAATCCCTTGTAAGTTCGATTCCTAGGTATTTTATTCTCTTTGGAGCAATTGTGAATGGAATTTCATTCATGATTTGGCTCTCTGTTTGTCTGTTACTGGTATATAAGAATGCTTGTGATTTTTGCACATTGATCCTGAGACTTTGCTGAAATTGCTTATCATCTTAAGGAGATTTTGGTCTGAGATGATGGGGTTTTCTAAATATATAATCATGCCATCTGCAAACAGGGACAATTTGACTTCTTCTTTTCCTAACTGAATACCCTTGATTTCTTTCTCTTGCCTGATTGCCCTTGCCAGAACTTCCAACACTATGTTGAATAGGAGTGGTGAGAGAGGGCATCCCTGTCTTGTGCCAGTTTTCAAAGGGAATGCTTCCAGTTTTTGCCCATTCAGTATGATACTGGCTGTGGGTTTGTCATAAATAGCTCTTATTATTTTGATATACGTTCCATCAATACCGAATTTATTGAGAGTTTTTAGCATGAAGGGCTGTTGAATTTTGTCAAAGGCCTTTTCTGCATCTATTGAGATAATCATGTAGTTTTTGTCTTTGGTTCTGTTTATATGCTGGATTACATTTATTGATTTGCATATGTCGAACCAGCCTTGCTTATTTAAGTTTACTTGCTTAGTAAATATCAGATCAGGGCTTTGAATCCAGGTTGTTCTGACTTTACTTGAAAACCAGAGTCTCTGTCCGGTGTCATATTTTCTCTCCACATAGCATGTTAATAGTACTACCAGATTTTGGTAACAAAGTTATTTAAATACCAGTTTTAAATGGCAAAAAACTGATATGTTTGGTCAATTAATATCTAGATGATAAAATTCTTTTTAAGTAAATGTAAATAGGTGAGTCTAATTGCCATAATTCTATGTTAAAAGATGATTTGCATGTACATATTTTCTAGTTTAAGCAATATATTGCAGTAATTACTTGTATGACAAACTTCATTAAATATGTTTTAGATAACTAGATGACATTTGGATACAATATTATGTAATAAATGTCTTATTGAATTTAAATTAAGTTCCTATTTGAGCAACCAAATTTAAATTACAATCTGGCTAATGAAACAGGAAAACTGAAATTGTAATAGATTAGCATGCAGAATGACTTGACAATGGGAAACTCTGAAAAGTTCAAGAATTTAGGGACCATATCCAATACTATTAGTTTACACCTAAATATATATTTTTGATGATTGTGCTTAATTAATATTTTAGGGGTAAAAAAAAATTAGCTATCATAGTTCAACACCTCCTTTTTAAAAATGGAAATGTAATAATTAAATAACTTCCCAAAGTCACAGGAAGAGAGAGTATTACGTTTATAAAGCGTTTTCTGTATTCTCAATAAAAGTTATTTCCATTATTCTATATAGTCTCTTATATGCCTTACATATTTAAAAAGATGGGCATCACTCATATAATAACATTGCCTGGCACATAAAAGCATTGTTGCCTCTCTTAGTCCATTTGGGCTACTTTAACAAATTCCCATCCAATTATCCAATAACTTTTGTGATAGATGTGTTTCTTAATCAATTTATCTTGAAAGCATCTATTCTGGCCATGCAAACTTCCCATATCTGTATCTGACCCACTTGAAAAGTCAGTTCAAATTAGGTCCCCAGCTAATCACTAGACTACTCAAAAAACAAAAGGTTCCAGTGATATGCGGTTCTCAACCCTGACTGCATATTAGAGCTCTTTAAAGTGTGAAAACCAGAAGTCATCCTGCAGAATCTGATTTAACATAAATCAAATAATCACAATAAAACATTGGTATGTTTTATTTTAAACTCGCAGTGATTCAAATGTGAAACTAAAGTTGAGATAAATTGGTGAGTCTATGTGATAACATTCATATTGTTTTAGGTTTCAGTCTTAGTGATTGTTGTTTTAATGGATGATGTATTGTGGCTGTTAAGGTAGGACTCTTGTGTTCTATGGCATGAGAATCATCTGCATAGCATTTATCATTTTCAGATGCATACCTGGAAATACTTCCAGAGTTTTTGATTCATTAAGTTTTGTGAGAGAGCAAATTTTTATTTTTAAAAAAGTTATTAATAAATTTTCATTGAAAAGAAAGGAAAGATGAAATGAAAGAACAAGACTATACCAAACAATTTTTGTAAGAGAGTACAAAATAACGTTTCCTTCCTGTACATGTTATTCTTTGTCCCCAGAATGACTGCTGGGCTCTAGCAGAGGTTCCAGAATTCCCTTCCAGAGTGTAGTATCTCCTAGAGCTAGTCATGGCACATAAAATGGGGATCGTAGCTATCAGTAGTCTTGGAGATCTCTGAACTTGGTCATGGAATGGGTCAACTTCAAATCCATGTGCTACAATAAAATAATGGGAACTAAGATGTAAGAGCAAGAAGGTCCAAAAATATCAGATGTTTAACGAGAAGACAGCAATGTGGATGCTAAGAAGGAATTCCTGGGCTTGGAAGAGTTCATGGGCGCGCACGCGCGTGTGTGTGTGTCTAAAGCAGGCAAAAAGGCTCTTTGGAATCCAAAGGATCAAGAGCTTAGACTTAAGCAGATACTATCATTCTAACTCTAGTATACCAGCCTTATCTATCCTTGTTGTCCCTGGTTGTTTTCCAGCTTATAATAGTCCCACTGATATTTTTATTTCTGACTATTATTGCCCTATACTATTGCCTGAATCTTTTAAAGTAATTATTTCCACATCTCTTATAGTAAAACGCAAGAGTGAAAAAAAGGTATACATTTCATTCATCTTTGGATATATCAAGATACTTGGCACACTTTTTTTCATATAATTGGTATGCGGTAAATGTTGTTCTGCACCTCTATGCCTATTTCATTATCATAACTTTTAGTTTTGACTTCTGTGGCTCTCTTATCTCATACTTTCTTTCTTCCTTCATTCCTTTCCTTTTCCTCTTTCTTTTTCATTCCTTCCTTCCTTCCTTCTTTCCTTCCTTCCTCCCTCTCTCCCTCCCTTCCTTCCTTCCTTCCTTCCTTCCTTCTTTCCTTCATTCCATTTCTCCCTCTCTCCCTCTTTCCTTCGTTCCTTCCTTCCTTCCTTTTCTCTTTCTTTGTTTCTTTCTCTTTCTCACTTTCTTTTCTTTTCTTTCTTTCTTTCTTTCTTTCTTTCTTTCTTTCTTTCTTTCTTTTTCTTTTCTTTCTTTTTCTCTTTTTCAAAACTAAAAGGCAACCCACCCAAAACAAAATAAAACTCCACAGATTCTTCAAAATATAATCATATTTGTCCTCCTCTGTGAAGCCATCTCTAATGTTTTGGTTAATTTCTCTTCCCCATGTACTACTGCTAGATCATGGATATGTTTTTCTTGGTGAAAATATTACATTGGAATATAATTATTAAATTCATATCAGTCTCTCACTGTGTTTTCAGTTTCTTGAGGAGAAGGATCATGCCATTTTTCACTGCATCCCCAGCACTTGATAAGATTCCTGGAACATGATAGAAACTCACAAGTGTGTATTGAATTGAAATGTATATATTTGTATAAAACACATCCCAACTCTGTGCCTTATTTTAAGGGATGCTTCCTTAAAATTTATGAATGAAGCTTAGAAGAAAGGTAAAAAGAAGTTTCAGTATTTAGTAGAACACAAGTTATCCATGACTAAGCACACTGCTTTCCTGAGTTGTTGATGTTCATTACTGCTACATAAATAATAGGATTCTGGTTTTGCTCTTAAATCTCTGCACTAATGAGAACATAGGACAATCTTCCTATACTGTAGTTACCATGGTGATAGATTCACATAAAAAAACGTTATCAGTTGGCTAGGACACGAGCTAAGATGCATTTGCATTTATTATCTTTGGGTTAGGTTCTTTTTTGCATTACTGAACAGGTGGCAACTGCTTTTGTGTTCCTTAGAATATGAACAGTTTCTAAAATTTTAATCTCAATTGATGTTTCAGTTGTTCCTGGGTGACAGGCAGTTAACAGCACTATGAGTTCACTTGCCAAAGTGTGATAGATTTAAGGAAGTTATGAAGCGTCTTTCAGGAGACATGGTCTTTTTTCTCTGTCATTAGATAACTTTCTACTGCCAACTAGCATCATTTCCCTCTTGCTTAGAATGGGTGGCTACTCATTTTCTTTCATCAAGATGATTTTCTCAAGGAGACATAGCAGTGTAAATTTACATATAAAAGAAAAATATTGCATGAATTCCAGATGAAGTTGTAAACAACAATGCCCCAAATACTTGTCTATTTGCTCTCTTAAATGCTGCTTTTCTGGATCGGTCTTGGGAGAAGGTGATTTGATTATCTAGCTAAGCAGAGTTAACTCTGCCTAGAAGGGAAGACTCCTTCCTTCTCCACAGTCTCTTTGTACTGCCTCCATAGTTCACACTCAATTCCCCTTTAAAAGTGAATGGCTCCAGAAATGGAGACAAAATTAACGCTCATCTGCATTTTATACTACTCTTGCTGACAAGAGAATGAAGAGCATACAATCTCATCAAATTCCCAGCATGATGAGATGAGATGGGGATACTCTGAAGACAGGAAAATAGGTGGAGGTAGATATATGGGATTTCGACGAATTTATCTTATCTTGAAACCCCAACAGTGGCCATTATTCTTATAAACAAACAATAATGTAATACTATTCATTTTAAGGTTCACTTTTTAGAAAAATATTGTTATCTACAAGCTAAGTCTCATAGGCTTCTCAAGGGGTAAGATCCCTCCAAAACATTCCCATTTATAAAAGCTAAGAAATCATAAATAACTTTCATCAAATACCTAGTGCCAGTATTTAAAATGAATTATTTTATAAATGAACAGACATTTGTTTTGCCTGTTCTTGGTACCTGACTACATCAACAAGCAATAATGATAATCAAAGGTCCTTGTTTTTGTGAATCTTAGGCAATAAAATGTAAACTTATTTATGAACAACTATAATATGTACTATAGTAGAGGCAATAATGCTGTAGAATAAAATGTCATCTTAGAACAGGGTAAGGAAGATCAGGGGTAAGAAGGTGAGGTTTGATAAGAAAGTTAAAAAAGGTGAGGGAAGAAGCCAAGAGAGTGTCCGGGGTAAGAGGATACCAAGTAGAAGAAGATCAAAAGCCCTAGGAAAGAGACATATCCAGCATGTTGGAAGATAGCTTGGAGACCAGTGTGGCTAGGGCAAGTGACATATGAACAAGGAGAGTAGTAGGAGAGGAGGGCAAAACTGGCTCAGGGTTGGGAAGGAGGAAAGCAGATAACATAGGTCTGTGCCAACCTTTATAATGGTCTTGCTTTTACTCTAAGAGAAATGAACACTCTTGCAAAATGTTGAACAGATGTGTAACATGATCTGACTTAAGTTTTATAAGATGACTAAGAAGGTGAGAGATGATGACTTCTTAGGCCAGGGTGACAACAGGATAATGAGTGCTTGAATTCTGGGTATATTTAAAAGTAGAACCAATATGATTTCCTGACAGATCATTTGCAGAAGATGAGAATACAAGAGGATTACTTTAAGACCTGAGTGACTGGAGGGAAGTGTTGCCATTGGTTGAGATGATGAGGGCTACAAGTTTGGGGTGATTAGAGTCAGTTTTGGACTTAGGTCTGAATTACATCTAAGAGGGGATGTCAAGCAGACAGATAAATAATCAAGTCTGGAATTCAGGAAACAGGCTTGGGTTGGAAGTATATGTTTGAACCTATTTCACAAATAAATGGTATGCACACACACTTAGAGGTAAGGCAGATAAGGAAGATAAGAGAGCTGAGTTCTGAGTTCTGAGCACTCCAACATTAAATGGTTGGAAGAAGAGGAGTCATCAGTAGAGGAGACTGAGGGGTGACCAGTGAGGTAAGAGGAAAAACAGGAGTGTGTGCTGTCCACAAAGCCAAGTGAAGAAAGTATATTAAGGTGGATGGACAAATAAACTATGTTAAATGCTGATTTCAAATTTAAGTAACATGGGAATTAAGAAATGATCTTGGTCTTTAGCAACATGTAGGTAATCAATGTCATTATTGAGAACACTTTTGATGGGGCAAGAAAGAAAGCCTCATTGGAGGGTTTTAAGAGAATTCCCTCTACATTTATGTCTGGTGAAGTATGCATTAAATAAATGTTACTGAAATTAAAGCAGGAGGAAAATTGACAGTGTTTATCTTGATGTAGAGTTCTGATTACATGTTGTATGAGAAACATTGCATCACAGTGGTTAAAACCATGAGCTCCAGAAAGACCCATGTCCAGGCTCCACCTGGTAACAGCTCCACCACTTACTGACCATGAAATAACAGTCAGATGTCCTTAAACTCTGTCCTGCATAGTGATGTTGCTATACCACTCCCATAAACATTAGTCAGCAGTCTATGTACTGTTTAAGATTTTTCTTTTGTGTGCATTCATTACAATTTAAATGACAACTATTTGTATACATGATGAAACTAATGCAGTAGTATGTATGCCATGGATATATAATATGAAGCCAAAGGTGATCCAGAATGGAACTCTTATGAAAGCAGAAGTCACAAAAGATTGACAGAAGGAGCTGGTGCCTAAAACAGTTCAAGAGTGCATATGCATATTAAATAGTGATTACATTCAGAAACCATCATATGTACATTTTTACACAATCTTAAAAATCTGTTTCTTGGCAGTCTGCATATTAGTTATCTGTAAGCTGAGGTTAAGCATCAAAGGGAAGGGAGTCCTCCCATCTATTCCCAACTCTAAGTCCAATACCACCATGAAAACTGTGCTACTTAGATGTGATATCCTCAAAAGAAGAGATAAAGTAATTTAATCGGTTATGTACCCAAACAACGTATTAATATTTATCTCAGTCATTTTAAGTTTCAATCTCAAATATACTTTAAAATGTAAGTATTATTACAAATATCTCCTCTGCATACCTCTGCAGAAGCCTCTGACTTGATCAACATCAGGATCTCTCTGCATGAAAATGGTCCTTGAAAAGTTGCATTATTTTTCATTAATAAAAATATCTCCTCTTTGCTCTAAGCAAGGCTTTGGAATGAGGGTCAATAGATCAATCCACGCCACAAGCAATTTTTATTTATCCTTGCCAGTCACCCTAAGTTCAAGGCTATCCAAAGACTGCCAGACTGAGTTGGTGAATCTCTGCCAAGGGAGAGATTATATGATTTTTACAGTTTAGCTGGAAAAGGGGCCAAGTTTATTATCTATCTATCCTGCTAGGTAGCAACTGTCTATAATATTCTGCTTTCTCTCTTTTTAAATCCTTCTGTGCTGTTCTGAGTGAAACAGGGAACCAATGTCTGCCATCTGACAGTTTCTTGAGATCTTCTAAGGTAATTAAACCTCTCTTTAAGCAAAATCTCTCATCATATTATGGGGCTGGAAATTTACAGAACTGTGGCATAGACATAGGCTAAAGTCTTGTCTTTTGAACTTGAGCATTGCTTTTGCAGTAATAAGAGGGTGAAATTAACCATAATTACAGTCAAAATTAGTTGCATAATGCTGTGTGCATCTCATCAGAACATTATGTTCTGAGCAGGCAAAGAGAATAGAGTCATCTGGAAATCAGGGTCGTTTTCAGGTAAGGTGTGCTAATCCTGATTCATGTGATTGTTTTGCAATTGGTCTGGTGCCTATCTGCAGGCTCCATGCACAATTGGAACAGAATGCTGTCTCCAGTAAATTAAGAAAGTGTGTAAGAGATATCCGAGTTGCATATATTTTAAGGCAGGGTGGGGAAAAACATTAGGACCTTTTAAATCGAAACTTCTCATTTTACAGAGTACTGAGGCCTAGATACTGGATTCATTTGTCTATTGATTCCTGGAAAGATTCTACTTTTATTTTTAGTGTCACTCAAATAATAAGAGTCCTGACAAATCTACTGCTTCTTAGAGAAGGAATCAAGATAGCTTTCCCCTATTGTTCTAATCCACAAAACCTTGGGATTAATTTGAATCCTCGGACCTCAAGGAAGCTTTTGCATCAGTCCCCAGCATAGACACCTACTATTGCAAACATGCACCTGCAAGATCTTAATATTCTCCTCTCAACGCCAGAGAGGCAATTTGACACACTGGAGGTGAGGGATCGTAAGTGTGAATCCTGCTCACCCAAACCTAGCCACCTGACCTAAAATAAATCGTTGGACCTATGTGACTGTGATTTCTTAAGCAGCAAAACTTGGATAATAAAGCATTCCTATAAAGTTGTTGTAAGGATTAAGTGAGGTTATGTAGATGAAAATACCTGGCACAGAAAGAATATTGAATAAAAGTTTCAGAGACAGAACCTTGTGCACATGGACATACATGTCTTGGGACTAATGTACTTGTGTTCAATTTCCAGTTCTGGCACTTACCAGCAATGTAACCTTGGACTAGTTACTTTAGCATTCTGAATCCCCAATTTCTAATTTGCAACATGGTACCAATGAGCTCTCCTTAGTAAAGCTGGATTGAGTAAGGATATTTAATATATATTAGGCGTCTAGCACAGTGTGCAGCACAAAGAAGGTACTCAGCATGTGAGCTTTTATCCACATCCAAACCGAAGTTTACTTTAGAATGATGGCTTAGTCCTGAGCCCTCTATATGCCAATGAATTCAAAATTACTATCTCCAGCCCAGACATTACCTTTGAACTCCCATGCCACCTACTTGCTTGGCATTGCTACCAGAACCCCACACTTCACATGTCCCAAGCTGAACTGTCTGAACTAAATACCAACTATCAACCATCATCCCCTACATTATGACTGAAATTCACATCTCGTCACCACTCTTCACCAGCTGCTCATTCGCTACCCAACATTACCTACCCCGATTTTATGTGCCTGATGCATCTCTTCCTTCAAGTCTGAGCTTAACTATAGTCACAGAGAGGCTTTCTTTGTTCTTGAAATCTAAGTAGGTCCACGAGGCTTTTCTATTTCTTAGCATCCTACACTTTACCTTCCTATATGTATCACTATGTATATAATGCATGTTTATTTATTTATTTACTTGTTTGTTGTCCATCTCTCTCAATACTGGAAACTCTAGTGCTTTTCTTTCTTTCTTTCTTTCTTTCTTTCTTTCTTTCTTTCTTTCTTTCTTTCTTTCTTTCTTTCTTTTTTTTTTTTTTTTTAACAGAGTGAGTGAATAAACAACTGCAATTTGTGGCAAGTTGCATTTATTTGTTTATATTCTCCTACATTCATGTGATGTTACCAAATTGAGTTCAGAATAATATTCATTCATTTGTCGATTCATGTAAGAGATGTTCTGACATGTGCTGGGCCCTGAGGTAGGGCTTGCAAAAGATAAACTAAAATGAATGTGACACATTTCCTATCATTGACATGCTTCCTTTCTTGATGGCAAGAAAGATGAACAAGTGAAACCTAATATAGAGTAATTCATGCTCTAATAGTGCTATAGGAAAAGTCGCCCGAGGGACAAGATAATTCAGCTAAAGAGTTTCAGAACCAAGGCATCACAGCATGGGTGCTGCATTAGCTGGGACCTGGAGAAAGTTGACCTATTGGGGAACAGTCTTCTTCCAGAGGATGAGTTGGCAGAACATGGTCATACTTGATTAATGGCTACTAGAAAATAATGAATCACAAGCTTAATTTCTACATTAGAAAAATAAATTAATGGCTAGTAGATTTATTTTTATGTAAGGAATATTATACAAGAAGAGACAGTCATCATATTTTACATTTTCCTTTTGCATATAAACACTTCCTCATCAGACAATCTAAAATCTTCATATCTTCTCTTCTTTTCTTATATATTTATTGGTACCTCTTTTCCAGTGAAGGGCACTTTGCTTCTGAACATTCTTTCCTTACAGAGCTTATTTACTTGGATGAATGCTGAAAGAATATTTATTACTCTCCCAGGTAACATTCTATGGGTCACTTGCAGTGAATATTCTGTTTGGCTGTTAGGCACTTTGTAGGCCTGAGTGACGATACTTTTACGTAGTATACGGTTGGCATATTAAACATCCCCTAATTCATTTAATGGAAATATCAGTCAAAATATAAGGATAAAATTAAAACCTGATAAAAAGCTTCAAAGCCACAAAAATTTCTTAGAGCAACCAGAAGACCCAAAGCATTAAAAACTTTTGGGCACTAAATCAGAGACTAGATTTTCTTTCTTTTTATTTTTGCCTTGGCAATTTATTTGGCTCTATGCACCAAAAGGCAAACTTTAAAGATAACAAGGCTTTTATGCACTATCACTTAAAAATTTCAGCTTATCCTTTAAGTGATTTTTCTTTTATGCAACCATACCCATATTTACCCAAGAATTTTAAGAAGCCATTTAACAAGCAGAGATTGAGAAAGTGATTATCAAGTCTGAGCTCAGGAGAAAAAGTACTTCAGCCTGGGTAAACATTTTTGTGGTGGAGAAAAACAAGGCATGAAAGTGTGGAGGCGATTAATGTTTCTGTTTTGAACTTCATGTTGTAAGATTCTCCAAACTCCATGTGGGTGGAAAAATCTGAGGTTCAGGCTGAAACAGGAACTGCAATTCTCTGAAATCCTGCACAAGAACATCTTGTTTTTAATTTGAGAATTTGGTAAACAAGTTTGCCACTGCAATAAACAGAGACTGTGACAGTACCCTGCAGGAATTACACTGCAGATGTTTGAAAACACTAACTTTCAAAAGCATACGTCAATTACATGCTCTCAAGAACTAATATTCCTGTGCTACTTAGAATCATATCTTGCTTCGTATTTTAATCTTCTAGCCCTATTGCAAGGGACAGGTGACTTTCCATATTTACCTCAGAAAGAAATAGAAACAAGTAAAGACAGTAAGCTAAGTTTTAGATTTGAAATCGTCACCTAGAAATTGTTCTCTAGAAGCCAACTAAATACCCTAAAGTTGTTTTCCTAGTGAACATATCATTTCTTATGTGTATTTATTCTGCCATATAACATGTTTGCTCAAAAATAAAATGCAAAAAAATTAGCTACTGTACATTGAATGACATAGTTTGCCTCAATGTCTTTGGCCTCTTGTATACATTAACTGAATCCTCACAATAACTTTATGATATAGATGACAATGAAGGTTCCGAAGTTGAAGCAGTACGGATATAATGCTATTTCATGAAAATTTGCTGAACTTTTACGAAGGTCCTTTAAATTTATACTTGAAATAAATATTATATAAAGTACAGAAGCTCCTATGAAACAAAATATAAAAATAACATTGTCACTAAAAGCATCACATTTGGGATGAGTAAATTACACTTGAACACCTTGCTTTAATATATAAAATAATACTAATAAATTTAATAATAGATAATTATCAATTATCTATTGGTAATTATCCTCTCAAAATGCCTGAACTGTGAATTCTTACTTTGGTATGTAAAAATCCCCTGTGATCTTCTTCTTCTTCTCCTTTTTTTTTTTTCTTTTTTCTTGAGATGTAGTCTCGCTCTGTCACCTAGGCTGGAGTGCAGTGGCATCATCTTGGCTCACTGCAACCTCCGCCTCCCAGATTCAAGCAGTTCTCCCACCTCAGCCTCCCCAGCAGCTGGGATTAGAGGCGTGTGCCACCACACCCAGCTAATTTTTGTATTTTTAGTAGAGATGGAGTTTCACCATGTTGGCCAGACTGGCCTGAATCTCCTGACCTCAGGTGATCTGCCCGCCTCAGCCTCCCAAAGTGCTGGTATTACAGGTGTGAGCCACAGCACCTGGATGATCTTAATTTTATCTGAACACCTTGTAATGGCAACGTGAAATAGCATAGGATGTGTTTTTGGTGGCTGCTTATATGTAATACAGAGTTTTCATGAACTATTTAGTATTTGTCAACAATCTGACAGACAGTAATGCATCAGACAGTATATGAACTAGAAATTATTATTTCATCACTTTTATGGGATTGCAGAATTTGACACATCAGACAGTATATGAACTAGAAATTGAGTATTATTTCCTCACTTTTATGAGATTGGAGAATTTTATCTGCATTGCTAAAAAAAAAAAAAAAAAAAAAAAAGAGAGAAATATGTAAGACTAGAACAGGGGCCAGCAACCTTTTTCTGTAAAATGCCAGATAGCGATTACAGGCTTCACAGGCCGCACAGTCTTGCTCACTCCCACTCAACTCCACTGTTGTAGTATTACAAAAGCAGCAGAGACAAGATGTGAACTAACAGGTGTGACTGTATTTTAACAACATTTTACTTAGGTGTTTACCACAGGTAGTGTTTGGCAGGCAGGTCATAGTTTGCCAGCTTCCGTGATACAACATGACTCCTCATCTCCATACTATTAAATCTGAGGTTAATGAATGACTCAGTAAAGTAATACTCAGGAGAATTACACACGATTTATTATTAGACTGTACTTCTCTGGAGGCCTAGTATCAACAACCTAGAAGGAAATACAATGTTCCCTTACCTTCTACTTATTCATGCTTTCCTCTGGATCCCACCTAGACAGCTCCTCTAGCTACCCTCTCCAGAACCAGGGCTAAAGCAGCATTCAAAAGAGGTACTCCAGCATGGGAGATAGAATGAGACTCATCTAAACAAAACAAAACAAAAAAACAAAGAAGCAAGCCAAAAAAAGGACGTCCCTAGCCTATACCCACAAAATCAGTAATACAACTCTATACTTTACTCCTACTTGCTCACATACCCAATTTACAGATCTCTAGTTCTTTCAGTGCATTAAGTTTTAGAATCCTACCAATTTGCAAACTATTTTACTCTACTTGCCTCCACATATGT
This sequence comes from Papio anubis, assembly GCF_008728515.1. NCBI lineage: Eukaryota > Metazoa > Chordata > Mammalia > Primates > Cercopithecidae > Papio > Papio anubis. The sequence goes on along the minus strand of NC_044977.1, from coordinate 112,628,242 downwards.
ATTTTCCTCTGGTGTATTTTGTTTTATTTTTTAAATGTCAATCTTCTCAAATATTATCATCCCATTTGTCTTGGTTCTCCCTAATATAGTATGTTGCCAACACAAACTTTTATAGAATTTAACTGAATGTAAAAGAAAAAAAGATTAATAAATTTCAAGTCTTTCCATCTAAGGTCATTCATGAAGAGTAAGTGTTTTTTTTTATTAGCTCTTTCTACAGACATCACTACAGAAGTGCTATATGTGAGATCTATTGCCATTTATATGGGATATGAAAAAATAAAACTCAGGCCTATCTTCAAAAGTTTTACAGATTAAATAAGTGACATCCTAAGATGGCATAATAAGAGTTTTCAGTATTTTATCCCTCACAGAAACATCAATACGAACAACCAGCTATACTCAAAAGCACTTTTACAAGAGCTAAAGTACCCAAATGAGAAATTATGGCACCTAGGTGCAGCATAGAACTAAGAAAAGACACATTGAAGGGGGTAGAAAGAATAGACTGATATTATCTGCATTATTCCTTCCCCAAGCCCACACACTGCAGTATAATGAGAGACACGCTTGCATGGGGAAAGGAGAAGTGAGCACTTAACTTTGCTGCAGACTCCAGCACCAGAGCTGTTCCAGTAAATTCAGCACGAGGCTGAACTCTGGCCCCAGTATCTATGCATGCTTCTGTGGACACAGACTTCAAGCCCACCCAGACACCAGGACAGCCGTCACGGCACCTGCTTCCAGATCCAGCCCTGTGGACTCAGGCCCAAGGCCCATCTCAATGACATGATATCCTTCACGGACCCTGGTGCTAGGTTCACTCATGCCAATTAGACGCCAGGTCTACCGTAATGGGCCCAGGCTCCAGACATACCCTCTGGACCCAGGAATTATGCCAGCTCCTGTGGACACAGACACCAGGCCCAGTTGCCTGCTGATCCAGGTACCAGGCCAGTCTTCCCAAGGAATGTAGCAACAAAACCACCCATAGACTCTGCCAGTTAGTCTGCCTAGAATCTCTGAATGAGCTTACTGGAGTAGGGCTTTCCCTGCCCAAGGCAGTCTGTAAAGACTGGAAGAGGTACCTATTTTTTTCAAATACGTAGCTACCAATGCAAGATCATAAATATTATGAATAATCAGGGAAACATAATACCACCAAAGAAACAAAATAAAACACCAGTAATCAACCTCAAGAAAGTGGAGTTCTACAAACTTCCTGACAAAGAATTAACAGTATTATCTTAAAGAAGCTCAGTGAGCTAAAAATGAACAAAGACACACAACTAAATGAAAACAGGAAAATAATACATGCACAAAATTAGAAGTTCAACAAAGAGATAGAAACCATATGAAAGACCCTAACAAAAATTATGCAGCTGAGGAACCCAATGACTGAGCTAAAAAATTATAAACAGAGTTTCAACAGCAGACTTGAGAAAGCAGAAGAAAGAATCAGTGAGCTCTAAGACAGGTAATTTGGGATTACCAAATCAGAGGAACAAGAAGAAACACAAATGAAAAAGAATGGAGAAAACCTGTAACCAGACACCATCAAGCAAACCAATATTCACATCATGGAAATCTCAGAAGAAGCTGATATTTCAGCTGATATTTCAGATTCTTTTGAGAGGGGGCTAAGGAGGGGGCTAAAAGCTTACTTAAAGAAATAATGACAGAAAACATTACTGATCAGGAGATGAAAATGGACATCTGGTGAGAAACCTGAAGAACCCAGGATAGACTAGAAACAAAGAGATTTTAACTGAGACACATAATCAAATTCTAAAAAGACAGAGAGAATATTAGAAACAGCAAGAAAAGAGTGTCTTATCACATAAAAGGGAACCCTAACAATACTATCAGTGGATTTCTAAGCAGAAACCTTGCAGGCCAGTAAAAACCAGGATAATACATTTAACGTGCTAAAGAAAATGAAGTCAACCAAGAATACTATACTTAATGAAGCTATTCTTCAGAAATGAAGGAAAGAGAAAGACCTTCACAGGCAAACAAAAGTTGAGGGAGTTCAACATCACTAGGCCTGACTTACAAGAAATGTTAAAGGAAATTAAAGTTAAAATAGAATGATGCTTACTAACCACATGAAAGCATATGAAAGTAAAAAAATTACCTGTAAAAATAAGAATATAGCCAAATTTGGAATATTCTAATATTATAGTGGTAGTATATAAATCAATTTAATACAAAAGTTAAAATAAAATGTATTAAAAATCGTATCTATGATACTTTTTAACAGATATGCAATATAAAGAGATGTCAATTGTGACATCAATTACATGAAATTGAGGAGAGAAGTTAAGATGTAGAGTTCTTGTATTCGGTCAAAGTTAAGTTGTCATTAGCTTAAAATTGACTGCTATAACTGTAAGATATTTATGTAAACCTCATAGTAACCACAAAGAAAAAACCCTGTAGTCAATATGTAAAAGATAAAGAATCAAAGCATACTGCTACAAACAAAATCCTCAAATCACGCACACACAAACACGTACATACACACATACACACACACACAGCAAAAGGAAGAAACAAAGCCTCTATAAAACAATAGAAAAACAATGAAATGGCAATAATAAATCCTAATCTATTAATAATTACTTTAAACATAAATGGATCAAATTATCCAATCAAAAGGCAGAGTAACTGAATGGATTAAAAAATAGCAACAGCAACCAATGTCCAGCTATATACTTCCTATAGGAGACACACTTTAGTTTTGAGGACACTAGTGAAAAGATGATAAGATATTCTATATAAAAAGTAACCAAAAGAGAATAGAAGTGCTTATAGTTATAACAGACAAAATAGAAATTAAGCAAAAAACTGTCACAAGAAAAAATAAATCATTATATAATAAAAGAGGTCAGTACTTCAAGAGGATATAAATATATACATATGTATGCATTCATGATCAATGCATCTAAATAAATAAAGCAAACATTAACAGAAATTAAAGGAGAAATAGACAGCAATACCCTAATAGTAGAGGATTTCAATACCCCACTTCAAACAATGAATACATAATTTAGAAAGAAAATTCTTAGAAAAGAGAAGACTTGAACAATATTATAGATTAACTGGACCTAACAGATGTGTAAAGAACATTCCATCCAACTGCAGCAGAACACATAATATTTTTGTGTGCACGTGGAACATTCTCTGGGATAGATAATATGTTAGGACACAAAATGCATCTTAATAAATGTAAGAAGATTGAAATCATATCAAATACGTTTTCTGACTACAATAGTGTAAAAGAAGAAATTAATAATGGATGAAAACTGGAAAACTCATAAATATGTACAAATTAAACAATACATCCCTGCACATATGTGTTGTTCAATTTGCATATATTTATGAGTTTTCCAATTCTAGCAAATATTTAAAGAAGAATTAATATCAATGCTTTTCAAACTGTTCTAAGAAACTAAGAGGAGAGGGTACTTCCAAACATATTTTACATTGCCAGCATTATCCTGACACCAAGGCCAGAAGAGGATGCTATAAGAAAAGAAAATTAAAGGCCAGTATTACTTTTATATACATAGGCAAAAATCCTCAACAAAATAGTAGCAAAACAAACTCAACAGCACACCAAAATTATCTTACATCATGATCCAGTGAGATTCATGCTTGAATTACAAATATGTCTACACATAACACAAATCAATAAATGTGGCATACAACATTAACAGAATGTTAATTATTTTAATGCATCACATTAACCAAATGTAACATAAAATTATATGATTATTTCAATAGATGCATAGAAAGCATTTAACAAAATTTAAAATTCTTTTATAATAAAAACTCTCCATAAGTTAGGTATAGAAGGAAGAACTTCAACATAATAAAAAAATTAGACTCTGGGAAAACTTTTAAAATTTTGGGCATGAAAGGGAATTATCGAATAGAAAGGTAAACCAGAAAATGGAGAAAAAATGTAAATCATATATTTAATATGGGATTAATATCCAGAATACCTAACAGACTTTTAAACTCAGCACAGAAAAATGAACATCCTGATTAAAAAGTGAAGAAAGGACTTGTCCAGATATTTCAGAACAGACATTTCTCCAAAGAAGATACACAAATTGGCAAGAAGCACATGAGAAGATGCTCAACATTCCTAATCATTAGGGAAATGGAAATGAAAACTACAATGAGATACCACCACACACCCATTAGAATGACTACTATCAAAAGAGCAGAAAGTAACAAGTGTTGGTGACAGTGCAAATAAATTGAAACTCTCGTGCACTGTTGGTAGAAATACAAAATGGTAACACTGCTGTGGAAAACAGTATGGTTATTCCACAAAAAATTAAAAATAGAATTACCAGATGATGCAGCAATTCCACTCAGTCTTCAAGAGATATATGTGCATCTATGTTCCTAGCAACATTATTCACAATAACTAAAATATGGAAGCAACCCAAGTGTCCATAACATGTGAGTGGATAAACCAAATGAGGCATATACACACAATGGAATATTATTAAGCTTTATAGCAAAGACTTGGAATCAACCCAAATGTCCATCAGTGACAGACTGGATTAAGAAAATGTGGCACATATACACCATGGAATACTATGCAGCCATAAAATAGGATGAGTTTGTGTCCTTTGTAGGGACATGGATGCAGCCGGAAACCATCATTCTCAGCAAACTATCACAAGAACAGAAAACCAAACACCGCATGTTCTCACTCATAGGTGGGAACTGAACAATGAGATCACTTGGACTCGGGAAGGGGAACATCACACACAGGGGCCTATCATGGGGAGGGGGAGGGGGGAGGGATTGCATTGGGAGTTATACCTGATGTAAATGACGAGTTGATGGGTGCTGATGAGTTGATGGGTGCAGCACAGCAACATGGCACAAGTATACATATGTAACAAACCTGCACGTTATGCACATGTACCCTAGAACTTAAAGTATAATAATAATAAAAAATAAAAAATAAATTTAAAAAAAGGAAGAAAATACTGACACGTTACAACATAGATGAATCTTGACAACAATGTGCTAAGTGAAATAAATCAGTTACAAAAAGGCAAATACTGTATGATCCTACTTATATGAAGTACTTGGAGTAAGCAAAATCATAGAGACAGAAGTACAAGGATTGTTGCCAAGGGCTAGGGAGAGGGAAAAATGGGGAGTTATTGTTTACTGGGTTTAAAGTTTCAGTTTTACCAGGTGAAAAGTATTATGGAGATAGAAGATGGTGATGATGATGGCTGCACAACAATACAAGTGTATTTAATGCCACCAAACTGACATTTAAAAATGGTTAAATTGATAAATTTATGTTATGTGTATTTTGCCACAATAAAAAAAAATGTGAAAATTGTGTACACCATTCTTAATCAAGGTCATAATATCGGTATGCTGATTACAAATTTCAAACAAAAACAAAGTTTTTGGACACTGTATCTAAATTATGCATTAGAAATAAATAACAACAAAAACCTAGCTATATATAAACTGGAAGAGCATCTGAGAATGGCTCTTTCTTGTTAGTCTGTTGCTTTATATATTAAAAAAGGACGCAGCAGTTGCCATGGCAAACTTGCTCTGCTGAGTGCTGGAACCTGGTATATAAGCCTAGGATTTGATGAAGCTATGTAATTTTGAAACGAACAGGCATATTTCAGTCATTCACCTAATGCAGGTTTGAGTTCTAGAATGTACAACTGTACATTTAAAACAAAAGAGCGTATATTTGAGTTCAAGAAACACTAAATATCCTTGAAATTACAGACAATTTTTAATATCGGGAATCTAGAATTCTAACATTTTTAGGGCATATAAATTATTGAGCAAGAAGTTAAAGAAATTGTCTATATCTTTTTTCCAGAGGCTGATTTTGTAACAAAATCTATCATTCCATTAATAAAAATACGTTTTCTCTGCATTTTCATCATAGATTATAAAATGCAGTTTCAAATCTCATTCAGTAACATGAGGTACATTGCACATATCTACAGCTATCCAACTAGGGTAACTTTCCAAGTTTTTGGTCATTGGAATTCATTTGTATTCATCTCAATATTTTGTAGTATAATAAATGAATGGTATTCATGTTAATGACATATACTCCATAAAAGTTTTAATTGTCATTCTGCATTAATTAAGCCTGAATTAATGAATGCTTTCAAAGTTTTGCAACAGTTGAATCACCGGTTCCCATCAAGCGTGACTGAAGCAGAATTAGCTCATTCTGAATGCTAAAGCCATCTACACACACACACACACACACAGTCAAGAAGAGAGATACACAGAATTTCAGTCAATTACAATACTGAATAAGCAGAGTTTATTGGCAGAAATGCCAAATTCTAGGTGGAATTTAACTCTAAGATCAATTTCTGGATTAATTTTGCTCCAAAATTTGTTTCAAGTAGACTGAATTTTTTTTTCTTTCATAATTTTTATCATTCTTTTAAAAGGTTTGAATATTGTAATGTGAAACTTGCCTACATTACACCAAGTTGGAAGAGGTGTCTGCATTCAGAGCTAAATTTCTGAGTGGTTTACAGGTGGTAGGTGAATGGAACCTAGGGTGAACCTACAATGTAATACGAATTCTCTTCCCACATGTAATTCCAGAGCTAATCCTTAAAGGGAAATTTAGTCCATCCTCCACCCTCGTTAGGAAAGTATCAAAATAGAAATTTAAAGAGGTTCAGTGAATCATCCAAGTTGCCAAAGGTAGAACCAGGAAGCAGATGTAAAATTTCTGATTCTAAATTTAATCTCTTTCTCCTCACTGGATAACTAATGAGGTCTTTGAACAACAGAAGGAATAATAGAATTGAAATCATCTACACATCCTACTAACTATACTGACATGACTTTGGTATTCCACTGTCCTCACCAACAAAACCTTAATATATCAGGAAGCTCTTTCCAGGAAAATAAATGTGATAAATTACTTTATTGCTTATTGCAGCAACTTGAAGTCTTCAATCGAAAGTATCAAACAACAGTTTACCCTCCAACATTCTGTGAACCCTTACATCAAAATCTTCCTCTTTCTGTGTTTACCAGTTCTACACTACTAATCATGATCTTTAAGCAATCACGCCTTCCCCATACCCCAATTCCACATTGAAAGACCAGTTTTTGCAGGAAACTTCAGAATCTCAGTAAATATCCCAAAGTCATTCTTCCACTGTCTAAGATGTCACTAAGATTGTTGGAGTAATGGTGTCTCTTACCACAGCAAACAATTAACAGCTTTGTCTTATTAGAATGGTTACTTTATTGATACTTTGGGGAGACAGCTTTTGATAGATAGGAGAAGTTTGACTGGATTGAAGTAGAATGAAATACGAGTTTGAGTTCCAGGTAGATAGAAGAGGCTTTTGCCTTTTACTAGTATCTCAAAAATCATCCTCTCTTGGAGCTTCCTCTAATTCTCTGTTCCAAATCTGAATTTAATATCTCTGGGATCAGAGAACCCTGTGAAAACCTCATCATATCACTTTGCAAAGAATGTATATACTACATGTAGCAATTATGAAGCATACAAATAAAACGTTATTACTCCTAACCAAGTACTGAACTGGAAGATCACCATTAGCATTGAATTTACCTGCAGCCTCCGGCCCCAGCTAATCCTACTGCCTCTCCCCACCTATAGAGATGACACTGTCCTGTTTTTCAACTCAAAGACATTTTTTTAAAATAAACATTAAAATAATTTGAGCACATCTGTAGGTCTGACTATAAAATATGCTTTTAAATTAATGTTTAGTTTTCAGAAAAAGAAATCATCTTTTTCTCTAACTTTCCTTTAATACTGAATATAATGTTTCTGAGATTTACCTCTGTCATGGGTAGCTATTGAACTTTCATTTTTACTGTTGTTTTCAAAATGCTGTTCACACATTTTTTGGGGTTGGAAAAAAATTGTGTTAAGTTTGAGGTGATTGCCTTAAAAAGAAATTGTTATTAGGGAAAAATGTCCTCTCTTTTTTTTTCTTCAATGCAGACACCTTGATAAAACTTTATTGATTGTGAAAGAGATGCTCCTGTGATATTATAATGTAAATATTGGTTTTTCGTCCACAGTTCCTGGCTCATAACTCCCATGGCCCTTGACACACTCTTCTGTTATAATATTGTGCCCCTTTAGCCTCAGAAAAGAGATGCAGGCCTCAGAAAAGAGAATCTCTCTCTCTGACTTTCCTATGCCTTCCTTTCACCTGCTACTTTTCTCCCAAAGGCAGAACATTAATCTTCTCTGCCTTTCCATCTTGGAACTGGCTGTGACCTACCTTGTCTGATTGTGGTGTCATAAGAGCCTCATTTCAGTAGTGGTCCCGCTCCATACCCTGAAGGAAGGAATGCTGCACAGAAAGGCCAAGAAGAATCTGAATAGACAGACCTTGCTTGGTTTCCCCACTCAGCCTGTTATGTTAGATCATATGCCTTTTGTCCAATCACAATTCTCAGTCATGCCTGTCCAGCGAAATCCCCATAAAAAGACCAAGAGAACAGAGTTTAGAGCGCTTCCATACAGCTGAACTTGTGGAGGTTCCTGGAGGGTGGTGCACCCTTGGAGGGCATTGACCCTCCACGTTCCTTCCCATACCTCACCATATGCATCTCTATGACTGCATTCTTTGTAACATCTTCTACAATGAACTGGCAAATGTAAGTAAGTATTTCTTTGAGTTTTATGAGCTGCTCTGTCAAATTAATGAAACGTATGAAGAGGGTTGTGAGAGCCCATATTTATGGCCCATGGGTAAGAAGCACAGGTAAAACAACCTGGAGCTTGCAATGGGCAGTCTGGTGGGACTGAGTCCTCAACCTGCGGGATCCAATGTTGTCTAAAATAGGTAGTGTCAGAATTGAATTGGAGGACACTCAGCTGGTATCCACTGCAGAATTAATTGCTTGCTTGTTCGTGGGGGAAAATCCCCATACATTCAATCACAGAAGTCTTTTGTGTTGATTGTTGTGGTGTGATAGCAGAGAAAAAAGTTTGCGGTTTTCGTCATTCAGATCCCTGGTGCAAGGTCAGGAGAGGGAAAACAGGAAAGGGAGCTCTAATTTCTCTTCTTGTACTATGATGAGAGAAGTGGTTGTGGGCTAACTGCCAGACAGGGAAAGAAAGTACCATGGGCCAGAGGAGGTCCCTGACTGTTGGCTAGCAGCCTATGACCTTTGGAGAAAGACACCAGTGAGAAATACCTGCAAAGCACCAGTGTCTCACTGTGTCATCTTCTGGCTCTCTAGTTACCCTCCATTATCCCTAACTCGTGTAAAAACGTCTATTACGTTTGCAAGATCTTGTGTTTGTAGGGCTTCAGGATATGAAATGAAAGGAGCAGTAACCATTCCTAGGACAAAGATGTGTGGAGACAACACAGCAGCTGCAGGAGGAAAAATGATGTTATAGGAGACAGAATTTAACACTAAGAAAGAATTTGGAGTAAGTGCTATTCAGGCATAAGAAACATCCATGGAATTGCTCAAAAATGGGAGGCAGGGGCATCACTGAACATCCTACAGTGTGTGGAATAAGGGCCAAAGCCATTTTATTAGAGATTGAAAGAAAGTGGGAGACTTCAAAAGGCTAGAAAACTAAGGACTGACAATTACACGCTGAATTATAATTACTGGGTTTTCCATTTCCCCCACAGAAAATCTAAGAATTGGTTTATATTTTCTCTCTCCTTAAGTCTATGTAGTTATATTTCATGAATAAATAAGAGAAATAAATAAATAACTTTTGGAACAGAAGCAAAGACTTCAGAAAGACCAAAGTGGAAGATACAGATATGGAAGTCATGTATTATATGTAGGATTTTAAATGGAGATGCAGATAAAAGAGAAAAGTTCATATAAAAAGAAGAGAAAGGATGTTTTCAACTTGGGGAACAATCCTATTAGGATTAGGAAGTGAAAAAGCACTTGTTCTGTGTATTAGTCCATTTTCACGCTGCTAATAAAGACACACCCAAGACTGGGCAATTTACGAAAGAAAGAGATTTCTTGGACTTACAGTTCCACGTGGCTGGGGAGGCCTCACAATCACGGTGAAAGGCAAGAAGTCACATCTTACATGGATGGCAGCAACCAACGAGAGAGAATGACGGCCAAGCAAAATGGGTTTCCCTTATCAAACCAACAGATCTCGTGAAAGTTATTCACTGCCACGAAAACAGGATGGGGGAAACTGTCCCCACAATTTAATTATCTTCCACGGGGTCCCTCTCACAACATATGGGAATTATAGGAGTACAATTCAAGATGAGATTCGTGTAGGAACACAGAGCCAAGCCATATCACTCTGTAACCCATATACAAAATGTACTAGCTCTACTGATTTCACTATTCTGGTGACACTTGCCCTACCCCTGATTTGTGGAGTCTATTTGCAAGAGTTATTCTCTACTAAACAGATTTTCTTGGTTTCTATGGCAAGACAGGGAAGAAATATCTGCAACTAGGTGGAGTCACTAACTGTCTATTCATGGTGCCTTGATGGTGCCTTCCTGTGACTGAGACTGCAGGTGACCTGTTCCAAATACAGTTTGAGTTGTCTTGAAGAATTTTGATTTCATTTTTGTTCTTATGCCTGTCATCTCCAAGTCTACTAACTTTGATTCCCGAGAGAATATTTAAGATCCAATCTCCTTGATCATTCTCCTTGGCCAATGTACAATTCCAAGTGGAATATTCAAAATTGAAAACACTGTAGAGGAATAAGTATGCATTATGAAGAATAAAATATCTTTCTTAATCTCTGAAGAAACAAATAATGATCTCCAAGGATGAAACAATTGCAATGTTCTCTAGAATATAATAAGTTTAAAACTTACCTTCAGTCTTGGTAAGGAGAAAATCCGGGGCCTTGCCCTTTAGGTGTGGTCTGTGGGCCCACAGCACAGGCATCACCTGGGAGCTTGCTAGAAGTACAGACTCCCAGACCTTGCCCCAGACTTACTGAATCAGAATCTTTATACAATTCTCAGGTTATTAATATGCACACAAATTTTAAGGAGCATTGTGGTAGAGTACTGAAGAAAATCCTCAGAGCCTACCTTGGCAACAGTGAAGATCTATGGAAAGTCAAAGGCAAAGGTGGATCCTCTCACTGTCTCCCATCCCTTCACCACCAGAGCAGTTTGGCTTTAGTCTTTATCTTTTACGTATTGAGGTCCCATGTCAAACCTTAAAAATATAACCTATTGCTTACAGAATGCTTAAAAATCATCCTTCAATGTAGTAAGCAGAATTATCTTTAGTCCAAAAGTAACCTAAAATATTTCCCAACCTGTAGGCAAGGGCTGCTGGTGGATAGACTCACCCACACCCACCCACACCTGCTTTGTTTGGAGGCTTAATTCTTAACATCTTACAGTATTTTAAAAATACTTGTGGTTGCCATTAAAATAATGAAACATACTCGCTTAAAAGTGGAAATTAAACAAAGAAGGACAGGGGTATCTAATAAAAGCTTGATAGTGCTCAGCAAATGGAGAAACAGAGAAGGAAGAATAGCTACTAAAATCTAAATCATAGAAACTAGAAGAAGAGTGGTTTTCAGCCAGCAGATGGTCAGCAGTGGCAAATATTCAGAGAAGAGAAGCAGGAAAAAATGTGTTTAGGAGATACTAAAATGTAACTTCCATGTACAGTTTTCAGTTGTCGATTTATTTGTCTGTCACAGGAAGCAGAATACAGTGGGTTATGTCATTTTATAACCATAATAATGTTCTGAGTCAAACCAGCTGCCTCGGCCTGTTGCTGTGACCTCAAGTGCAACAGATGAGGACCGAGAAAGGAACATTGGATTTGGCAATTAGGTGGTTATTAGAAACCATGGAGAGAGCAGCTTAAATGAATAATAAAGATGAACTCCAAACTGCCTGGGGGTGAGAAAGGGAAGCTAGCACAAAGGCAAATTTAGGTACTTTTTCACTCTAAGAAAAATTGTGCTAAGAGAAAACAAAAAGTAGTTTGACTAGATACCAAACTTAAGGATAAATTTTTTAGATGCTGGAAAGATAAACAAGTTTGTATATTGAGGGAAACAAAAACAATAGAGAAAAGGATTGAAGAGAGAAAAAATAAAAGGGATGGAACTAGTTCTTACGAGAGACTCACTGACATAGGTGGAAAATGGGATTATTTCTGCTCTACTCCTTTTATGACAACTATTTAGTTATGAAAATGTTTAAACATATAGTGAAGTTGAACAAATATTTCAGTGAACACCTATATATGCACCATTATATTCTACCATGAAGATTTAACTTTATTTGTTCTATCATATGTCTATTTACTACCCAACCCTTCCGTTAATCCACTTATTTTTGGTGCATTCTGATGTAAATTGCTTCCCACTAAAAATTTTGTTATGAATTGCATTATTAGAAGTTTAAGATTTGTTTGACTGTGTAACAATGTCGGCCGGGTGTGTAGTAAGATCTCATTGTGCTAATAGTGTTGGGTTTTTGTCTTACATTTTGGTATTAGAAGATAATCTTTCATGTCACCATATTACAGCCCTTTTGACAGATTACAATTGTTAGTTTACATTTGTCACCTCACCTAGAATGAGCTCCTTACAGACAAGGCCATGCTGTATTATTCGAAAGAATTTTTTTTTAGGTCAAATTTGTATACAATGAAATGCAAATTTCACATGTCCATTAACTGAGTTTCAACAAATGTGCATGTTTACGTAACCCAAATTCCTATCAAGATTAGAACCTTCCCACAACTCCAGGAAGTTTCTTCATATCTATTCCCAGCCAATCCCACCTCCATACACCCAGAGTCACCCAGCGTTCTGATGTTTTTCCATGTAGATTATATTTGCCTGTTCTAGAACTTTATATAAATGGGTTAGTGCAGCATGGATTCATTGGTACAAAGCTTTCTTCACTCACCAAAATGTTTTCAGGGGATATTCATACTGCCGGGTGTAGCAATAGTACGTAGATCTTTATTGCTGAGTAGTAATTCATTGTTTAGCCATTCTCGAATGAGAGACCTCTAGTGTACCCAAAGCAGCTTTGAACATTCTTGTACAAGTCTTTTTAGGAATATGTGTTTTCACGTATCTTGAGTAAATACTTTGAAGCAGAATTACTGGGAGTTAGAGTAGTTGTATATTGAAAGAAACAGACATACCTTTTCCGAAAGTACTTGTACCATTTTACCCTCCCATCAATAATGTATGAGAGTTCTTCTTCCTCCAAATCCTCTCCAATCTGTATTACTTTTGGCCTTGCCATGCTGCGGGGGGTGTAGTAATATTCTCACTGTGGCAATAGTGTTGGGGTTTTATTTCACATTTTGATATTGGATGGTATCTTCCATAGCACTCATATTATATCTCTTTTAACAGAAGATTGTAATTGTTCTTGTTTGTCACCTCACCTAGAATGAACTCCTTACAGACAAAGCCATGTTTTATTATTCTTTATTTTTTCCTAGTATTTAGCCCAATGACTGTTTTCAATAAATGCTTGTTTAATTTAATTGAATCAAACATGTTCCTGCTGGCAGTTCTAGCAGTGGAGAAGTCAGCATGGAAGCATCTCCCTCCCCCTTCTTGTCTGTTTTTAGAGGATCAGTTTGCCAGTGGCAGTATGAATACAGAAAAGAATGACAGTCCCACAGTAGGCAAAAACAGCATGGTATGTTCCAACTGAAAGCAGATATAAGCTGGGAGTTGACTCTTTCTAATATTTAGATACATATTTCAGAGTAAAACTTGACTCTGAGATAAAAATTTCAGGTGGGTTTTTATCAATTACATTTCAGCCATCTGGATTTTTGCTAATAGATACCACAGACAACTACAATGTGGATAATAATCAGAAAGTAAAGCATAACTTCCAAGGAATAACAAAGCATATTTTATGTCCTTGAAAACAGCACAAAGCTGAAGGCTAAAGGCTGTTTTATTTGTATGCAGTAATCCACAAGAAATGTGATAAAATCTTTGAAGCGTATTATGCTCTTGTGACATACCAAGAAGAAAAAAGAAAGAAAGAAAGAAAAGAAAATCAAACAAAGCAACAACACAGCTTTGGCTTAAAACATCTGAAAATAGTCATATATGCCTCTGAGTTTATTCATATAAGATTACAACATCATTTGTCAATTTACTTCCAAGAGTACATGCATGAAAAGCAAACTTTACAAAAAAGTATAAAGATGAGAAATGCAGAATGATTTGTGAAATTATTACAAATCAAGAAATTATTTTGTTGTAACAATGGAATAGATGATATGTTAGAAACATTTTCAAAGAGAAGGGTTATTATTTGCATTATCCCTAAATACTTCTGGTCCACAGTATTTTTCAAACATTTATGAAATATTAATATACAACCAGGTACCAAGATCTGATATATGCCATTCAGAATATGATATCTGAGAATGAAGCGATTCTACCTCTTAGAGTTCTTTTCAAGTTTCTTCTCATTCCTCTGCTAAGATTTGAAAGATAGCACTCTAATCAGGAGAAGGGAAAAGTGAATAATGAAAATACATTGAATGCCTTCTATGGCAGGCTAAACTGAATGCCATAGAAGGCATTCAATGTGCTAGTTGTCCACGAAATGTTTTTCTTTTTGGAATGGCTCTAGGCTATTGGCGAGACATGGGCTATATTTTGTAACCCTCCTTGCATTGAAGAATAATCATATACTGATTCTTAAGAGAAAAATGTGAACAAAAGTGATGCAGACTACCTTCAGGGCAAAATTTTAATGAAGAAAACAAGGCTTCTCTGCTGTATGTCTTTCCCTAGGTTTGAATGGAGAGGATTCCACGGTGCTCCGACAGTAAAGCCACAAGGTAGAAGAAGTAAAGTCTTCGACTCATACACAGACAATAGGCAGCCTTCTGACCAGGAATATCTGCAATCGACTGTTGAGTGATGACTTTTATTTTGTTAAACTACTGAAGCTTTACTAACTATAAAACTAAGGGCCAATGGTGACCTTTGTTACTTCAATATTCTAACCAAGTTTGCACAACTTAGAACAACAACAAAACTAGGAGTTTAACCCAGGTCTCCCCGGCTTCAAAATCCAGACTACAAATTTACCCCATACATCATCGTAAGTCATAACATAAACTTTTCAGAAGTATAGGAAACCTTAGAGATAATTAAGTGGAAAATTGCTAATTCTATAAAAGAAAATTATTTACGTGATTTAGTGGAGTTCACATAGGTCTCCAAGCGAAACAGGAAAAGTTTCCTTGTCCCCCTCGCAGGGCATGCAGTGGGGGTGTGGCTCACTTCTTCAGTGCCCTGCTACTCAAACCTCTAGGGGAGCATACAGACCAGCAGGCTGTGGGGCTCCAACTCCACAGCAGTGTCTAAGGGTGAATGTTTACAGCTCCTGAAGGCCCAGTGGGCATGTGTCACACGGTGCTCTTTAGTTTTGCTATTTTAGTTTGCCGTCTATAGGAGACTTGTGTTAACCAGCTCAATTAGACCCTTCACCTTGTGGCAAGGATAGAGGGCTTTCTGTATCCCGGGTTCTTGCCTTGGTGTCCTGGAAGAATTGGATCACACCTGGGCTTGAAGAAGGAGTGCAAGGTCTTATTGAGTGGAAGTAGCTTTCAGCAGATGGGGGAGCCAGAAGGAAGTGGTTTTCCCCTGGAACTGGGTCGATCGGTGGCCCGGGCTGTCCTTTCACTGCGCCAGCCACTCTCCCCGTCTTTCTGGTGGTCAACGGCCTGCCGGCGTTCCGGTGCCTGTCGGTGTGCTCTTCTGCCGGCGTGAACCCCTCAACGTCCTCCTGATGTCTAGCCACTTGTCTTCTTCCGTTGATGTGTTCCTCTGCCATCCAACAGCTTCTGTCTGTCGGCTAGGGTCTCGGGGGTTTTTATAGGCCCAGCATGGGGGCATGGCAGACCAGGGTGGTCTTGGAAAATGCCCACATTTGGGCGCCATGGCAGAAGTGTTTGTCCTCACCTAGGTCCGTGGAGATAGAGTCCTAGCCAGGGACCACACCCTCCTCTACCCAGAACTTCCCTTCCCCACTTCCATATCATTTAAAGGGACCACGCTCTTCCCTTCCCAGCACTCCCTATCATAAGCAACAAATTTGGGAAAAGCAGATCCAATATGCTTTTTACTATATCATAATATTGAAATGAGAAATATTTATTTTTAAAACGCTCCATTTATAATATATATTAATTAATGCAAGGAAGTAATTTTCATTATGTTTAGAATTTATCCCTGACTTTATTACAAAAATATGGGTTTTTTTTGTAAACATATGACAAATATGTTTTTTTCTGTCAGAGGACAGAAAGAGCTTTGCATGTCACTTTCTCTTCTTGTTGATCATGTCTCTTCTGTTTCATGTATTTGTAAGTGTTTTACCCATTGAAAGAAGGTTTCTAATTACTTTTAAGCTACTGGGTTTTCATCATGTCATGCATAAAATACTGTAGCATAAACAAAACTCTTCAACATAGAATCATGAATTGTAGTCATTCAGAAAACTTTTAGAGCTCTTATGTTATAAACTTCTTATTTTACAACTAAGGAAACTGAGGCTTAGAAAGTTGAAATAATTTTCCCAAATATACAAAACTAATAATTCATAGAGCTGAAATAGACTACAGATATCAGCCTTTTTTCCTACCTTACACCCTTAAATATGAAATTGTTTTAGAATTTTTTGGTAACAAATATACCCAAGTCAAAATAAAAAAATCATAGAAATTAAGAAAAATAATAGGGTAATACATCTCAATTTGGATATTCATCCTAGTAAGAAAAAGTCGTGGTAATCAAAGAGAGTATGAGACAATAATTGTAAAATTGACATTAATATCTACTAATAAATGTGTAGTGTAAAACTAGTTCCATTACTAAAATTCCACATAACAATTATCTTTATTATGTCCATGATTCTATTGTAGTTATAGTCTTTTCAGGTCTACTAAAAGAAAGCTTTGTTCTAGTTATAAGAAAGTATATAAACCTTGTTATTTGTTTTTTTTTTCTAACACATTCCCATGAAGTATCATCAAAAAACACTATGTCAGAGAGAACAAAACCTCCCACAATTCTCTTGCTCATTGTGCAATTATCAAAAAAAGTGGTAAAATCTATGCACATTTATTTCCAATTTCAGTTTAAGGGACCGGGATGTGAAATCATAAATCATGAGTCTCTGTAACCGTCTTGCTGGATGAACACCAGCATGACAAACCCTGGAGTGCTCATTAGCCCAAAGTTTTGGCTGCTCAGGACTCACATCAGTTACCCAACAGTGGGCGTTTGATGGGAGAAGTCTTTGCAGGGGCCTCTGAAAACTCCACTACTGAACATTTGCCAACTATAGAATAAAAGCATGTGTTGGTCTTCCAGAAAGAAAATGAGCATTTATTTTCATACTATTATTGAAAGGCTGACAGACGCAGTTATGAAAGTTCTCCAATTAGGGATGGGAGACTGCTATAGGACAGAGATTTATAGGAGAGTGAGCTATAAATTATCACAATTTGGCTTATCTTTCTTTTCTTTTTGTTTTTATTTTTTGTTTGTTCGTTTGTTTGTTTGTTTTGAGAAGGAGTCTCTCACTGTCACCCAGACTGGAGTGCAATGGTGCCATCTCAGCTCACTGCAACCTCCGCTTCCTGGGTTCAAGTGATTCTCCTGCCTCAGCCTCTAAGTAGCTGGGATTACAGGTGCCTGCCATCACATCCAGGTAATTTTTTGTAGTTTTAGTAGAGATGGGGTTTCACTATGTTGGCCAGGCTGGTCTCAAACTCCTGACCTCATGATCCACCTGCCTCGGCCTCCCAAAGTGCTGGGATTACAGGCGTGAGCCACTGCGCCCGGCCTGGCTTATCTTTCTTACTAGATCATTGCATTCGGTGGACTTAAGTGCAAGTGTTGAAAGGCACTGAAGTGTGATGTGTTTTGCTTAAGAACATAGAGAAAGTAAATACAAAAATAAATAATAATGAATGTAATTAAGACTATGGAGAATCCAGCTGAACTAGAAAAAAAAAAAAAAACCCTTAATTAAACTAAGCTCTAATTTTACAAGCCAAAATTTAATAATTTAATGGGGGTCATTTCCAAACTACCAGGATCAAATTGTTACTAGTGATCTAAGCTTCAAGAGGTAAAGAACCATTATCTAACCTTACTTTTCTGTACAATTTTCTTTACAATATTATGGAAACTAGTGTTATGTTTTAGTCACAACTGAAACTAGAAACTTTTAACTTGGGCCTCAGAGAGCACCTAACTCCACCACCTTCCCAAAGGAACAAAGATTTTGGATAGAAGTGTTGCACCTGCAAGGCCGGGCATGGTAGCTCATGCCTGTAATCCCCCTACTTTGGGAGACTGAGGCAGGCAGATGACTTGAGGTCAGGAGTTCGAGACCAGCCTGGCCAACCTGGTGGAAAAACCCCGTCTCTACTAAAACTACAAAAAAAATTAGCCAGGTGTGGTGGCATGTGCTTGTAATCCCAGATACTCGGGAGGCTGAGGCAGGAGAATTGCTTGAATCTGGGAGGCGGAGGTTTCAGTGAGCCGAGTTCATGCCACTGCACTCCAGCCCGGGCAACAAGAGTGAGACTCTGTCTCAAAAAAAAAAAAAAAAAAAGTGTTGCACCTGCCAACAGTTACTGGTTTTGAGAGACAGTTGGGAAAATTTTCCTCATCCTGTACTCTCATTTTTCATTGCCCAAATTTAGTTCCTTTCCTAAGTGGGCCCTTCCACTACACTACTACTCGATTCCTCTGCTATGCAACACTGAATATCTCATTGATATAGCTCTTTATCCTACATAGCAGTAGAGTCTGATGGCCCCAATTTCTCTACATTCAGAGACATCTTTCTAATATTCAGATTACAGTTGCTGTGCTCTGTCTGACATATGGTAGCTGGTTGTTTGAGGCAGAGGGGTATATTATATGGAGGCTGTATCTGAAGCTTCAAGATCATTTTAGTATTTAGAAACTCGAGGGTACTGCCAGTTACTATAAAAGGAGCAGATTTGAGAGTTTCCAAAACTTTAGAAACAGTGCCTTGCCTATAAAATTAGTGATGAAAAGTGGTCTACCCAGATGTTCAGCTTCCAATGGCCATTTCAACACTTTGGATTAAGTCATTGTTGGCTGCCTACAATAGCCACAGAACAGGCTTGACTAAGAACCTGGATTCTGAAGCTGAGTAGGACTGGCAAAGGGGTAGCTCCTGCAAGTTCTCAGTAAACTTGTTGCCTTCATTAATGAGACTCAAGTCTCTCTAAATCAAGACTTTAAGAATAATCTCTGGTATCCTCAGTTCTGCTACACATAACATGCATTGGAGGAAAAAAATGAACAAAATGATAGGAAATATATTCACTATATCAATGTGATCATGAAATAATGTAATGTGAATTGGGCACTTTACAAATATGATTGTCCTTATAGGATGTGATTCTATGGATGAGAGAACAGAAAGTGACTGACATTCGCTTGTTAAACGCTTTAGTTAATAAACAGGATGCTTACTTTCACTTGAGCATCACGAATTGTTTTGATGCAACTTGATGCTGGAGCACAGACGTCAGGCAAATTATGCCTTTTAGGCCTGGCCCCTGGCCTTTCTAAGTTCCATGGAAATGTGGGATGATTTTCTATTCCAGATTAGCTGGGGCAAAGCAGAGAGGATTCTGAGGGAGGCATCTTTGCAAGAAGAGTGTCTTTCACGATTTAATTTCCATAGCAATTTAAGGAAATGGTGTGGGGGCGGGGACAGGCAGCGAGATGGTAGAATAATTGCTCAGATCTGACAGGGTGTGAGAAAGCTGAGCAGTTTCATGTGCATAATATTAACCTCCACACATTTCCAAAATGGCCTCTTTATCCAGCAAGAATATTCTCAACATCTATGAATAGCAATTTTGAAACTGAGTGGCATCATGACAGGTCAGAAAATGCCACAGGGCATAACAATGTATATATTTTCAAACTCAATCTGAAGTTTCTTGTAACATCAAGTTAAGTGGTTTTAAAATATATACTGACATCTCTCAAAGATTATAAACTTGTAGTTACTTCTGCCTTCTGTTTTATTAGAAATTCACAGTGACAACAGTCAAAATAAAATCTGAGTATGGCTATACACTAAGATGATTCTTTTACACGGAATTTAAACATGTAAAAAGTGGTAAAATTTTGGTGGTTAGACAGAATTCAGTCTTTTATAAAATAGCTTGTGTTTATGAACATGGCGCTATGCATTACACAGAAGACACAAGGTGATAGTATTTCAAATGATGACTATGAGGTCAGGTGAAGAAGTGACTAAAGCATTATCTTTGAAACCAGATTCGTGGGGATGTTAGTCCCAGTTCTGCCACTCACTGACAATGAGAATTGGGTGAATCAATTAACCTCCTGGATCTCCATTTCCTTGCTTGCAACAACAACGATAATACCACTTTATAGGATTATCAAGAAAACCAGTTTCAGCATAGGTGAGGTTTATCTCACAAGACTGTATTATAGAAGGCACTCAATAAATGTTTCCTCTTATTTATTTTTATCCACAAAGAACCACATGCTTTTTTTCATTCTGCCTGCCTTGTAAAATTAGATAATAAGATTACAATGTATTAAATGAATAATGTGATTCTTATTTTCTTGATCATTAAAAAAATAAGTTAACTTCAGGTGAAATAATGTTGACCAAATTACAATTCTTAGTTGACTTGATAACATAGTTGCTGACTCTCTGACTCCTTCTGTGCTGTAAACACAACCTGAGTCCTTCTAAGAATAATAGCTTGAAACTTAAATTTAAAATTAGGGCAGCCTGGGCAACGTAGCAAGATCTCATCTTTACACAAAAATGAAATATTAGCTGGGCATGGTGGCACACACTTGTGGCCCCATTTACTCAGGAGTCTGAGCTGTGAGGATCACTTGAGCCAGGGAGGTCGAGGCCACAGTTGGGTGTGATTGGGCCACTGCACTCCAGCCTGGTGACAGAGTGAGACCCTGTCTCAAAAGAAACATAAAATTAAACAGGAAAAATGTTTTAAAATGCATACTGATTGGATGAACCAAAATATTTAAAAAGTAGATCCTAGAATATAGTTTTTGAAATTTCTATCTTTAAAAAAAATCATTTTACGTAAAATGACTTCTTTTATTTCAGAGACAAAAAAAATCAAGCTCAATTTGGGTCACTCCACTCCTCAGGCTAAATAGCTGTCGGCCTCTCTGTAGCATATGACAAAATGCCCAAATTCTTACCTGAACGTTCAATAAATTGTCTCATTGTTTCTTCTATCCATAACTTTGTTCCATTGTTTCTTCTACCACATTTTCCACACATCATTTATGTATACCAATGTGTCACTCAAAATGAGCTTCTCATTTCACACATGTCATAATTGAAGACCTCTGTGGATGCAATCACTGTATTTAGAGTATTTTAGAATCTCCTTTACCATTCTCTCACCATCTACACATCTTAATCCCCTAAATTCCTAAAATGTCAGTGCAAATAACATGTTTTCCTCAAATCCATTCCAAATTTACATTCCTTCTCTGAAATCTTAGAGAAATTCTTCCTTTCTCTCTCAATGGATTATAATGGGAGATTGTATCTCTTTTTGTTTTATTACATTTGCTTATTTGTGTCTTTCCACTGGATTGTAAAATCCTTGATAGTAGAAACCACGTAATTTATCTTGATCTGAAGAGGGAGTATAAAGTTAAAAGGTGCAGATCTTAGAGAAAGACCTTCCCAGCTTTGACACACATTTCATTGACCCCTGTGTGGCATTGAACGAATTAAATGTGCTCTCTTAGCCTTACCTTCACTGCATAAAAATTTGTACAGTTAAAAAAAATGAGTGAATGTATACTTTCATAATATAGAAGCAATGAGGGTAAGGGAAAAAAAACAATTGTTCTGCAAGATTTGAAATTGTTCAATGATTAAAAACAAACAAACAAATAAAAAACTATCAAAGAGCTATGTCTTATTTCCAGATCATTTACCAAAGCTGCTTTTCAGAAAACCGAAGGGAAAAGTTGAAAAGAGCATGTAAAAGGGCAAAGAGCTTTGGAGTGACAGACAAGAAATCTTAGCGAACGTGTCCCTGATTCTACTACTTGATGGCTGTGTAATCTCAGGCAAAACCTTCACCAATCGAAACTTCACCTTCCACCTCCCCAATATGAAGTGAACGTACGAGAGGTATTAAGTTCTTACAAATTCTTCCTCTTGTGGTAGTAACAGTTGTCCAGTTCAAACTAGAGGCAAATAATAACCAAGAAGTAAGCAGAAATGCCCAATTCCCACTTCAAGGTCAGAAGACTGCAGTGTAAGCCATTCCATGGAACAGGATACCAAAAGCTCAGACGTCATTTCTGCAACAAAGCCTTCCTTAAAGCTACTATCTAGCCCAAGGCATAGTCCTCCTTCTGCTATGAACCAACTTTTGTTTGTACTTTTTCTCTGTCACTAATCACCTTGTATTTTCTTTATCTATCTAGGATGTCTGTCTCCTCTCACAATCTATGGATTTCTTGAGGATATGGATCATATGTATTATTATGTTCATTACCCCATACAGCTTCTAGCTCAATAAATGTTTCATTATGAATGAGTGAATCAATGAATGAATGAATAAGTGAATAAATAAAAACTTAGAAGAAACAAAAGTTATTAAAGACCCCCATAACGGAATTTTATATATATGTCAACTAACGTATATTAAAAGTAGTTGCAATATGTATATATAATTTCAACAATTTTTACCTGGTTGCTTCATGCCTTGAAACATACCTTTCTATTCCATTTGAATGGTATAATTTGCTATGCTTGAACTACTTTAGCTGTGCGTTTTCTTGTTAGGGAGCTATAAGATAAAGGAAGAAACAGGCACAAGCTTCTGCTGTATCGTTCGCTTGCTCTTTCCAAGTCATGAATATCAACCATAGGCTAATTTTGCTATCGTGCTTTCTGACATTTTATTTTTAGGCTTTTATAATAATGAACATTGATCTTTCTGTTTAAGAAAATGTTTTGTACATTACACCATTTAAAAAGCCTAGTTAATGACTTCTCATCAGTATAAATTACAAACTATTTCCCAACAACAACGGAAGGAACTGTCTCAGTATATTTATATAGGAAGGTGACGGTTGCTCAAGTGTAGGTGACTTACTATCAAATACCAAAATAAATTCACTGAAAAAATAATGTGGGCCGTGTGCGTTAGCTCATGCCGGTAATCCCAGCACTTTGGGAGGCCGAGGCGGGAAGATCACCTGAGGTCAGGAGTTCAAGACCAGCCTGGTCAACAAGGTGAAACCCCATCTCTAATAAAAATATAAAAATTACCTGGGCATGGTGGCACATGCCTGTAGTCCCAGTTACTCAGGAGGCAGAGGCAGGAGAATCACTTGAACCTGGGAGGTGGAGGTTGCAGTGAGACAAGATCATGCCACTGCACTCCAGCCTGGGCGACAGAGTGATATTTCATCTCAAAAAAAAAAAAAAGTATGTATGACTCGCTAAATTCTGGTAACAAGATAATGCCTGACAAAAATCAATAAATTAGTAGATGATGTTCGTTAAGTTTTCTCTCCATGACGTCACTCACTTTAATGAACTGATGTCTACTATTATTAGCTAACATTTCTTAAAAGTAGTTACAAAAGAAATTCATCTTGGAAACCAAAGATTAATGATAAACAGAACTTTATTTACCTAGTAATTTTGATATGAAAACAGTTCTTAAAGAGGGCTTAACAACTGCTGTCAAAAATAAACTTTCCAAAAGAATTCTAACCTTTTTTTTTTTTTTTTTTTTTAAATGGAGTCTCTCTCTATCACCCAGGTTGGAGTGCAGTGGCATGATTTTGGCTCACTGCAACCTCCGCCTCCTGGGTTCAAGCAATTCTCCTCCCTCAGCCTCTCAAGTAGCTGGGATTACAGATGCGTGCCACCACACCCGGCTAATTGTTGGTTTTTTCAATACCATATGGCTATATACCTACAGCACACAGCCCTTCTTCTCACACTCATATCAAATCCTGCTATAAGATTTTTTTTTTTTTTTGAAACAAGATGTCCCTCTGTTGGCTAGAGTGCAGTGATGTGGGTAGCTAGGGCTATAGATATGTGCCACAACACCAGGTTAATTAAAAAAATATATATGTATACACACACATACATACACACACGCATGCATGCGCACATACACACACTGTAGAGATGAGGTCCAGGCTGGTCTTAAACTCCTGTACTCAAGTGATCCTCCCACCTTGGTCTCCAAAAGTGTTGGGAGTACACGTGTAAGCCACTGTGCCCAGCTCTAAGAGTCTTGATTTGTACTGAAAACATTCTGTAGGGACATCTTCCCAGGGTATTTGCATTCTCAAGAGGAAGAAAAGGTACTTCGATCTATCAGTTTAGTTTTAAATGCTAACAAAAATGAGAAGCAAAAGCATCCAGGATTGTCTATGGATGAGGAACATTTCCAGGGTTCCTGAAGTCATATGCACTACTTGGCCTCTTGTGCCTTGGCATTCAGTTGAATTAACACCTCAGCCATCACTGTGTCATACTCCATAGGAACAATATTATAATTAAAGATGTAATCTTTTAGTGATAGATTATTATGATAATAATAAGCTACATTGCTCATGTGTTTGGTTTATTGGTAGATGACTTTGTCTAACTAGCAAGTGGATACATGAGGACAGGACATGTGGTATATGTAAAGATGATTTCTGACCCAGAGTACACACAATTAACAAGAGCTCCTGCTGTGGGATGAATACAGTGCAGACTCCATACCTGGAATTTTTTTCTCAAAACAATACAAAACCCCAAGGGTTTAATTAGTTTATCTGGAAACCACAGCTAGTTTTTAAAGGCATTTAAAGAGACCTCTGACTCTAATACCTATGGGAACCAAAGCTCCTTGATGTCTTTCTCAAACTAAATCTCCTGTTTGATACATACTAAGCTATAGTCATCCTGGTGACTTAAAAAGCATGATGAGTATAACCTGGATATATTTAGTAAGTTACATAATATTATGCAACTCTATTTGTGCCTGAAAGAACATGAAAATGTTTCCTCTGCTGACATCAAATACTTCACGTGTTCCATTTCATTTTGGTAGTGCTTTCAAAGCCTCTTGAAATTTGGGGCACTCGTTTGAAAAATTATTTGATTAAGGGGTATACAGTTAATTGTTTTTTGCATTTGAATTTATTGCATAAATGTTCAAATGTTTTTTAAAAAGGATTGTATGTAGTAAAAACCTGATGCCATGGGAGGTATCTCAATCTTTCATATGAGCAGTAGTATTGTATTTCTAAGGAGGTTTTCCTTCCTAAAACTCTCAATAAATTTGGTATTGATGGAACATATCTCAAAATAATAAGAGCTATTTATGACAAACCCACAGCCAATATCATACTGAATGGGCAAAAATTGGAAACATTCCCTTTGAAAACTGGCACAAGACAGGGATGCCCTCTCTCACCACTCCTATTCAACATAGTGTTGGAAGTTCTGGCTAGGGCAATCAGGCAAGAGAAAGAAATCAAGGGTATTCAGTTAGGAAAAGAAGAAGTCAAATTGTCCCTGTTTGCAGATGACATGATTGTATATTTAGAAAACCCCATTGTCTCAGCCCAAAATCTCCTTAAGCTGATAAGCAACTTCAGCAAAGTCTCAGGATACAAAATCAATGTGCAAAAATCACAAGCATTCTTATACACCAGTAACAGACAGAGAGCCAAATCATGAATGAACTTCCATTCACAATTGCTTCAAAGAGAATAAAATACCTAGGAATCCAACTTACAAGGGATGTAAAGGACCTCTTCAAGGAGAACTACAAACCACTGCTCAGTGAAATAAAAGAGGACACAAACAAATGGAAGAACATACCATGCTCATGGATAGGAAGAATCAATATTATGAAAATGGCCATACTGCCCAAGGTAATTTATAGATTCAATGCCATCCCCATCAAGCTGCCAATGACTTTCTTCACAGAATTGGAAAAAAAACTGCTTTAAAGTTCATATGGAACCAAAAAAGAACCTGCATTGCCAAGACAACCATAAGTCAAAAGAACAAAGCTGGAGGCATCACACTACCTCACTTCAAACTATACTACAAGGCTACAGTAACCAAAACAGCATGGTACTGGTACCAAAACAGAGATATAGACCAATGGAACAGAACAGAGCCCTCAGAAATAATACCACACATCTACAGCTATCTGATCTTTGACAAACCTGAGAAAAACAAGAAATGGGGAAAGGATTTCCTATGTAATAAATGGTGCTGGGAAAATTGGCTAGCCATAAGTAGAAAGCTGAAACTGGATCCTTTCCTTACTCCTTATATGAAAATTAATTCAAGATGGATTAGAGACTTAAATGTTAGACCTAATACCATAAAAACCCTAGAAGAAAACCTAGGGAATACCATTCAGGACATAGGCATGGGCAAGGACTTCATGTCTAAAACACCAAAAGCAATGGCAACAAAAGCCAAAATTGACAAATGGGATCTAATTAAACTAAAGAGCTTCTGCACAGCAAAAGAAACTACCATCAGAGTGAACAGGCAACCTACAGAATGGGAGAACATTTTTGCAATCTACTCATCTGACAAAGGGCTAATATCCAGAACCTACAAAGAACTCAAACAAATTTACAAGAAAAAAACAAACAACCCCATCAAAAAGTGGGCAAAGGATATGAGCAGACATTTCTCAAAAGAAGACATTCATACAGCCAACAGACATATGAAAAAATGATCATTATCACTGGCCATCAGAGAAATGCAACTCAAAACCACAATCAGATACCATCTCACACCAGTTAGAATGGCAATCATTAAAAAATCAGGAAACAACAGGTTTTGGAGAGGATGTGGAGAAATAGGAACACTTTTACACTGTTGGTGGGATTGTAAACTAGTTCAACTGTTGTGGAAAACAGTATGGCGATTCCTCAAAGATCTAGAACTAGAAGTACCATATGACCCAGCCATCCCATTACTGGGTATATACCCAGAGGATTATAAATCATGCTGCTATAAAGACACATGCACACGTATGTTCATCGTGGCACTATTCACCATAGCAAAGACTTGGAATCAACCCAAATGTCCATCAGTGACAGACCAGATTAAGAAAATGTGGCACATATACACCATGGAATACCATGCAGCCATAAAAAAGGATGAGTTTGTGTCCTTTGTAGGGACATGGATGCAGCTGGAAACCATCATTCTCAGCAAACTATCACAAGAACAGAAAACCAAACACCGCATGTTCTCACTCATAAGTGGGAACTGAAGAATGAGATCACTTGGACAGAGGAAGGGGAACATCACACACCGGGGCCTTTTATGGTGAAGGGGGAGGGGGGAGGGATTGCATTGGGAGTTATACTTGATGTAAAGGACGAGTTGATGGATGCTGACGAGTTGATGTGTGCAGCACACTAACATGGCACAAGTATACATATGTAACAAACCTGCACGTTATGCACATGTACCCTAGAATTTAAAGTATAATAATAATAATAAAATACATTTAAAAAATAAAAAAACCCCCTTTGGATCTGCAAGTCTGTCACGAATTCTGCTTCTTAGAATGGCTCTCAGCCAGGTAAACCTGTATCACATGGTCTGTGGCACAAGTCTCTTTATAGATTCATTGATTGCAATCATTAGTAGTCTGCTGAAAACTGGAATGAAATAGCTATGAAGTAACAGATACTTGTTTATCTTTCCTCAAACAGACAACACCACAGCTACAACTCTCTTTGAAATAACTATGGCATCATGCTCTAATCACAGTTTATGCAAACACCGTACAGTTGTAGAGTGCTCCTCAAGACATTTTTATACAAATTAATTTATTCAATTTTTGAAAGCAACACATGGGTTTTAACCATAGATAGAATGATAATATTCATTCTGCAGATGAAGACATTGAGGTCTCTACAGGCTGAAAACTTGTTTATGACCACAAAACCAGTAAATGGTGAAACTTCGCTTTTGTATAGCAGGCTGTGGACATAGGCATATGATGATCACAGTTTTAAGTATTCATGGGCCCTCAACAAGGAACATGATTTGTACAAATTTATACAATTTTTGGTCAAAACTTTGAAAAATACTGTGTCTACTAAGACTGATGCTCAGATATAAGTCGGTTACTAGTGAGTGGACCTAGCTACTGCCCAGCAGCTGCATATCAACTTAATTTTATTTTTTATTACTTATCACTATTTTCATAAGGATATAAATAAATCACATACATATTGTGAGTTATTCATTTGTTCATCCAAAAGAAATACCTACTAATCAACTCTGTGAGGAGTGCTAAAACAGTGCTGACTTGATTCATGAATTCGATAAGCCTGCGCCTATGGAGCAGCTACTAAGCAAGAAATTAGTAACAAGCTATGATGAGAATTATAAGATTAGATGATTTTTATAAAACTGTGAGATCTAAACTAGGCATTGACCAGAAATTTCTCCATGGAAACGGTGAGATATGAAGAATAAATAGGAATTCCACAGTTTAAAGAGAGAAGGAAAAAATAAACAACATTTATTTTATTTTTTGTTTTACTTTACTTCCTTGTGTGAAAGAAAGTATATTTAATGATAATAATGTTTATAAATTTAGGGATTTGCCACAGTCTCAGGATGTACCATTGTGAATGTCAAGGGTATATTCTTTCCTGAGTTTTCCTTTACCTACTTAATTGGGTTGGTTAGAACATGATGCACTTAGAAAGTCATGAATTTGATTGCATTCCTAAATGATGATGTTTTGCCTTGTCCCAAGTATGCAATCTGTGGTCATAACTCTGTCATAAGAAAGATTGCCTAAGAGAATGTGGATGCAATAGTGAAATTTAATTACTAGTGTTCAAAAAAAAATTGAAGTACAGATGCTACTAACATCATATACTTTTCTGTTTACCTTACATTAAAGACATCAGCTTATTATACAGTTTATACACATACTATAAAAACAGTCAGAGTCTTATATTTCTTTCTGTGGTGTTTGGAACAAAGAATTCATGTTAATTTGTATTGCTTCTTATAAACATTCTAATTTTTTTCAAAGTGTCACTAAGAATTTTGCAAGATTAGCACTATATGTGCTTGAATATTCAGTAGTTATAGTACTACATTTTACATAACATCTGTTGGAAATATCATTATGTAGCATTGTGTGGTTCTAATTGATAGCATATTTTAAAAAGTCAAATCTACATTTAAAATTTCTTTTTTGCATAATGGACAACCCCAGCTCCACACCAAGATTATGTTCAGGGAAAGTAGAGTACAATTAACACAAAATACAAATAATATATATAAAAAGAAATATATTTTAAAATATACCCTGAAATAGTGATATTATTCAGGTTATTTCATTTATGAGATCTTATAATGGTGCTTTAGAATAGTAACCAATTTGTAGAAAACACAGAATGTCAAAATTGATGCAACTTTTTTTTCTTGAGACCAAGTTTCACTCTTATTGCCTAGGCTGGAGTGCAATGGTGTGACCTCAGTTCACCACAACCTCTGTCTCCCAGGTTCAAGCGATTCACCTGCCTCAGCCTCCCGAGTAGCTGGAATTGCAGGCATGCATCACCAGGCCCAGCTAATTTTTATTTTTAGTAGAGACAGGCTTTCTCCATGTTGGTCAGGCTGGTCTTGAACTCCCGACCTCAGGTGATCCGCCTACCTTGGCCTCCCAAAGTGCTGGGATTACAGGCATGAGCCATCATGCCCGGCCCTGATGTAACATTTTAAGGACAACTCTTTTTATAAATGAGAAAACTCATTTAGTTAAGTGCAAAGGTCATAATGCTAGTTAGTAGTAATGCTGGAATAACTCAAATATCTTGACTCAAAGTCTAGTTCTCCTCGGGCTTCCCCGTGCTACCAGCTTTCTATTTCATAGAAAGTTCAAAATATTTTCAAATGTTTCACTTTCAAATGATTCTTTAACCATTTTGAATGCATATCTGTGTATAGTATGTACATAAAAACAGAATTGAACCTATAACTCAAGAAAAATCAAATCATATCGTCCATTGCTTTTGACCTTTGTGGATACTAGGATGGTTACTAAATAGTTTAAGAATCATTGCAAAGATATCTTGTGACACAACAGTGAAGAATAGGAAATTAACAGAACTGATAGGAAGTCAGAGATATCAACATCCTTGATTATATCTTTCTGTATAACTAGCTATCATCTACATATCTATCTAGCCATCCATCTAGTTATGTGACCCATTTCCCTATGTATTTATGTAAGACGTATGTTTATATGTATGTATGTATGTATCTATCTGTCTACCTATCTGCTATCTACCTTGCTGTCTGTAAAGAAGCTGAAATTACTGTATTGCCATGAATGAAAAGGCAGTTATAAATTCTATACTGAGTAGTTAAGTCATTTCTTTTCATGGCCATAATTAAAGCCAGAGGATAAAAACTCTCTCGTCTCCCTCTACCCTCTTCTCTCCCCTTCTTTTAGCCATATTCCATTTCAATGAGCTATGTGAATAACTGCTGGATAGAGTAGGTGGAGGCAACTCCAAA
The DNA here is from genome assembly GCF_008728515.1 of Papio anubis. NCBI lineage: Eukaryota > Metazoa > Chordata > Mammalia > Primates > Cercopithecidae > Papio > Papio anubis. The sequence continues at coordinate 112,597,556 of NC_044977.1, read as the reverse complement.
TCAAACTAGGAAGAAGACACTGAATCTGTCCTAAGTATTGACCTGTGTGTACATATATATACTATCCTAAGTATTGACCTGTGTGTGTATATATATACAGTCATGTGTCATGTAACAACAGAAATATGTTTTGAGAAATGTATCATTAGGCAATTTTGTCATTGCACAAATATCACAAAGTGTGTTTACATAAACTCAGATGATTTAGCCTACAAACACCTATGCTATTTGGTGCAAATGTGCCTAGGCTATAAACCTGTACAGCATGTTACTATACTGAATACCATAAGCAATTTTAACATGATATTTGTGTTTCTAACCATGTTTAAGCACAGACAGGGTACAGTAAAAGCACGGTATTATGATATTACAGGATCACTGTTGTACATGTGGTATGTCATTGAACAAAACAACATTAAGTGGCACTTAATTGTAATTGTTTATAATTGTTATTGAACAAAGTTCGGCCTGAAAGTTGACATGCAAAATTACACAACAAAGAACTCAAGATAAAATTGCAAGACTCCTTATATGTGAAGAATCAATGGACACTAGGCTGGCAACACTGTTCTTAGAAGACCTTTTGGGTGGGCGGTCAGAGTGCTTCTATTGTGATAAGAATGTAGCAGAAATTCAGTCATCTGGATGAGGAAGGGCAGTGCTCACGTTAGGGACAGAGGCCTTTATGTACATCTAGTAGAGAATGAACATCGGGAAGGTATGGAACAAGGCCTCTGATAATGAGCTAGGAGACAAACTCCGGTTACTAGAACTGCAGTACAAGAATAAGAATGAAAGCGGAGGTGAATTGAGATTTAAACCAATAGGAGTGTTCCCGGCAATAGAACTGCCTAAGCCCCAGGGCCCCAAGCAAAATATAAACTCAGATACACGGGACTTAACTTGCTGTAGTCTTACAACTTTGACTCTAAATCATACCACCAAATGATGCTGCCTCATCCTAAATCTATCTCCATTTTCTAAGCAAGTAAGTAATGTGGATACGTGTCTATATGTATATTCTCACTTGGGATTGTCTTTCATTTTTCATTTAATTTCGATTTCTTTAAGTTTTTCTTTAGATTTTTATGGATTCCTTTTCTGTTTCATATCAAATTACAGTCATTATCTAAAACACCAATGTGAAAATTTATTGAAAATTTATCCTGTAATTTATTTTGTGATTTTTTTTTTTACCTCTACTAGTTATTTGGCAAATTAAAATATGGTAACTGTGCTGATATATAAAATGACTGAATTCAAGATGAATGCTGTATAATGTCTGTTGACCACAGTCTCAACAAATACCTCAATGACATATGCCTTTGAGTAGATATTTTAATTGTAGTATTCTTTTCCTAACATGGGAGACAGAAACAAAAACACAGGAAATAGGAAAACATGTTTCTGAGTCATATCTTAGTATGACTACATTATGTTTTAAATTTGTAGGCTAGGCCAAGAACACTAAATTGTAGAACCAATTCCTACAGCAATTGGTCATATAAAGTAATAAGATATTTCTCCAAAGGATTCAAAGCAGTTTTTACACTGAATGTAACTAAACCCTTTTGAGATACGTAGAAAATGATTATAAACATTTTCATTATGTAAATAAAAAGATGAAACACACGGTGTTCATACAGTAAGAATTCCAAATTTAGATGAAGGCATGAGTCTAAATCAACCAAAAATGTAATATTCATATTACTTTTTTTTTTTTTTTTGAGATAGAATCTCACTCTGTCACCCAGGCTAGAGGGCAGTGGTGCGATCTTGGCTCACTGCAACCTTTGCTTCCCGGGTTCAAGTGATTCTCCTGCCTCAGCCTCCCAAGAAGCTGGAATTACAGGCACCCGCCACCATACTCAGCTCTTTTTTTTTTTTTTTTTTTTTGGAATTTTAGTAGAGGTGGGGTTTCACTATGTTGGCCAGGCTAGTTTCGAATTCCTGACCTCAAGTGATCCACCCACCTCGGTCTCCCAAAGTGCTAGGATTACAGGTGTGAGCCACCATGCCTGGCCTCATATTACATTTTGAATATTTTATATAAGCAACAGAAAAAAATGTTGCCTAGATTAAACCAAAAGATAACATGCATAGGGAGGAGAAGGAAGAAACATAGAAGGGCAGCTGATGAATCAGACTCAAAAGACAGTTTTGAGGATCCAACAACTGGGAGCTAACTGTCTGCGTCATCTGTTTACCATCACATGACTTATTTATTTATTTTTTTTCAAAGTGTCAGGAGAAAATTGGATTGCTTTTGATACAGGCAAGTTCTTGACTTCATCCTGGAAAGAATTCAAGAGCTGGCTGCTGGTAAAAGAAAACAGCTTTATTGAGGCAGTTGCAGGGTTAGAGCACTGTGACTGCTCCTGCTTAAGGAACAGGCTATTCAGAATTAGCTAGAAAATGGGTGATAACTTTTGGGCATTGCAATGACAATGGTAAACTGTCATGGTGCTGATAGGCATGTCTTATGGAGCTGTGCTTTCAGGGTCTCTTCGCAGTTCTGGGGAGTCTACAGTCTTATCCGGAGTCTAGTCCCACCTACTGAGTCTAGTCTCACTTTAGTTTGGATCAAGCATTTGCCATTTGGCTAGAAAAACTTCATTAGTAGTTCTGTCAATCCAGTATGTATTCTGAGCAAACTATATATATATATATATATATATAATATATTATGTATACATATATTATATATACATATATAAAAACATATATAAATATACATAATCTTTAAACCAAAAGATTAGAAAAAAAATAACAAAATATTAATAAGGTAATTAATATGACAGTAATTATTTTTTCTTATGTTTTTCTGTTTTCCAAGTTTTGTACATTAAGAGTTGTTTTGTGTTCAGAAAAGTAGCATTTATTTAAAAATAATGGTTCATGAAACACAGCAAAGATAATTTACTTCAAGGGGAGTTGAGTTTATTATCTTATTTTCCTTAAACTCACCTACTGATCATATCCCACGGATGTGGAGACCAGTACTATGAATATTCTTCTGTCTGAAAATTGGTACTACACAAAATGCCTCACCTATACATGTTTTTCTCTTTCTTTTCATATGTTCCCAGGCTGCTCTTTTTCCTTTCGTTGAAAATGGGATGTTTTATTTTGTACCAGCATGTTAACCTTTCCTTTTACGTTTTCCCTACTAAGTTTAGATACATTAAAGCACAGCTTTTTTTCATCTTTCAAGTGTATCTTTTGTTAATATCAATTGATTACTAAAATATTTTGTTGAAAATAATTTTATTTTTAATTAACTGTGGGTCACCTTTAAAACAGTAATATAATAATTTCCATTTTAACTTTTGAGTTGATAATTTATGCTACATTTGCTTTTTCCATTAAACACGGAACAGAGCAGTCAACTCAAAAACAAATTCCAAAAGAATTTGACAGGATATAAAAATGGTTTTTGAAGTTTATTGGAAAGGAATCTCTTAAGCTAGGATCACAGCCTTAGGTGATTGTGAGGAAGATGGCTAGCCCAGAAGGAGCCCAGCCAGAGCAGTAATGAGAGGGTTGTTTTTCTACCTTTTGAAGGACTGGAGTGGAAGAATGAAAAATATTTACCAGAGACAAATAATTGGGGTAGATCTACCTGGAACATATTTAGAATCTACTTTTTATCTTTCAGGCCTATGGAGTTTGCTCAAAGTTGTGGAGTAGTAATAGCTATCACTTAAAACATTTTTGAAATTATATTATAGTTCTTATGCATTTGTAATCATAATTCTAAAATGATAATTTTTAAATGTTAAGTTTTTTCATATTAGTCAAGTATTATGTTGGTATGGTAGAAACACCACAGGTCAGAAGTACAAACAATTTTATAATTTCCTCCTTCTGCCATATTCTGGCTTGATGACCGTGGATTTTTTACTTAATGTAAGTACAATTTCCTCTACTGAAGAAAAAGATTTAGGACCAGCTGCTGCCATTCATAACTGATAGGGTCATTATGTTGATTATCATTATGTGAATTCATTGAAATATATTTTTGAAATGCTTGAAAAAACTATAAACTTTCATAGAAATGTAAGGTGGTAATACTGTTGCCATTATTATTATCATCATAAGTGTAAAATGAGAGACTTGAGTTTCTAAATCATTTTTAACTTCTGAACTATTGATATGTATCATTTTTAACAAACATTTCAAAACAGCAGTAATGTAAGCATCAATAATAGTTTCTTGATCAATGAAAAAGAATATTATGTAAATCCCATGAGTTTTGATTTGTGTACATTATTTTGAAAAATTGATTTAAAAGCTGTCTTTGAAAATGGATGACATTTACAGCAGCTTCCTATGAATTCTTCATGATTTTAGTACTCTTGAAAGTGACAGATTGACAGCACCAGTTACTGTTTAGCTCTAGGAAAAGGCATCAGCAATTAAAACTTCTAAAGGTCTTGGTGAAGTGCCACCTCACAACACAAAAGGATGGTGGTTTGGTCTCCACAGGCTGTTTAATTCTGCAGGGACTCCCAGAAAGGGCCTCATTTGCACTAGTGGTTTTCATGTCACAATCCATTAAGAGTTCAAATGGAGTCTGCTGATTTGCCTTATGGGCTGTGGAACAATACTGTAGAGCAAGAGAGAGCAGAAACAAGCCCTGGAATGGGAAGGCTTATATCAAGTCAGGTTGGATGGGTGGGGATCAGCCACGTGACCTCTACGAGAGACTAGTATACAGACCGGAGAGGTGGCACACTTTTTCTATAAAGTTCCAACTGGTAAGTATTTTCAACTTTGTAGGTAACATACAGCTTCTGTCTCACATTATGGTGGGGGAGGGGGGAGTGGTTGTGTGTGTGTGTGTGTTTTACAACCCTTTAAAAATCTAAAACTTATTTTTAATGAGGGGGCCCTAAAAAATCATGTCATGGATTGAATTTGGCCCACTGGCTTAGTTTGTGGACCCCTGTTATATACAAACAAAGACATTTGTCCATGTCAGTCATGACAGTGACTCTCAGAATATGCTCTACCTTACTCCAGCTTCTTCAAACTTTCTCAAAGTTTTGCTCATAGTTCCATACAATTTAATAATTAGAACTTTATACCTCTGGCTTTCTAAATTTCCCTTTCTAAAAATGAACATTACATACCAGCGAAAAAATTAAAACCTAACTGTGATTGTTAATATTAACTGTTAACTTGATCGGATTGAAGGATTCAAAGTATTGTTCCTGGGTGTATCTGTGAGGGTGTTGCCAAAGGAGATTAACATTTGAGTCAGTGGACTGGGAGAGGCGGACCCACCCCCAATCTGGGTAGGTGCCATCTAATCAGCTGCCAGGGAGGCTAGAATAAAGCAGGCAGAAGTAAGTAGAATGGGCAGACTTGCTGAGTCTTCCAGCCTTTGTGTTTCTTCCATGCCGGATGCTTCCTGCCCTCGAACATCAGACTCCAAGTTCTTCAGCTTTTGGACCCTTGGACTTACACCAGTGGTTTGCCAGGGGCTCTCAGACCTTTGGCCACAGACTGAAGGCTGCACTGTTGGCTTTCCTGCTTCTGAGGTTTTGGGACTCTGACTGATCCACCACTGGCCTCCATGCCCCTCAACTTGCAGACGGCCTATGTGGGACTTTACCGTGTGATTGTGTGAGTCAGTTCTCCCTAATAAACTCCCTTTCATATATACACATATCCTTTTATTTCTGTCCCTCTAGAGAACTCTGACTAATACACTAATGTTTGCCGGTTATCTAAATGTATCCATTCTATTCTTTTTATTCCTCATTCTATCCCTGTCCTGTGTCTCAGGTGAGGCATAAAAGCCAAACAAGTCCATGCCTATAATCCCAGCACTTTGGGAGGCCAAGGCAGATGGATTGCTTGAGTACAGGAATTTGAGAACAGTCTGTGCAACGTGATAAAACCCCGTCTCTACAAAAAATACAAAAGAATTAGCCGGGTGTGATGGTGCATCCCTGTGGTCCTAGCTATTCGGTAGTCTAAGGTGGGAGGATTATCTGGCCCCAAGTAGCGGAGGTTGTAGTGAGCCAGCCGAGATGGCACCACTGGCCTCCATCCTGGACAACAGAGTGAGATCCTATCTCAAAAAAAAAAAAAAAAAGTAAAAGCAAAACAAGTCACATGCAACTGTAAATATTCCAGGCACTCCTCCAGAGCCCTTTCCCTTTGCTCTCCACTGGAGCCTGGAGTGTGTTTCCTTTCCGTAAGTCCTGAATCCTGAAACATTGCTTTCCATACCTGAAGCTCCTTTGTCTCTCATGTTTTGGCTTTTGGCCCTTGTGCCTTGGGCTGTCCTCCTGTGACTTATTTGACTTCCCTGGATTTCACATGCCCTGAAGTTTTAAATGAGACCCAAATTATAGAATCCATTTTACTGAGAAACATGAGAATTAAATGAGGTAATCCAAGTAAGAGGTCTAGCACATGGGTATTGAAAATCAGTATTTATCAATAGAGCGAGCAGTAAAGGGAAAGAACTTCTGGGTTCTAAATGTATGACAAAAGAGTGGTAGAGAAGTTGGGGGTTTTTCTACATTTTTTCCTCCTTTCTTGGGGTACGAGACCAGAGGAAGACAGAAAAATGATTATTTTCATAATTATTCAGAGAGTGAATCCAACCTCTAGCTCTATTACTCATATTAGTCACAACAAGTTCTATACAAAGCATAGAAACGCTTTGCTTTGTTATCTAAGGAGTATAAATTCGGACTTTTAAAGCAGTTGGGGAACAGCAACGGCACTGTACTTCTGTTTAAAAGGTTTTGTTCTTTCTCAGACTGTCATAAAGACTTTTTCTTCTTTACCCAGCCCAAACTCCTTAGAATGGCACAAAAACAACCTCAACACCTATTCCTTGCCACTTTCCTGTCCTACCCTCCTTTCCACATGGACCCTGTAGTCTCCTAATGCGTACTGTCACTCTATGATCCCTTATGCCTCTTGCATGTCCTCATTTTCACGTGCATTTTCTCTTGCACATTCTCATCTTCACGTGAAATGCTTTTCTTTATTAGGTAATGATGTTTATCAGCAATGCTGTGAAGCCCCACCTACCATCCCTTCTGAATCCAGACTGACTTGTTTTTTCTTCCCTCTATGTTCAAAAAAACCTTTTGTGCAAATCTATGTGAACGTTTTATTCACTGTTCTGAAATTATCTGTTAAGCATATTTGTCTCTCCTTCTAGACTGACGGCATATCCTGGACAGGAGTCTTGTTTTATGCATCAGAAATCTCTGGCATCCAGTAGGGTGTCTGTTGAACTCAGTAGTCTGTTGAATAGACTAATGAGCTCTTCATGAATTGTTTAGAATTTTCTGGCAATGATTTTGCAATTTTTGTTAACCTCATGTCTAACTATAGATGCGAATTCATGTGAGTTCTGGGATTCTATGTCTCTAATCATGTTTATAATGCTCTTTCTGGTCAGAGCAGTAGACTCTTTGTATTGAGTATTCTGATAGAAACATCACAACTTAAAAGATCTGGATTTATAGAATTCTGATGTGCTAACACCGTTAATCTATTTAGAAAAGATTTGTTGTGAATCAAATATGTGGTAGAGCTAGAGACAAAATAACATGTTTTTTTGCCCCCAGGAAGCTGTCAGGGGAGAGAAAGAGGCAGACAAAAGTCAAAAATCCAGTGTGATAAAAGCCATCATGCCTGCAAGCACAGGTGCTATGGTAACAAATTGAAAGGACATATAAGCCAAATTAAATAAACAAATCATGGGAAGATATTGTCCCTTCTTCTGACATGACACATAAAGTTAGCTGCTTTTCTGTGGTTCCAGAAAATCATGGGAAAACCTTCCAAGAGAAGTCATCAAACAGGGGTTCTCTAGCTGACTTTCTCCCTTTTCCACTAGAAAGGTGACAAGAGATCACTCCTTCAAAAATCTTTGGACAGGATCCTGTTGCTCACTCCTCAGTGGTCCTTCATGAAAAACGTGGTCAATTAGTTCTTTAATGTGTACAGGCAATCTTATAACAATTCAGGAAAACTTGGAAAATAAGCTGTATGCAAAGTGTCTGTAAGATGTACCCAGAGGTCTAGGTTTTACAATCATTGTTAACTTCCCTTTTTATTTTCCACTACTGCTTATTCAAGGGCTATTATTTTCAGCTATTGTAGTCTTTAGCAAAACAAAATGTATTCTTTACTTGTTGGTTAGAGATGCTTCTCTTAAAGCCAACAGACCCAAATGTCATTGGTGGCATTTTGGGTTCCGCTTGTAAAACCACCCTCTACTTGGTTTTGCCCTGTCTGGGTAAGTGTCGGCTCTTTGAACAGATTCCTCCAGATGACTTGATTTCAAAGGTTTTCTTCCACTCATCCATCTTTGTCTGTGATGCAGGACTATATTTTCTCCTAATCTAAAAGGTTCTTCTGAATCTCTATTTGTCATTCTCTCTCTCTCTCTTTTTTTCTTTTTCTTCTAGTAGACCCAAGCTCCTTCATTCATAGCTTATCCTTCAGGGCCTTTTGTTTCCATGAAAAGCTACAATGTGTATTATTTTGAGATTTAGAATGATGCTTCTACATCTTTATTAGTAAGGAATTTTTCTACCCTCACTTGATGACTCTGAAACTTAGGTCCAGGCCCCATAAACTCCTTTTGAATAATCTACTTAAACATGACTATCCTTCTTATCTCTTCTGACACCTATATGTATATAACCATTAGTGCAACTGTTACTTTGTTTTATTAGGTTATATCAAGCCCAGGTGATTGGGAGTTAGGGACATTTGCTCATTAGGTGGATATAAGCATTCTTCTATATGTAACCCTAAAGTGGCAGACATGGCCAGGCACAGTGGCTCACGCCTGTAATCCCAGCACTTTGGAAGGCCGAGGCGGGTGGATCACGAGGTCAGGAGACTGAGACCATCCTGGCTAACATGGTGAAACCCTGTCTCTACTAAAAATACAAAAAAAAAAAAAAAAGTTAGCTAGGTGTGGCGGTGGGCACCTGTAGTCCCAGCTACTTGGGAGGCGGAGGCAGGAGAATCGTGTGAACCCGAGAGGCACACCTTGCAGTGAGCTGAGATTGTGCCACTGCACTCCAGCCTGGGCAACAGAGTGAGACTCTGTCTCAAAAAAAAAAAAAAAATGTGGCAGACATAACCTAAATAACCCCCAATATGCATGCTTTTATATAATCCCTCCCATAAGTGCAGGAAAAACTTGTGACTCTCATCTACTTGATGAAATATGACAAAGGTGAAAGGACAGTCACTCCCAGAGTTGTGTTACAATATATACAACTCCATCTTAATAGACTGGAGGGATCCTCTTCCTGGCTTAGAAGAATTAAGCTGAGGTGTTGTGGAAGAGCCTGTGAGAGGGTCATGTGGTGAGAAACTGCGGGCAGCCTTAGAAGTTGAGAGTGGCTTCCAGCTGACCACCAGCTAGGAAAGGGGAACTTCAGTACTACACTCACAAGGAACTGAATACTTGTGGTGTAGGTAGGAACCACATGAGCTAGGAAGAGGACCCCAAACTTCTGAAAGGAACAAAGCCTGGCTGACACATTGCCAATAGCCTTGTGAGACCCCAAACAGAGGACCCAGTTAAGCCATGTGTGATTCCTGGCCCATGGGAACTGAGAGATAATATATCTATGTTGTTTTAAGTCTTTAAGTTGGCGGTAATTTGCTATGCAAGATAAAAACTAGTACATTAAATTGGTTTTGCACAACTCAGCCTCACACTCATTTGAGCCTATCTGACAACCTAATACATAATTCTCAAAATGTTCTGTCAAAATCATGCTAATAACTTTGAAACAGCACACTTCCTATGTGCCTTGTTAGATATTACATGGAATAGAAGATGAAGTGAACGTCCTGATATATATATAGCTTACAGTCATAAAGTGAAGAAGTATTCAAAAACAGCAACAAAAGAAAATTGATTCTATGGTACATGTTAAAGTCATCCAGAATGCCAGAAAAGGAAAGGATTCAAGGATTTTACAGAGCAGAACACCAACTCCAAAAGTCTCCATCCCCAATACCAACAATAAGGAGAAAATGCGATATATAATATGTGCTCTTTAAGAATTTATAAGATTATAAGATCAGTATAATACCTAACCATACTGAGCTATTATGAATACATGGAAATTAGATAACATGTGAAAATCCCTAGCGTAGTAACTGGCATAGTATATGTATAACCAAAATAAGCTGAATGAGATGAAGCCCTAATTTATATTTATAATGTTACTACCCTCTGCAAGTACCAGAAGGCTGCCCAAACAACCTCTCCAATATCTGGCCCTTGGAGACTAATGAATCGCAAAGAGAATTACATAATGTAATGGTAGCTTGGTAGCTGTCTCATGTCTTTCATCCCAAAAAGCTGATCATAGATACTCTCCAAGCCCTCTATGGCTCCCTGCAACTTGCAGTAATACACAAAATTGAATACCCTCATAGTGAATGGCAACTCCTCAGCAAGCTCACATTTTCTCCTTTCTGTTGGAGGAAATGTGGGCTTACTGAGAAGCAGCCATTCAACATGAAGAGGGTTTCTCATGATTCCAGCCAGTATTTGGAAGCACAGGAGGCAAGCATAATGATCCAGAGCAATTCTAGATTATTAAGGGGAATGGACCCTCAAGAGCCACTCTCTTTTTTCTCCACTCATTTGAAAAGCCGAGTAAACTTGTGTTGCAGAGTACTTCCAAAAGAGAAGTCCTTTCTGTAAGAGATATTAATTTGTGATCAATAAAGCTAAAGGGCCTCTTACAGAATGCCTAAGTGGGATTCAATAGGTAAATCTATGTGCCACTTTCATTTCCTGTCAGTAAATAGTGTAGTAAAGCCACCACGTGCTACGTACACCCTATGCAAAGAAAATGTTCCATTTCTCATCCTTTTTTCTTTACTTGGTGAATGGTCTCTTTAAAGTCTCAATTTAAATGCCTCCAATGTCTGAGAAATCTTTTCTGACTCCTCAAGGCAATAATTACCTTATTTACTTTCATACAATACCCTGCTTATATCTCATCTTGTATTTCACTTATCACTGAATGTTTATCCTAATATTATAAAGTCCTTTGTGATAGAGACAACATGAGTGATATAGATTTTATATTTATGTCCTAACCTACGACCTGACTCATCATAGAAATTCAACATCTGTTTGGCCAACAAACAAAATAATCTATACAAAATGTATCCAAATACAGGAAGAATTCCCCAAATGTCAGAGATTTAGTCAGCATCACAGAAGTGGTAAACCTCAAAGATAATTAGTTTGCTTTCAAAACTTAGCATTGACCAGCAATCCTCTTACCCCAACCACCAGCTGTCATAGAAAACAACCTAGCACATTTCATAACAAAATAGTTCTTTTGAGGCATGTTTATTATATAATGGAATCTCTACAAATATGATGGTTTAGAATTGTGTTCTCATAAAATAAATAGGACAAGAAATAAAGAACTGCAGTATTTCAACAACCCAAGTTAATGGCCCAGACTCCTTTTATTACTACACATACAGAGAGTCATCACTGTGAGTGCTGTGGAAAGAGAACCTCAGGAGATCTGATGCCAAAACAGGTCAGCTGGCCGATGTTTCAGCTTCGATGTTTTGCAGTACCCTTAACTAGTTCAGAGAGGGTCTAATAATACCAGTTATTTAGCACTCAGTGTGTCCAAAAGCTCTTTACAACACTAAATAATCCATCATCTCCAAACTCCCTGTGAGAGCAGTAAGAATTATCATTCAGCCTTTACAGATGGAATATTTGAAATGTAAAATAGCATATACAAGGCCAGACAGGAACTCAGCACCATGATTAAATAAAAATTCTGAGTTCCCAACATCCAAGCCTTGGCAAAGGAATTTGTCACATTGCCTTTTTATATATAGAGCATGGAAACCCAGGGGGGATGCATAAGAAAGAACTCTGAATTTTAAAGCAATATGGAAATATTTAATTCAGACTGAAGTTAATAGGTAATCAGCTCAATTCCTCCCCCTCTTGCCTGTGAGTAGCTAGCTGTCAGACTGGCAATTTAGGTGACTTGGAAAAACCTACACAGGCTGAATACTGACAGAGGTGGGAATGAGAAAAATTAAGGGACAACGAGGACTTACATGCTGTCATCTATGCCTTCAGGGAACTTAAAAAAGAAGTATTAGTGCTAGCAAGGCATGCACCTGCTTTGGGTTATTCTCTACACAGAATAGAGTTTCATGACCCATGGCAGAATTTTATAACCGATTTAAGGAAGTTGTTCATCCAGAGAGGTCTTCTTTGCTCTGGGCTCCTTGATTCACATTTCTTGTAGCATGTGCTTACATCACCCTGGCTGGATTTAATGACCAATCAATGAAAAACTAGGTGTGTCCCACAAATCAGCACTAGGCAAGGATTTGCATCTTGCCTGCTTCACAGAAGTCAAAGTTAAGTTTATAAATTCATTGTATAGGAATCTGAGTCTTGACAGCCAAGACAGAGTATAACCCCAGGAAGTAATTTATCTCCCCACCGACATGCTGTAGCTTTAATAACTGATAACGGAGTTGTGGGATAAGCAGGGCATTGGTCATAAATGGAAGGTTCTAGTCTGGTGTTCCTCATTTAGGTGCTTTTTGACCTTTGGTGGCTTCTGATGTCATGAAATGAGATGCAGTCACTACCTGCTAAGGGGCAGATTGAAGAGGGGTGAGAGGACGTCTCAGGGACTATCTGCTCAGGTGATTTGCAACATCAGAAGCCAGAAACTGGACTTTCCCAGGAATCTCTCTCTCACCTGCCTGTTTGCTTGATACACCATTACAGTTGCTCCACCACAGTTGCTCGAGAAGAAATGGCTGAAATGGAGCTGTTGCCTCTAGCTGACCAGAAATGGAATGCTCGTGTGACCATCTGACCTTTTCTGACAGATAAGACATGGTAATAAAAATAAGAATATGCTTCTCATGTCTGAGTGTGATATAATTTGCATAGCATTTTCAGACATTTCTGAAGGAGATCCTCCCTATAGCCCTGGGAGGGAATTGTAATTCGGATGAGGTTTTTTTTTCCGTTTTTGTTTTTTTTTTTAGATGACAGAACTTAAGCCCATTGTGCTTCTGTGATTTTCCCAGATTAACACAGGTATTAAGTGGTTGAGTCATTTCCAAGCATTTTTGCACAATTAGTTATTTGTCCTGTCCTTGTCTCCCTGTCCCCAAACCAAAGCAACTTATGTTTATTCAAATGAGGTAGAGATCTAGATGACCTTCCGGGACCCTTCCAATGACAGGTATCAGTCACCATATTAATAGCAATATATCTCTCAGAACTAGCCCAAGGATTTAGTAGATGTCCAAATTACTTTGGAAGGAGCAATAATTATAGTCTTTTAGTGGGAACCAGAGAATCACACTCCAAGAAGATTACAAATGGTCATAACTTATGTGTTTATTTCAGTCTCTTGTGCCAAGAGCTAGGAGCTTACAATCCAATAGGGAAGACAGATGCTAAACGAAGAAGTGCACAATACCTTAATTCCTACAGCGCTATTTAATGGATGACAATACTCCCCTGGATACCAGCTAATATATGTCAAACTTCTTATCAATAAACAAATCACAGGTTGTTAAAAGAAAATCGTGGCAGAAAATAAAGCCAGTTTTGTAGACCATGATTTTTACTATTTGTGGAGTTGAAAGGAAAAAAAAAAAAGGAGAGTCTGTAAACTACAGGAAAAAAATACAGCTGAAAAAGAAACCCAGTGGTCTTCTTGCTAGTCGCCCCTTAAAGAAGTAGAGATTTTTCCAGACCCTTCTGTCACTCTGGGCAGGTGACTGACTTATAACTCAGGTGTGCATTTGCCTGCTTAAATCCGCCACAGTTCTAAACAGCTTGCCATGCTCTATATATAGAGATGACTTCACCCTCTGTTGGAATGCAGCAGCTGTTCAGCAGTGCACACTGATATGCTACAGAGACTTAGGCCATATCTAATTGAACACTTCAATACTGCAGAGATAGGTGCCTTGGAAATATTTAGATAAAATACCTTTGGCCAGATGGAAGCTGGCCAGGATACCAGCATAAAATCTTCATCTCACAGGACTGCTAGTGAGTCTTGGCGGGGGGCTCCATGGAGGGAGGTGGCATCAAGAGAGATGCCAGTCTGTCCTATCCACCCCCTGCACTATAAACATGACACAAAGAATAGCAGGAAATAGGAGAAATCAGAATTTTGCTACTTCCTCCTCCTCCCCTTGGCAGACCAAACAGAGCCTACCCTCTGTGAAAACGATCTGAATGTTAATGGTGCCTCCATGTCAGGAAGCTTCCCAGTCCTAAGATTCCCCCACAAGACCGTCCCCTCCCCTAGAGGCCAGATTTCCAGACCTGGAAATTGGTTGGCAGGTATAGAATCACTGGTACTTTTTAAACATTTATTTGCCTAGGATTCATTGCTAATCTTGCTGGGAGAAGCAACCAACTATCATAGTTAACTGGGAACTGGCCAGAAAGCACTTCTGGCTTTGCTACCCATGGTCCACATGACTCCAGCAAGCCTGTGTTGTGCTGGATCTCACTTCTCCCATCTGTAAACTTTAGAGATTGGCAGATTTAACTTCAATTTGTCTTCCAGCTCTAAAAGAACCTGTGTGTATCTTTCACAACACAACTCCCTCCTCCATTCTTTTCTCTTAGAAGATAAGGAAAAGAAAAAAAAAAAAAAAAAACATTAGCAGATGATAATGAAAACATCTTGCATTTGCATGTAATCTATTGTTTAGATTAATATATCCACCTTTAAGCCAAAGTAAGTGCTATTATTTTCATTTAGAAGAATCAACAGAAGCACAGAGAAAATGAGTGGTTTGCCCAAATCAAACAATTAGAAAGTACATTTGAACTGGGTCTCTGTCTTGTCAATGATGAAGGGATCATTAACACACTAATGCAGTTGCCTCTCTGGATGTGTCATTTATACGGACTCGGGAAAAATATCGAGGTTAGGAATAATAAGTGTCTAGCTTTGGGTCTGATCTGTGCTTGGATTTAGGGGTTTGGAAGTAAAAGGCACAGTGTGGCCCTCCAGGTTCACAGGGCAGTAGGGGCACTGGCCTAGTTAACCAATGCTGCCTGCCATACAATGTGGTAAAACATTGAACATGGCATCAAACTTATATTTGTAGCTTTAGAGGGTTGAAGCCAGGGGAGGCTTTGCAGAAATGTGTATGTGCTACCCAGGCAGAAAAGGATAGTGGAGCAGGGAGCAGACAGTGAAGAAAGTGCTGGGTGGGGGGGTTCTACAAACAAATACTGTGTGAGCAACTGGAGTTTAGAATGTGTGTAATAAATAATGGGCCTTTCACATAGCAAGATACACAGCAATCGAATATTTGGACATCCAGGTGGAAAAGTTTATTGGCAGCTGGATATGAGAGTCTGATGCTCAGGGTTGAGGATGAGGTATAAATACAAAAGCCATAGAGCCTCAATTTTTGATTGTATTTTTCTCTCTCCATTTCAAATGCTTTCGATTCTCTGAAGTGACTGAAAACACAGCAGTGCAAATGACAACCATTTCTGGACAGAGTCACCAGGGTGTCTGCAGTTTGAAGAAAGAAAGCCTTGGGAAACGTTGTACCTTTGAGCCAGGAGTTTGTCTATGTGCAATTATTGCTTAGAGGACATAAGTCTAAGTTCAACAATTGCGATCTAGAGGAAGGAGGATGGGGAAGAGAGTAAGAGACAAGGAAAACTAAGTTAAGGTGGAGCAAAACCCACCTAGTGAGTGCTCAGGAAGTTTTACAGAAACGCAGAAGTGAGTGTAATCGTTTGTGCCCAGTCAGTAGCACCCAATAAGTTTCACAGAAGCTCAGAAGAAACTCAGGGGTCAGGTGTTGCTGTTCCATTGTTTTTAAATGAAGTGGTTGCTCAAGATACTTCTAGAAATTTATTTTTAAAGCTTAACACTGACAGAAAACATTTCAAAATGCAGTAAAAATTACAATTACTTTTTTAAATATAGGAGAAAACCTTTCAAAGTAGAGAAAATATTACGGTTGACCATTCCACTGCTCTAAACCAAAAACGAAGTTATAAGGCTTCTCAGTAACTTGTTTCACATTCCACACATCACCCAGTAAACTATTATCCAAAGAAACAGGAGAATATTACAGAATAAAAAACCTGAGAAATGGGAAATAACTATGTGTGAAAGTTGAGGGACGCTCAGAAAAGCAAAACCCAATGGATTTAAAGGAAAACATAATGGGTTTAATTATATTTAAAAGGTCTATTCTATTGCTATATACACTAGAGGAGAGTGGATGTTTATTCTCTCCACCAGATATTACCATGATTTTAGGTAAGACAAAAATAACTCAGATATGGATTTTTCTGCTATTGGAAATATATTGTGTTGGCATATCCTCACGTATTATCTTTAATTCCTCACCAAACACTGTGTAGTGGATACTATCAGTTCCATTTTAAAGTCCAGGAAAAAACTCAGGAAGGTGAATTGTTTTATTGAAGTCCTAGTATATGTTAGAGTCCAGATTTGATTCCAGGCCACTGACTCAATAGCCACCTGGCTACTGCCTACTTTTTGTAGGCAATGAATTTTTTTTCTCAGTTAAAGAATTCAAAAGAGGAAGAAATTTTGCAACACATTGAAATTATATAAAATTCAAATTTCAGTGTTCATAAATAAAGTGTTTTAGAACACAGCTGCTCTCATTTTTTATATATTGTCAATAGCTGCTTTTGCACAAGGGCAGAGTTGAGTCGTTGTGACAGATAACGAACAATACACAAAAGAAACAATGTAAATAACCATTTTCAAGGCTCAACCAAATGTAAGGCTCAATAAATGCAACATTATTAGTCTTTTATTTTTTAAGAAACTACTTGGACTATCATGATAACGACAAAAAAGAGATTCCACACCTAAAACCTAGTCATATGTTGTTATAGGAGGTAAGTACCTCCCAAAAGACCCATAGACAAAAATATAGCTTTATTTATTTTATTTTATTTATTTATTTTTGAGACGGAGTCTTTCTCTGTCACCCAAGCTGGAATGCAGTGGCATGATCTCTGCTCACTGCAACCTCTGCTCCCAGGTTCAAGCGATTCTCCTTCATCAGCCTCCTGAGTAACTGGGATTACAGGTGCCCGCCACCACGCCCAGCTGATTTTTGTATTTTTAATAGAGACAGGGTTTCACCATGTTGGTCAGGCTGGTCTCGAACCCCTGAACTCATGATCTGCCCGCCTCGGATTCCCAAAGTGCTGGGATTACAGGCGTGAGCCACCGTGCCTGGCCGAAAATACAGCATTTCCTATATTAAGAGAGTAGATTAGACAGATTCACTATAGCTATATTTTATGACATTATACCAACCAAATATTCAGAGTCTTAATTTCTCCAAGAAATAAAACTGTGATGCCTGGTCCAAACTTGAATAAGCACATGGAAACATTAAGACCCAGATTAGTTGCAAATGTTAAAATCTTAGAACTCCTTTTATTTAGTGTAATATATAATATATATTTTATTTAATATAAAATATATTATATATATAAAACAAACATTTATAATTTTATACTCAAGTATTTCTTTAGGCAAGGTGCCAGTTTATGGAATGCCTGCTGTGCCATGCTAAGGAGTTTGGTTTTATCTGAGGGTGATGGGGGGCTACTGAAGACTTTCAAATATAGGAGTAATATGGGGGTTCTCATAAATAAAGGCTCAGCTGATGAACAGTAGTCCAAGAAGGCCATCAGTGTATAGATAGAGGGAGAATAAAATGACAACAAAGAAAGGGGATTAGAAATTTCAAGATAAGTGATTTAATTGCCATGGCAAATGCAACAAAATCCCCTATAAATCAAGGATTTAAAAATATCCATGGATTGGTCAGTTAGAAGGTTATTGGAGACTCAGCAAGGCAAGGTTCAGAGGAGTGGTAAGGCCAAACATTAGACTGAAATAAACTGAAGAGTGAATTAGAAGAAATTATAGACTGTTCTTATCAGAGATTTGGAGGAACAGAGCAGAGAAATAGAACAGTTGCTTAATGAAGATGCAAACACAGTACTTGTGTTTGTTTGTTTGTTTGTTTCTTTTCCCTTTTGGGGGTAAGAAATGCTCAAACATGTTTATTGGCTGAGGAGAATGAACAGGGGTGGGGAGGTGAGAGTGGGGGAAAATGAAAGCCATTAATTGAAGAAGCTGAATATCTAATGGAGCAAATCTTGCCAGGAGTGACAGGAGATGTGGCCTCAGACACAGTCAGGTTTGGATTTAAACAAAAAGTGAGGCATCTTTTCTCCTGGTACTGAGAGGAAGGCAATGATTTTGATGGCAGATATAAAGTAGCTTGTGGAGTTATATGTAAGAAAGATTTGGGGGATATTATAGCTATGACCTTGGTTTTCTAGATGGAGGAGGCAAGGTAATTAGCTAAGTATGAAAAGGTAGGGGTTGAATAAGGATTTTAATAGACCAGTGATTTTTATAAAGTGTGGATACCCCAAATGTAGAGACAGGTATTTCCTTTCTCTATTTTCCTATTACTGTCATTTAAGAATGATAGAAGCACCTCTAGAATCTGCAAATAAATATTTGTTCCCACTCTATCTGATACTTCATGATGGCTTTCTTTTGTTTTGCATTTTTCTTGTATTATTTCCCACATTCTACTTGTTATATATTGTTGTTCTGCAGATTAGATAACTTTGAAGAAATATTCTGTGCACCTGATTCATCTACCAACCTCAATCATTGTTTAATTCTCCCTGGACTTTCTGTTTTGGATTATCTTCATTTTACAAGTACCTTTCTGTGGTTACAGATTTCTTTTTTCTTTTTTTCTGTTTTATGTGAGATTTGTTTTAAGGACTTTGTTTTAAGATCTTATCATGGAAAAAAAAGATTTTCATTTTTGACATTATACTGACCTCTAGAGTAGAAAATGTTGAATATCACCAACAAAGGAAAATAGCATGATAAGTGGCATGGAAAAGGCTTGTTTTTAAAACTCCAATAATTCTCATTTGGGGAGTACTCATTTAGAGGCACATTCTTTTACTTGAATACATAATTAAAATAAATAATTGTATTTTCATACATGGCATCACAGGAAAAAATATGAAGAGACTCTATATAGTCTTAGCCACAGTATAATACTTTTGGAACAAGATGGGCTGAGAAGTCATAACATTCTATTTCACATTTATATGATGATCTTTCTTTAAAGGAAGTCAAGATCTTAAATAACAAAACACAGAAGAAAAATTGTCCATTTTTTTAGACATATCAAGAAAAGTAGACAGATGGGGAGTTAGGAAGGTCAACAGGCATCAAGACTGAACACGAAAGAAAGTCAGAGAGTTAAAAATTAGATTGAAGAACATTTTTTTGCCACCATTC
Organism: Papio anubis; assembly: GCF_008728515.1. Classification (NCBI taxonomy): domain Eukaryota; kingdom Metazoa; phylum Chordata; class Mammalia; order Primates; family Cercopithecidae; genus Papio; species Papio anubis. The sequence continues at coordinate 112,578,132 of NC_044977.1, read as the reverse complement.
CTCCCTATTCTACAGCTTATAAGTAAAAAATTAAAGATCCAGAAGACTGTCTATAATTTGCAACTTGAATTTCCTGAATTCCAGTTCAGCGTCTTCATTGCATAATATAGCTTCTCCTACTAGGAAGACAAGTGATAGAAGAACCACCAAGTTTCTCATTGACAATAAGTGGTGGTCCTAATCACAAGGAAAAGGGACACCAGACATGGAACCTGAGCTTCCTGGTGCTCTGTGAAAACATCACTTTAAGATACTAGCACTGATCACAAGCTTTCTGTATTCAGTTGCCAGATAAAGCCCCCTTTCCTAGAAAGCCACCAGGTCATAAAGAGATTATGGAAGTGTCTGATACAGTACTTCTATACCAGATGCCTCTGAAATAGAACAGCAAATTCCAAGTACAGTTAGCCGACAGGGCCAGAAAACGTCATCTTAGCATACCAGGCATGTTCACATACTCTTCTAATTTAGGCTTCTCAACAATAAGGGAAAAAAGCATAGATATCCCTTTTTTTAAACAAATAAATGTTCAGGGGAGTTAAATAATACAGCTTCACACTCATGTGAAATAGCAGAACCGGCATCTGAACTCATGTTATCTCATTTTAAGCCCTATTTCCCAAACTTCCTTCAGCACTGAGTATTCCTCATTGACTTCACCACTTCACTACTTGGGCAAGGCTTATAACTAACGATGGTTTGTATGGAAGGGAGTTTTTCTTCATAAACAACTTTCGTATTTACTAGGTTTGAAACTAGCCTTTAGAAGAACTCATAAACCACTGGGTTATAAATTGGTCTTGATGAGATAAAGAAATGATTACCAATATTAAGTCATTTCCCATAGGTATACCCCAAGGCTGTTCCAGAAGCTTGGCAGTAGGCAGCTAGCCTTTGAAAATGGTGTCAGACTCAAAATGAGGCATAATATTGAAGCATATTTGATTTAAGTAGAACCCCAGACTGAGCCTCATTTTTCTGTCTCTCCAAACGTAAAATGCCATGCCATTGATACCCATGCACTGAGGTTGTTGTCTATCATACATACATGTACATTTTGGAATCATTTATTTGCATTTTCAGATTGGGCAGCTATGCATGCAGGGCCAGGTCAGGCATGACCAGAAGTGTGTGATGTGTTTATTTTGACTCTCTACCACTTATATTTTCTATCCTTGTCTTTCATATTGATACCACCCAAGTTCTTAATAATAACCAATGCATTCTAATCTTGATCTCCAAAAGATAATCTCACAGAAGTTTCAATGTACACTAAAATGTAAATGGCAGACAACAACATCAACTTCTACTCACCCCAGAAGAATATATATTTTACAGGTATCAAGTCTTTACACTAAAGAGGAAAAATTCCATCATAGTGATTGTGGCTTTTCCTACAAAGATGACAAATCTTATTGCCATCTTCTACAATGTAGCCTCTTTCCCATTATCCTAACAAGGAGCAAAAACTCTATTCCCCCCCAAAAAAATGTCCAGAAGGAGAAAAAGTTTGTTTACTAAACTAAGAGTTAGAAGGAGGAGAAAGATAAGAAACCTCCATTCATCCTCTATGACTTTAGGAAAAAAAGAGAGCAACTTCATGTGTATTGAGTTTCCATTACATGTCATTCACTCTAATAACTCTCTTTTATGTACTATCTGACTTATCTCATTTCACTCATGAGTTTCTTAAAACTCAGGATAGATGTAATTTGTTACCATTGTAATTTTTAAGAAACATGCTTTCTCAGCACTATCTCCCAGTGTAGTGGCTCTAGATTCAAACTGCATGGGCTCAGTCTCAGCTATACTAATAACTAGCAGCATGACTGTAGTCCAGGTATTTAACTCTGCTGAGCTCAATTTTCTTATTCGCCAGAAAGGTATGATAATGGTACCTACATTGTTAGGATTATTGTGAAGATTAATTGAAAGAAACTACAGGAAATGCTTAGCACAGCAGCTCAATAGCTGTTCAGATATTATTGCCATTACTGACTAGGTCAGAGGTGGTCATTTTTGCTTCTTGCATGTCAGCTCTGATTGAGAATTTCAGGAACATTGTGCTGAGAAGAATTCAGAGAAGACCTCTGTAGAAAGAGTACTGTGCCTGATTTGTTCCTAAGAGCAGGATGGGCCTAAGGGAACCAAGTGTGCAGCAAATAGGCTATTCTGGACCTAGGCGAAAGCCAGCTCTCCTATGGGTCTTGCACAAAATGATGCTTTAAAAAAGAAACAAATGTTTAAGGAAGTAAATAAATATGTGAATTAATGAGTCAACTTAAGGCCTGCCTAGCGTAGGTCTATATATTAGCTGAATTTAGTCTCAAATTTTGAGTCTACTTTCTCAGTTTTGTAGTCATAGCTCAACATAGGTGCTTTCTTTAAAATTTCAGGGGATCTCAGAGGAAATACATTAAAAGGCATTGAAAATATACAACATCTTTCTTGGTAGCTAAGGTAATAAGACAAATGGACTTCTATCTCTAAGAGCCTATGACGCTAGGATTGGAGTATGTCCCAACTGGAGTTGTCCAACTTTGTGGCATGTTGGATGTGACATTGTACAAAGAAACAGAGACATGTAGTTCAACTTTAGAACCAGTAAACACATGGCACATACACAGTAAGTTTGGGTTGGAGTATTGAGTTTTCAATATAAAAATGAAAACCATCCTTCCTGGCCTTTGAGCTCTGTCCTTCACCTCTGAAAGGTTGCCAGGTTAGTTTTGGAAGCAGGCGTACATTTCTAAAAAGAGAAAAATATCTTTACCACAAAAATAAATAACTTTCAGACTTATGATGTAAAGACCTTAGAGTGAAATGACTTGAGAAAATAAGGGAAATTAGAAACGTCTCATGAACAACTTTGGAGAAAATTATTGAAAATACTATAAAAAGAATCCAACAATAAATTAAGCTGTTTGAATTTTTTTAAAAAAATCAATGGACTACAGCTTTAGTTGCTCTTTTTATTTCTTCTTCTGAGACTAGGAAATACCAAACTATTTCATCTTTATTATTATTCCTTGTACTGTATCTATATACCTTGAAAAGAGGAGCCATGGTACAGGCTGAGGCTCAAGAGAAAAATGCAAAAAAATAAAGGGGGATGGAAATGACCTGTCTTGAAAAAGACTACACTTATACATTGAAATTGAACCTGAATACAGAGGATTAAATAAGGCCTTTTGTATGATTATGAGCCTCTCAAAATGGAAAATTATGAGTCATATTTTATATTAATTGAGAAGAGCATCTAGCAGGGCTCAATGACTATCTTCGTCCATTTGTGATGCTATAACAAAGCACCACAGACTGGGTAATTTATAAACAATAGAAATTCTCACAGTTCTGGAGGCTGGGAAGTTCAAGACCACAGAGTCTGTATCTGGTGAGAGCCCTCTTGCTGAATCCTTGCGTGGCAGGTGGTGGAAAAGCAAGAGAGGATAAACACTGTATTCTCATATGGCAGAAGGGCAGAGGAGAGAGAGGCTACTCGCACAAATAGGAGAAGAATCCTCATGACTTAAACACTTTCTGAAGGGCCCCACCTTCTAACATTGTTGCTTTGGAAATTAAGTTTCCAACATATGGATTTTGGAGAACACATTATGACTGTAGCAATGAGTACTTTGGAGTCAAAAAGATTCAAAACTCATTTTTCAGAGAATATGTATGGCACTAGGTATCTGTAGAGCATACTTTGGGAACTACTGGCATATTGCTGCATGGGTATGATATTAAATGTTTAATGATATATGAGTATAAAATGACCACTACCTGTACACATTTTTTATGGCTTACAATGCAATATTGTGTGTTTTTATGCATTTAATTCTCCAAATTACCCTGTGAAGTCAGTATAACAATATTCACTTCAAAGGTGTAGAAAGAAAACCCCAGAGAGGTGAAATAACTTTCCCAAAGTCTCACAAGTAATTATAGGCAGAACCAGGACTCAGGGTTAGAACTTTGGCTTTAAGTCTTATGCTATTTCCAGTAATAACAGCGGTAAACTAAACTGGAAAAGGTTTTGGCATACATATCAACTTTTTTTAGGAGTGTAACTATGTTATGGGCCCAGACTCATTAATCTCTCAATATTTCAGAGAAGCAGATAAGAAATTGTTGTATTCCCATTTTGCAGCAGTTGTTTTTCTGTTTCCCTTCACAGCGACCCCAAACAATATTTGCTATTCCTTAAATAATACAGTCTGCAGAACCAATTAAACCGAGCAATCCTTTTGCCCACTGCTATGGATTAAGCTGAAAGCCTCTGAGTGGCTGAGACAAGAAGTGGCCACATTGCTGCCTTACACTGATGTTGTCAACAACATTTACCTACTAAAGGGATGCAGCTCTGGCCTGCTTTAATTGCTTTAAGTCAAATCCTGTCTCTTGTTGTCATAGTTCTCTGGGAGAAGACAGATCCCTAGGCTAAGGTTTAAATGATTTTAATAAGAACAACAACTGCAATCCTTTAAAGATCAACAAAAAGGTGAAGATTTTTAGGAAAGTAAACCCAAACAAAATTGGTCCAAAAATATCTGAGAAGTCTGCAACTGATGACTACGGGTGTAACAAAAACTGGTCAGATTGATATTGTGAATATTTGGGCAAGTTGCTTCACATCTTTGGACCTAGTTAATCATTTTTAAAAAAGAAGGCTATTGAATATATATTTAAAACAAAGTTTCTAATATCATCTTGCAGAACTATGAAGTGTAAGGGAAAGCATTTTTGGTGCCTAATAAATGTCAGGGCCTTCTGTTATGCATTTCCTAATATTTAAGGCTAATCATTTAAGGCTTTTGACACTGATTTTGAGCCTGTCTTAACCTGCATATGGGTTTTGTCCCCAACAGAAACTGGATGTAATAAAACACTGCTTGACTGGGGGGCAGGTACAGTTTTCAGAGGTGGTGATGATACTTTTTTTCATTCTTATTTTCAAAATAGAGACTGTAGCCTTCAAAAAGATTTTGTAATCCCTCACTGCTTTCCTTCTAAGATTCTTTGGGTCTCTGAAAGCCATGAGTGTTTGTATCTAAATAAGAATCTGGAGCTAGCCTGGAGATTCTGAAGCTTAAAGAATCAGTTTTCTTCTTTTGGGTCTGTAGGGGAACAGGGAGACCAGCAAACCTTTTGCAGAATGTTCTCTTCCCCTGATAGTGAAAAGAAAAATTAGCAACATGATATTGAAATCTGAGCAATGACCTTTAGGAAATGTTAAAGGGATAGTGTCAGTGACTATGAAAAGAGAGTAGTTTTTGAACAGGGTTAATTTTCCCTCCAAATCATACTTTGAAACATGAAGTTAAAGCAGTAAGTTTTGTGATCACAAAATAAAAATTGCCAAGGGCGTATCATTCAAGGCTAAAAGTGCTGAGAACAGGAGAAAGTTTAAAATAGAATTATGTATTTCTTAGATGTCAAGATACATAAACTTCCTTATGATCACAGAGATAGTGCTGTTTCAAAATGCTCCCAAAATGGATTCTATATTATTTATTTTCCAAATTTAGAATTTGATATTTTTGCTAACTAAGCAATGAGGTTGTATGTGAAAATTAAAAAAAAAAGACAGTTATGATTACAGGTCTTGCTGTGGCACTTTAATCATATTTAATTCACTTTTCTAACAACAATTTAATATATTAGGAAATATTTCAAAATGTAAATATAGGTTTTATCAATTTGCAAAGCGATTGCTTGATGGTAATAGATTCTTCTTAAACATCAAGTCACGACATCTATCTCATTCCTGACTCAAGTTCCTGGTCTATTTTGGTGAATATACTATGTGTATTTAGGGTGGAAAAGTATATTCTGGAGTTGGTGGATTCTTGTTTTACAAATATCAACTAGCTCAAGATAGCTAATAGTGTTGTTTAGATCCTATAAGGTTTACTAATATATTTTTGTAGTTGTTTGAAAATATTATTTTTATTACTCAAAAAGATCCCATAAGATGAAAACAAAAATACCATGATATTAAAGGTCCTCACTGAAACCACATTTGGCAAAATGTCTACTCAAATTACATAGATTTACATAATTTTAATAACAATCATCAAAAAATTAAACACTGAATTCCCTTTACTCATTTTTTCTACAAATATGTTTTGTATAGTTTCTTTTTTTTTTTTTCTTTTGGGACTTTCATTTTAGGTTCAGAGATACATGCACAGGTTTAGTCTATAGGTAAATTGCATGTTACAGGGATTTGGTACATGGATTATTTTTTCACCAAAAAATAATAAGCTTAGTGCCCAATAGATAGTTTTTCAGTCCTCACTCTCCTCCCATTCTCCACCCTCAAGTAGATCTCAGTGTCTGTTATTTTCTTCTTTGTGTCTATGTGTATTCAATGTTTAGCTTCCACTTATAAGTGACAACATGCAGTATTTGGTTTTCTGTCCTGATCAGTTTGCTCAGGATTATGACCTCCAGCTCCAACCATGTCACCACAGAGGACATGAATACTTTTTTTTTTTTTTTTATGGTTGCATGTTTCCCATTTGCTTGGTTGATTTTCTCCATCCCTTTATTTTGAGCCTATCCATGTTATTGCATGTGAGATGGATGCCTTGAAGACAACACACCAATGAATTTTGCTTCTTTATCCAGCTTGCGATGCATTTAGCCCATTGCCATTTAAGGTTAATATTGATACATGCAGATTTAATCCTGTCATCTTGTTTTTAGCTGGTATTATACAGACTTGATTGTGTAGTTGCTTTACAGTATCAATGGTCTATGTACTTGTGTGTTTTTGTGGTTGCTGGTAATGATCTTTCCGTACACATTTAATACTCCCTTCACAACCTCATATAAGGCATATCTGATGGTAATTCTTTTATTATTTGCTTATCTGAAAAGGATCTTATTTCTCCTTTGCTTATGAAGCTTAGTTTGGCAGAATAAGAAATTCTTATTTGGATTTTATTTTCTTTAAAAATACTGAATCTAAGCTCTCAATCTCTTCTGCCTTGTAGGATTTCTGCTGAAAGGTCTGCTATTAGCTTGATGGGGTTGTCTTTGTAAGCAACCTGTCCCTTCTCTTTAGCTGCCTTTAACATTTTTTCTTTCATTTCAACCTTGGAGAATCAGGTGACTCTGTCTTGGCAATGATCGTCTTGTATAATATCTTGCAGGGGTTCTCTTCATTTCCTGGATTTGAATATTGGACTCTCTAGTGAGGTTGAGTAATTTTTCATTGACATTATCTTGAAATATGCTTTCCAAATTGCTTGCTCTCTCTCCCTCACTTTCAAGGATGCCAATGCATCAGAGATTTGGTCTCTTTACATAATCTCATGTTTCTTGGAGGTTTTGTTTATTCTTTTAATATCCTTTTTTCTTTCTTTTTGCCGGACCGAGTTACTTTGGAGAACTGGTCTTCAAGCTCTGAGAGTCTTTCCTCAGCATGGTCTACCCTGCTGTTAATACTTGCAATTGTATTGTGAAATTCTCAAAGTGAGATTTTCAGCTCTGTCACTCTATCACATCAGTTTGGTTCTTTCTTAAAAGACCATTTCATCTTTCAGCTCCTGTATTGCATTATTGTATTCCTTAGTTTCATAGGATTGGGTTTCAGTTTTCTCCCAGATCTTGATCATCTTCATTCCTATCCATATTCTGAAGTCTATATCTGTCATTTCTGTCTTTTCAGCCTAGTTAAGAACCATCACTGAAGAACTGGAGTGATCATTTGGAGGTAAAAAGACATGCTGGGTTTTTGAGTTGCCAGAGTTTTTGCACTGGTTCTTTCTTACCTTTGATATTACTGTCCTTTGGATGGAGATTTTGGCTTTTATCTTCTTTGATGCCCTGGGAGTTTGATTGTGGCATATGATGGGTTCAGTCAACTGGCTTCATTTCTGGAAGATTTTAAAAAGCCAAGGCTCACTCGACACTGCTGGGCTGCATGTTTTAACTCTTGGGGCCTGGTACTGGGCCCCTGGCCTTGTTCTCTGGCCCCTCAAGGTTAGGAAGCTGCTGCACTGGAGAGGTTGAGCTGTTCTTGTCCTCTGGCCACCACACTCTGATGGGGAGGGGTGCTGGCCAAAGCATGTCACTGGAGTGGTGGCAGTGGGATCCATGCTGGCTCATGCATGCCAGCAGTCACAGCAATGTGGCAGGGTGCACACACGTTGACTTGGGCAGGGCGACTGTGGGAGCAGGGAGGTGGTGTTCTTGCACATATTTATGCCAGTGATGACAGCACAGCAAGGGCAGTACACTAGCAGAGATGGAGTTGCTTGTGTCCATGTGTGCATTCACACTGGCTGCATTGCTGGTGGTGGTGGTGGGGGTCAGAGGGGAGCAGTGTTGCCAGCATCTGTGCACAGAACCTGCATGTTAATGGCATGGGGAAGCAACAGGGTGGACTCATACAAGCACAGCGATGGAGGATGGCCATGAGCAAATGCATGTCAGTAAAGCATTATGGGAGGGCTGTGATGGGGTGAGGCTGTGGGTGAGCTGGTTCATGTAAGTGGGGCCTGGTCTGGTGGAGTTCTCTGATAATCAGGCACAGTCTGCCATTGAAGGAGCTATGATGAGGGTTCCTAGAAGCACCCCTGTTGGGTGTCCAAGGTTGCATTTCAAGCAAGCATGACCAGACTGGCTCCCCAAGAGAGGCCAGCAGGCAAGACAGTATCAGATCAGGCATCAGGCCTCATCCCATGAGCAAGACTTCCCTGCTTTGTCTAGCTCTAACAGTCATATTGAGGCTAAAGTATCCTGGAGAAGCATAGTGAGCCTTGGAGGATAGACGTCCTTGGCTGTGCTTCACTGCGGCTGTTCTCGCACCACTCTGGGCTCTGCACAGGCTGGAGTCCTGCCCATGTGACCTCTCTTAGCAGCTTTTCCTACCATCTCAAATGCCCATAGAGGTTGGGGGACCTACCAGAATGGGTCCATGGTGAGAGTGGGTCACTCCTCACCAGTAAACTCACCCTTTCCCCGGGAGTCTCTGAGGGTCAGGTACAAGTCCTGAGGCTCAGCCACAATATGCAGGGTTCCCAGCTTCCTCTCTCTTCAGCCCAGCATCTGCATCTTCTCTGCATCCACTCTTAATGTCTTCCATCAGAAGATCTGCTCAGAGGTGTGTTATAGTCTTTCCAATGTCCCGGTCTCTCAGTGGGTGATATTTCTCCTGGTACATCTAGTCAGCAATCTTGGCAATTCTCCAAGCTTCTCTGATAAAACAAACAAACAACAACAACAACAACAAATATATGTATGTATATATGTATATTAGTTTCTAAGACAGGGAGAAATTTTTAAATGATCATCCAATTATTTATTTCTTCCTTTAATCCTGTTTTGCTTTATATGTTTTAAGGTTCTATTATTAGGTGTAGGTGTATACATATTCATGATTATTATATGTTCCAAATCGATTCACCTCTCAACATTATAAAATAATACTCTTTATATTATCAATACTTATATGTTAATAATACTTTGTCTTCAAGTCTATTTTATCTGACATTAATATAGTTTCACTAGTTTTCTTATGCTTACATTTTCTTATTACATGATATATCTTTTTCTAACAATTACTTTTAACTTGTTTATATTAATGTGCTTCTCTTTGTGATAGAATATAATTACATCTTCCTTTATTTCTAATAATCTCTGCCTTTTAATTAGAGTGTTTTTAATCAATATTTAATGGCATTATTGATTACATTAAATTCAGGTCTACCATTCTATTATTTGTTCACTGTGTATAACATTTCTCCCTCTTTCTTTCCCCATTCTTGTCTTCTTTTATTTGTAGTGTTTTAGAATTTAGCTTTTTAACTATATCTATTTGCTTTTTCTTTTCAAGTGGTTGCTCCAGGGATTACTATGTGCACTCTATTTTTCTCAGTCTACTTAGAGTATTAATATGTAGAAACCTTGCATATAAGTAAGTTCACTTATCCACACACCCTCCACTATGCTTTATGTAATTTTAACATCTGGGTTATCTCTAATTTGTCATCTGTTGTTTGCCTTTTTCTTTGCAATAAAGCCACATTTTTCTCACACACACATATGAGTAATTTTAGATTGTCTCCTGGAAGTTGTGAATGTTATGTTTTATAGACTCTATTGTATTACATTGTTTTAAGGACTATTGTTTTGTTTTAGGAGGCAATTCACTTAGAATCATATTATCAATTCTCACACCTGTGGTGGGTGGTGGCTCAGATATCAGATCAATTCTTTTTTTTTTTTTTTTTTGAGATGGAGTCTGGCTCTGTCGCCCAGCCTGGAGTGCAGTGGCCGGATCTCAGCTCACTGCAAGCTCCGCCTCCCGGGTTCACGCCATTCTCCTGCCTCAGCCTCCCCAGTAGTTGGGACTACAGGCGCCGCCACCTCGCCCGGCTAATTTTTTGTATTTTTTTTTTTAGTAGAGACGGGGTTTCACCGGGTTAGCCAGGATGGTCTCGATCTCCTGACCTCGTGATCTGCCCGTCTCGGCCTCCCAAAGTATCAGATCAATTCTTAAATCTTTGGATGTACACTATTTTCAGTTTGTCATACACAACAGGTTCAATAGTCAGCCAGTGACAGGCTGAGTTAAACCATGAGACTTGGGGTTCAACTTCTCTGTGCCTCAGCTTTCTGAGTACCTTCCTTTATTCTCTGGTAGCCTGGGTTGTTTGATCTTCCTTGATGAGTACCTTTGGCCAGAAGGACTGGGTTCTCTATCACAGATTTGCATTTGTTTTTGCTTTCAAGGCAATGCCTGTGGCCACTCTTAGGGAAAACTCACAAAATCCAGGGAACTCATTATATGCCAGTCACTTGCTACAGGTTTCTACTCCAATCCAACGTCTATGACCACTGTTCAACCTCTAGAGTTCTATGTTAGATTTTAGTGTCATTGATTTGTTTTTCAAATTTGAAAACTGTTAATTGTAGAAGAAATTGACCTGTTAGGCACCCAGTCTTCCAAGACAGAAGGCCAAATTCTCATTAATTTCTTTATTTCCCTTCCTCTTGAAGGAAAGGCCTGAGAATCATTTAACTCCAGTTACCTACTTCCAAAAGCATATGCTGCTAAGTCTTACATTTTAATTACCTTGATGTTTTAGACTCCACATTACATCATTCTTACTGTTTCATGCTTTCAATATTAATTCAACTCCACAATACATCTTTCTTATTATTTTATACTTTCAATATTAGTTCACCTTTACTTTTTTATGTACTCTTCTTGATGCAGTATACTTCTTTCTATATTTCTGAGCTGTATCTTACATTATTTTCTTCTGCCTGAAAAAAATATTTTAGCATTTTCTTCAGTGATGGTACACTGAAAATTTTTCTCGTTTTTCTTTGTCAGAAAGTGTCTTTATTTTACTCTTACTCTTGAATAATATTTTCAAAAAGTTGTAGTTTTGCAATTATTTCATTTCACCAATTTGACAATACCATTTCTTTTCCTTCCTGTCTTTATTATTTCTGTTGAAAAGTTGGCTTTCATTCTAATTGCTGTTCCCTGAAAATAATTTATTCATATAATCTATATTAATATTTTTTCTTTGAAATTTAGCTTCAATACTGCTATGATCATAATCCTGAAGTGATTTTCTTTTAAATGTTCCTACTTGGGATTTGTAGGATTTGTAGGATTTGTAGGATTTGTAGGCTTCTAAGCTTGATGCTTTTCCTCAATTAAAAACAAATTCTTTATCATTATGTTCTCTAATATCATTTGTGTCCTATCCTCTCTTCTCTTTTGTTTTGGGTTTAAATTACATATAAGCAGACCTACATACGATGTCTCTTTTTTCTCTTCTTATATTTTCTAGACTTATATATATATAATTTTGTTTTGTTATTAGAAATTTAACAAATTTCTAATTTGTTAAATTAATCTAGTTAATCGAGTTCTAATCTAGTTCACAAATTCTCTCTTGTCTGCTGTTAATTCCACCATTTGAGTTTTTCACTTTGTGTTTAGGTTTCTCGGTTATAGAATTTCAATGTAGTTCTTTCCAGTTTCAAGCTTAAATTATTTTATTCCTGCCCTTAACTTCTTAATTTAGTAAGCATACTTATTTTAAAACCTGGAATTGACAACTTCCCCCAGTGAATCTGTTTCTATTCTTATCATTATTGATACTACTTTCCAGTCATGTTATTTTTACAGCTTATATAACTAGCATTTTGATTTCATGTTTTAAATATTGTATTTTCATTTTTAAAATGTCAGCCTTAATTTTAGATACAGAGGTACATGTACATATTTGTTACATGGGAATATTGCCTGATGCTGAAATTTGGAGTATGGATCCCGTCACCCTGGTAGTAAGCATAGTACTCATTGGGTATTTTTTGTAACCCAGCCCCTCTCCTTCCATCCTCTAGTAGTTCATAATGTTTATTGTTTCCATACTTATGTCCATGTGTGCCAGTATTTTCAAAGCTTTGTAGATAGTTTGGGTAATAGAAACATTTTGTTTTTCCCAAAAGTATTTACCATCTCACACCAGTTAGAATGGCGATCATTAAAAAGTCAGGAAACAACAGGTGCTGGAGAGGATGTGGAGAAATAGGAACACTTTTACACTGTTGGTGGGATTGTAAACTAGTTCAACCATTATGGAAAACAGTATGGCGATTCCTCAAGGATCTAGAACTAGATGTACCATATGACCCAGCCATCCCATTACTGGGGATATACCCAAAGGATTATAAATTATGCTGCTCTAAAGACACATGCACACGTATGTTTATTGCAGCACTATTCACAATAGCAAAGACTTGGAATCAACCCAAATGTCCATCAGTGACAGATTGGATTAAGAAAATGTGGCACATATACACCATGGAATACTATGCAGCCATAAAAAAGGATGAGTTTGTGTCCTTTGTAGGGACATGGATGCAGCTGGAATCCATCATTCTTAGCAAACTATCACAAGAACAGAAAACCAAACACCGCATGTTCTCACTCATAGGTGGGAACTGAACAGTGAGATCACTTGGACTCAGGAAGGGGAACATCACACACCGGGGCCTATCATGGGGAGGGGGGAGGGGGGAGGGATTGCATTGGGAGTTATACCTGATGTAAATGACGAGTTGATGGGTGCAGCACACCAACAAGGCACAAGTATACATATGTAACAAACCTGCACGTTATGCACATGTACCCTAGAACTTAACAGTATAATAATAATAAATAAATTTAAAAAAAAAAAAAAGTATTTACATTATTATATTCAAAGTACCTAGCCATCTGGGATTACTCAAAGCTGAGATGCCCACAAAGCTGAACCGCAGTCCCTGAAGAAGCTGTCTTCTTCGGTATCACAGTTACTCTCTAGTGAGGTTCTTTAGAGTTCCATCTCAGTGTAAGGGAGATGCATCAGGGCTTTCACTGGTATGCCTTACACCCATAGGCTTTCACTCTAGCCTTGAGGCTATCAAATGAGCCATCCATCTTTTTATTCTGTCAGCTCCCCCGTAGATTTTTTTACTTACTCCCAGGGGAAATATAACTCAAATTCCTCTGATTTTCAATCTTTCCATGCATCCCAGCCTGGTAATTCCTCACCATTATGCTATCTCCCTATTGCTTTCAAGCAAAATTGTTTATATATTGACAAGTTTTTCATTTGACTTCCAGGGGATAGTTGGACCAAGTTACCTAATCTGCCATTATAGGAAGCAAAAATGTAAAGTTAAATATTTTTTTAAATTCATAGTATAAGAAGACAACTATTATTTAACTGTAATAATATTATTTGATGGGGTAATTACAGCAAGTTAGGAAAATAATCAAATACTACCTGCAATAGTCAAAATAATCAAATCTATGCACTTTACCAAAATTTTTAAATTAGCATATAGTATTTGCTATTTTTGTAAGAAAGGATATTTTTTCAAAGCATTATTTATAAATACTACAGAGTATTCTTTATTTAGACATATAATGACTTACCCTGCTGTATCCCTCTTTCACAATAAATATCCTTCTGCATAAATCATTATTATATTTGCTAGTAGTTTGGATTTTCAGTTTTTCCTTTCATTTAGAAAAATGGCTCTTGTATTTATTTAATGTAACCAGCAAATATTCATTGCTTAGTTCTATTTTACTAATTTCTTTTATAAATATTATTATTCTGGTTTTCCACAAGTTTGACCTTTTTTTCTGACTTTCTATCTTAAATGCTCAGTACACATATTTCTACTGGCTTTCATGTTTTAAAAATGTGTTTCAGGCCACAGATATGTCATGGTTACAGTGTTATGTTGTTAATTTCTAATATAATTCATTATGTTATATACTATTTATTATGTTTTATTGTTAAATTTCTATATATTCTAGAACTATCATTATTTTACTCTTTTACCTGAGGGCAATTTACAATGACCAATTTTTCACATGACTCAAAAAAGTTTATAATTCTGACACTCCTGACTTATGACCACAGACAATGGGCATGAGATTTAAAATTATATTATAGAACAAAACTGTGTCATTTTGGTTTGATAGTAAATGTTTAATTTAACCTTTTCACTCTTAAATCCTATTTTATTTTGCTCTATTGTATTGCTTGCTCTGAAGAAAGTGGTTACCATGTTTTGAGTGAGCACATGGATGTGAGACCTACCCACAGTAAAATGAGAGAGCTTGGAAGCAGATCCCCCTACAACTGAGCTTGAGATGACTCCAGACCTGGCCAGCACCTCAATTATAACCTTGTCAGTAACGCTGAGACAGAACCATTCTCAGGGTTCTGTCTCACCACCCTGAACCGCCCCAGGTGGTTACAGTCTGTGAGAAAAATAAATGTTTGTTGCTTCAAGCCACTAAGTTTTGGAGTAATGTATTACACAAGAAAGAGATAACTAGTATACATCTCATTTCTTTTCTACCAATATTAAATAATTAATAAAATTTCAAGTGACAAGGTAACATATAGGAAAAAGAGAGTATGGCCAAACCAAGATGTTTAAAACAAAATTACAGTCAAGTCTCAATTGTGTATAAGTAAGGAAATAGGAAGTACTAATCTCTCCAGAGATGATGATAAGAAACCTAGCTATCTGTCCCTGGGGTCAGGAAATAAAAATCTAATGTCGGGAATCAAAGAAGAGGAATGAAGTTAATGTATAGTTTAAGACTTCCCAAATGCAGTTCACGTGAACCAAATTCATGGCCACGGCCCCACCTTCACCATCTTACACCCAATTGAGTTGTATCACAGAAACGTCATTGGCTCACTTGCAGACTGCTGATTGAAATCTGCTCTGTCGTCATGCTTCAGATTCATGGCAGAGCATTGTATTCCAATCTCTTTTATCCTTACATGTATTTAACACAAGGGATTATGATTTAAATTGAACCTAAAAGCTAAAATTTCTGTGACAGATATTTATTTAAAGCCAAATTAGAAATGCTATGCTCTATCAAACGCTTTGGGAAGAATCCTCAAGAGAATTACATTTTCTGCTATGTGCTTTATCTCTTTCACAATATAAAAGATGGGACTTTTCCTTTTGGAGTGTTTTAAGATCTCTGACATCTGGTTTAGAAAGTGATGAACGTGCAACTTCAGTAATATCTTGCTTTAGTCACAGGAAACATCAATAGACAGAACTACTCCTGTGATGTTCATACTAGTGCACTCTATCATAGCAACATTTTTGTTAAAATTTAGACTTGGTCCTGTCACTTGACTTGTGGAGAATGAGTTATCTTGTTCAAAAATCTTTGCCAACTATCAGTCATCATTAGTGAAAACATCTTTTTTCTGCCCTATTCTGTCTAATAATTCAATATACATACTTCCTTAATCACATCTTTGTTGTATTTTCCCCCTTTATTGTCCTTTGCTCCAATTTTTCATTTTAGTATAGCTGTTCCAATTTCTGGTGCCTTTTGAAAAATTGTCATAAAGCTTCCTCTCTCTCTGTTTTTATTCTCTGACCTTGGCAAACTGGAGGTCCTGAAACCTAAAACAGATATTTTTATTTCTGCTTCTAAAAAGACCACCTATGAATAACTATAAATGTATGATTATAAACAAGGGAGGCATTTGGGGAGACATCCCTTAGCAGACTCCTCTTATAAAGCAGTGCAGCATATTGCATAAGGGCTCTGGCTTTGGACACAGGTGGATCTGGGCTTACATTCTAGCTTTGCTATTTAACTGGGTGACCATGGGGAGAGTTCTCTATGTTCTCCAGGTATCAGGTTCCTTATATATTAAATGATATTTGGTTAGAATATTACTTTGGGTTTTAGATATAACGATGTATGTAAGGTGCTTTTTTAAAAGAGCTTGGAATATAATAAATGCTCAAAAACTATCAGCCCCACCTCTCCCAAGAAAGGTTGGTTTTGGTTATGCTATAATATCATAGGCATTTCTACAATAATGAGATAGATAACTTTTTCCTTTATTGGATATAGAAGGAAGAAATTTAGCCTGTAAGACAATCATATTAAGGGAATTATGTGGCCTTTTTAACAGGGTTTACTTCAGGTCCACAGCAGTATATGTGAGCACACTCTTGACTGATAAGAGATGTAAAAATCACCTCTTATGCCTGGTGCGGTGACTCATGCCTATAATCCTAGCCTTTTGGGAGGCCAAGGAAGGTGGATCACTTGAGGTCAGTAGTTCAAGATTAGCCTAGCCAACATGGTGAAACCACCATCTCTACTAAAAATACAAAAAATTAGCCAGTTGTAGTGGTTCCTGCCTGTAATCCCAGCTACTCAGAAGGCTGAACCAGGAGAATCCCTGAACCCGGCCGGAGAGGTTGCAGTGAGCTGAGATCACACCATTGCACTCCAGCCTAGAGGACAAGAGTGAAACTTTATCCAAAAACAAACAAACAAACAACAAAAAAGCAAGTCTTATTAAGTTCCTGATCTATGTTAAGAAATGTATGACAGCCATTAGATAGAAAGATAGATGATGATGATGATGGTAGATGATAAATGGACAGAAAGAAATAGAGTCATGAGATCACAGAATTTAAAACATTAAGAAAGCTTAAATAATTGGTAAAGCAACCCCTAATTTTACAGATGAAAGGAAAGATATGATGTTGAATTTACAAGATCACAATTGTCTTAGATTCCTTTCTCGTGTTATTTCCACTACACCAAAATGTTGACTACAGACGTTTCCATAGACTCTTGCAAATAGCACCAAAGAATTTATAATCATTTGCAACTATTTGTATAATGCAAAATATTTAAAGAATTTAAAATTGAAAGACCTCTTACAGAAGTTTATTGAAGATTGTTACTTTTTGATAAAGCAAAATATTTTGCCTAAACTAGATACACACCTGCATTTGAATCTATTTCATTGTCCTACCAGACAATAAATGGCCTTTGAAGGTAAAAATGGATTTACTACTTAAAATCATTCAAGCATATGCAGTCAGAACTGTTGAAAGCAGTAAGTGCAGTTATGAAGTAAAATTCCCAAAGTGTATAACCTTCTCTCATCCAGCATGTTAAGCCTTTGGCAAAGTTTATTAGCATTTTAGAAACACTAAAAGGAAAAAGAAAGTCTCCCTAATTTTAGAATAAACTAAAATATACTGAATACCAATGCTCCAGGGACTTTAAGAAACACTTTTGAAGGGGGAGGACACAGCCAGGTGGAACAGCTCCCACATAGGGCCTGAGACAGTTGGCATGCTTTTAACAGATCTTCAGAGGGACAGTACTGAGAGTGGACAGAGGGAAGACCCAGAACCTAGACCGAAGGGAGAGAAAGCTGGAAAATCCACACAGGGCTACTGTGCACCAGAACTCATTTTTGGACCATAACAGTACCAGGGGAATGGGTGAGTTGAACTGGCAAGGAGCAACCTGTTCTTGCCACAGGCCTCTGGAACCCTGGAATGAGGAGACCCCTTGACCACCACTGACACATGAGTTGGCAGAGAGACCTGCTTAGAGAATTTGAAAAATTAAGAAAACTTAGAGAAGTAGTAGGGGCAGAAGCCAGCTGATGTGGAAATCAGAGGGTTTGGTGTGAGAACACATGCAGCAGAGCATGTCCAGGGACAGCCATCTTCTTAGGCTCAAGTTGCTCCCACTGAGACTTTAGCCCTAGAGGAACTGTTGGACCTGATCTCTGCAGGGTGGTCTTGCCCATCAGATGGGGCTGGTCAAATCTAAACACCCTTTGGTCTGCTGTCATTTCCTGAGGCCCCTGCCTGGCCATGGCTGCTTGCAGGGCAGTCTTGGGCCTAAACAATAGCTTCTGTGCTGGTAGAGCATGATTGACCAGCTGGAGAACTTCAGAGAGGCGGCCCCTATGGTGGCACATCAGCCAACCTGCTCCCTCCCCATAGTGCAGTTTCCACTGTGACCATGGTAACTCCCTACATTGCTTTGCTGGCACCTGTCTGCATAGGCAGGTTTGCTTTCCTTGCCCCACTCAGGCACAGGAGTTCAGTCTGCCCACCCTTTCCTTACTGCCCTGCCATTGCAGGCAAAGATTTGCTGGGCAAAGAGCCAGCAAGCCTCACCCCCTTCCTTGTAACAACATTGCACAGAGAACAGCAGATCCTCCCCCACCATGAGCAATCACTCCTGCTTGTGGGGCATAGAGAAAGCACCCAGACCTGAACTTGCCAGCACCTCACCCCAAGCCAACACCACCTCCAGCACAACTGTGTGCAGTTGCCAGCATGGGCCCCTGCCAACCCAGCTGCATTGCCTCTACCACTGTGGTACATGCCTGTAGGGAGGCAGGCACTCTGACACTCACTAGCACTCTACCATAGCTGCTGCACCTCAGCTCCTTCAGTGCAGTGAATTCCAAACCTCAAGGATCCAGATCCAGAGAACAAACTCGAGGTCCAATACAAGTCCCCCAGAGTTAGTGCACACAGTCCAGGAGTTGGGAGCTAAGGAATGGCCACCTAAAGTCTCTCAGAAAGAAAGCCAGTTGGATGAATCCACCTTCTACCACAATCAATCAAACCCTCAAGGTCACTAAATAGGATAAAAGAAATAAAACCCATTCGAAGGTCAGCAACCTTCAAGATCAAAGGTAGATAAGCTCTCAAAGATGAAAAAAGAATCAGCAAGATAACTCTGAAAACTCAAAATGCTGGAGTGCCTTCTTTCCTCCAAATGACTGCATCGCCTCTCCAGCAAGGGGTTTGAACTGAGCTGAGATGGTTGAAATGGCAGAAATAGAAATCAGAATATGGATAAGAAAAAAGATCATTGAGCTACAGGAGTATGTTGAAACCTAATGCAAAGAAGGTAAAAATTACAATAAAACAATGCAGGAGCTGACAGATAAAATAACCTGTAAAGACAAGAGTATAACAGACCCAACAGAGCTGCAAAACAGTACAAAAGTTGCATAATGTAATCACAAGTATCAATAGCAGAACAGAACAAGCAGAGAAAAGAATCTCAGAGCCTGAATACTGGCTTTCTGAAATAAGACAGCCTGACAAAAATACATAAAAAAGAATGAAAAGGAACCCACAAAGCCTCCAAGAAATATGAGATTATGTAAAGAGACCAAATCTTCAACTCATTGGTGTCCCTGAAAGAGATGGGGAGAATGCCAACTTGGAAAACATATTCCAGGATATCATCCATGAGACCTTCCCCAGCCTAGCTAGAGAGACCAATATTCAACTTCAGGAAACACAGAGAACTCCAGTAAGTTACTTTACAAGAAGATCATCCCAAGACAAATAATTATCAAATACTCCAAAGTCAAAATGAAAGAAAAAATGTTAAAGACAGCTAGAGAGAAAGGTCAAGTCACCTTCAAAGAAAGCTCATTAGATTAACAGTCGACCTCTCAACAGAAACCCTACAAGCCAGAAGTGATTGGAAGCCAACATTCAACATTCTTAAAGAAGTTTCAACCCAGAATTTTATATCTGGCCAAACTAAGCTTCATACATGAAGGAAAAATAAGATTATTTCAGACACACAAGTGCTGCAGAATTTATTACCACTAGACCTGCCTCACAAGAGCCCCTGAAGGAAGCACTAAGTATGCAAAGGAAATATATTACCAGCCACTACAAAAACACACTTATATACACAGACCAGTGACACTATAAAGATATCACATAAGTCTACAGAATAACCAGCTAACATGACGACAGAATCAAATTCACATCTATCAATACTAATCTTAACCGTATAGAACTAAATGCCACAATTAAAAGACACAGAGTGGCAAGCTGGATAAAGAACCAAGACCCATTAGTATGCTGTCTTCAAGAGACCCACATCACATACAATGACATTCATAGGCTCAAAATAAAGGCATACAGAAGAATCTATCAAGCATATGGAAAACAGAAAAATCAGGGGTTACAATCCTAGTTTCTGACAAAACGACATTAAACTAACAAAAATTTTTTAAAAACAGCACTTTGGGAGGTCAAGGTGGGCAGATCACAAGGTCAGGAGATTGAGACCATCCTGGCTAACACGGTGAAACCCCGTCTCTACCAAAAATACAAAAAATTAGCCAGGCGTGGTGGTGGGTGCCTGTAGTCCCAGCTACTTGGGAGGCTGAGGCAGAAGAACAGTGTGAACCCAGGAGGCAGAGCTTGCAGTAAGCCGAGATGGCGCCACTGCTCTCCAGTCTGGGTGACAGAGCAAGACTCTGTCTCAAAAAAAAAAAAAAAAAACCCAAAACAACAAACACCAACAACAGCAACAAAAAAGACAAAGAAGGGCATTATATAATAGTAAAGAGTTCAATTCCACAAGAATATCTAACTATCCTAAATATATATGCACTCAACACAGGAGCACCCACCTAGATTTATAAAGCAAGTTCTTAGAGACCTTGAAAGAGACTTAGACTCCCACATAACAGTGGGAGACTTTAATATTCCACTGAAAATATTAGACAGATCATCAAGACAGAAAATTAACAGATATTCAGAACCAAAACTCCGAACTCAATCAAATGGACCTGATAGATACCTGCAGAACTCTCCATCCAAAAACAACAAAATATACATTCTTTTCATCACTATATGGTACTTACTCTAATGTTAATAACATAATTGGAAGCAAAACACTCCTTATCAAATGCAAAAGAACTGAAATCATAAAAATCTCTCAGACAACAGAGCAGTCAAATTAGAGATCATGACTAAGAAGTTCGCTCAAAACTATACAATCTCATGAAAACTGAATAACCTGCCCCTGAAAGAATTTTGGGTAAATAATGAAGTTAAGGCAGGAATCACAAAGTTCTTTGAAACTAATGAGAGTAAAGATATAACACACTAGAATTTCTGGAACACAACTAAGACCCTGTTAAGAGGGAAATTTATAGTACTAAATGCCCACATCAAAAAGTTAGAAAGATCTCAAGTTAGCAAACTTACATCACAACTGAAAGAACTAGAGAACCAAGAGCAAACAAATCCCTAGGTCAGCAGAAGGCAAAAAGTAACCAAAATCATAACTGAAATGGAGGAGATTGAGACAAGAAAACACATTCAAAAGATCCAGGAATCCAGAGCTGCAGTTTTGTTTTTTGTTTTTTTTTTTTTAAGAAAAAACAGGGTAGATAGACCACTAGCCAGACTAATAACAAAAACAGAGAATACTGAAGTAAACACAATCAAAAATGACAAGGGGCGTATTACCACTGTCCTCACAGATATACAAACAACCATCAGAGAATATTATGAACACATATATGCACAGGAACTAAACAATCTAGAAGAAATAAATTAATTCCTGGACACATAAAAGCTGCCAAGACTGAGCCAGCAAGAAATTTAACCCAAGAACAGAGCAATAACAAACATTGAAATTGAATTAGTAATAAAAGGCCTACCAACCAAAAAAGGCCTAGGATCAGATGGATTCACAGTTGAATTCTACCAGATGTACAAAGAAGAGCTGGTACCATTAATGCTGAAACTACTCCAAAAAATTGACAAGGAGGGACTCCTTTCTAACTCATTCCATGAGGCCAACATCATCCTGATACCAAAACTTGGCAGAGATACAACAAAAGAGAAACTTCAGGCCAATATTATTGATAAACATTGCAGAAAAATTCCTCGACAAATTACTTGCAAACTGAATCATCCAGAAGCACATCAAAAAGCGTATCCACCATGATCAAGTAGGCTTTATCCTTGAGATGCAAAATTGTTTAAACATTCGAACATCAATAAATATGATTCGAACTAAAGACAAAATCCATGTGATTTTCTCAATAAATACAAAAAGGCTTTCAATAAAATTCAACCCTGCATTATGTTAAAAGCTCTCAATAAATTAGTTATTTAAGGAACATATCTCAGAATAAGAGCCATCTATGACAGGCTCACAGCCAACATCATATTAAATGAGCAAAAGCAGGAAGCATTCCTTTTGAAAACCTGCACAAGACAAGGATGCCCTCTCTCACCACTCTTATGCAACATAGTATTAGAAGTCCTGGCTAGGGAAATGAGGCGAGAGAAAGAAATAAAGCCCATCAAATAGGAAGAGAGGAAGTCAAACTATCCTTGTTTACAGATGACATAATCCTACATCTGGAAAACTTCATAGTCTTGGCTCAAAATTTTCTTATAAGGTGATAAACAACTTCCTCAACATCTCAAGTTACAAAATCAATATTAAAAAAATCATTATCTTTCCTATACATCAGTGGCAATCAAGCCAAGAGCCAAATCAGGAATGCAATTCCATTTACAATTGCCACAAAAAGAATAAAATACCTAGGAATACAGTTAACCAGGGATATAAAAGATCTCTACATGGAGAGCCACAAAACATTGATCAAAAGAATCAGATATGACAAACAAATGAAAAAATATTCCATGTTAATGGGTAGGAAGAATCAGTATCATTAAAATGGTCCTACTGCCCAAAGCAATTTATAGATTCAATGCTGTTCCTATTAAACTACCATTGAGAGGAGGAAGGAGAGGATCAGGAAAAATAACTAATGGATACTAGACTTAATATCTGGGTGATGAAATAACCTGTATAACAAACTCCCATGACACAAGTTTACCTATATAACAAACACACACCTACCCCTTAACTGCAAAGGAATGCAACTCATCACCAGCAACGGATCAAAGCTGGACAGAGAATGACTTTGACGAGATGAGAGAAGAAGCCTCCAGTCCATCAAACTTCTCAGAGCTAAAGAAGGAATTATGTACCCAGCGCAAAGAAACTAAAAATCTTGAAAAAAGAGTGGAAGAATTGATAACTAGAATAATTAATGCAGAGAGGCCATAAATGAACTGACAGAGATGAAAACCATGACATGAGAAATACATGACAAATGCACAAGCTTCAGTAACTGACTCGATCAACTGGAAGAAAGAGTATCAGCAATTGAGGATCAAATGAATGAAATGAAGCAAGAAGAGAAATCTAAAGAAAAAAGAAGAAAAAGAAATGAACAAAGCCTGCAAGAAGTATGGGATTATGTAAAAAGACCAAATCTACGTCTGATTGGGGTGCCTGAAAGTGAGGGGGAAAATGGAACCAAGTTGGAAAACACTCTTCAGGATATCATCCAGGATAACTTCCCCAACCTAGTAGGGCAGGCCAGCATTCAAATTCAGGAAATATACAGACTGCCACAAAGATACTCCTCGAGAAGAGCAACTCCAAGACACATAATTGTCAGATTCACCAAAGTTGAAATGAAGGAAAAAATCTTAAGGGTAGCCAGAGAGAAAGGTCGAGTTACCCACAAAGGGAAGACTAACGGCAGATCTCTTGGCAGAAACTCTACAAGCCAGAAGACAGTGGGGGCCAATATTCAACATTCTTAAAAAAAAGAATTTTCAACCCAGAATTTCATATCCAGCCAAACTAAGTTTCATAAGTGAAGGAGAAATAAAATCCTTTACAGATAAGCAAATGCTTAGAGATTTTGTCACCACTAGGCCTGCCTTACAAGAGACCCTGAAGGAAGCACTAAACATGGAAAGGAACAACCGGTACCAGCCATTGCAAAAACATGCCAAAATGTAAAGACCGTCGAGGCTAGGAAGAAACTGCATCAACTAACGAGCAAAATAACCAGTTAATATCATAATGGCAGGATCAAGTTCACACATAACAATATTAACTTTAAATGTAAATGGACTAAATGGTCCAATTAAAAGACACAGACTGGCAAACTGGATAAAGAGTCAAGACCCATCAGTTTGCTGTATTCAAGAGACCCATCTCACATGCAGAGACACACATAGGCTCAAAATAAAGGGATGGAAGAAGATCTACCAAGCAAATGGAGAACAAAAAAAGCAAGGGTTGCAATATTAGTCTGTGATAAAACAGACATTAAACCATCAAAGATCAAAAGAGACAAAGAAGGCCATTACATAATGGTAAAGGGATCAATTCAACAGGAAGAGCTAACTATCCTAAATATGTATGCACCCAATACAGGAGCACCCAGATTCATAAAGCAAGTCCTTAGAGACTTACAAAGAGACTTAGACTCCCATAAAATAATAATGGGAGACTTCAACACCCCACTGTCAACATTAGACAGATCAACGAGACAGAAAGTTAACAAGGATATCCAGGAATTGAACTCATCTCTGCAGCAAGCGGACCTAATAGACATCTACAGAACTCTCCACCCCAAATCAAGAGAATATACGTTATTCTCAGCACCACATTACACTTATTCCAAAATTGACCACATAATTGGAAGTAAAGCACTCCGCAGCAAATGTACAAGAACAGAAATTATAACAAACTGTCTCTCAGACCACAGTGCAATCAAACTAGGACTCAGGACTAAGAAACTCAATCAAAACCACTCAACTACATGGAAACTGAATAACCTGCTCCTGCATGACTACTGGGTACATAATGAAACGAAGGCAGAAATAAAGATATTCTTGGAAACCAATGAGAACAAAGATACAACATACCAGAATCTCTGCGACACATTTAAAGCAGTGTGTAGAGGGAAATTGATAGCACTAAATGCCCACAAGAGAAAGCTGGAAAGATCTAAAATTGACACTCTAACATCACAATTAAAAGAACTAGAGAAGCAAGAGCAAACACATTCAAAGCTAGCAGAAGGCAAGAAATAACTAAGATCAGAGCAGAACTGAAGGAGATAGAGACACAAAAACTCTCCAAAAATCAATGAATCCAGGAGTTGGTTTTTGAAAAGATCAACAAAATTGATAGACCGCTAGCAAGACTAATGAAGAAGAAAAAGAGAGAAGAATCAAATAGACACAATAAAATGATAAAGGGGATATCACCATCGACCCCACAGAAATACAAACTACCATCAGAGAATAACACTATAAAACACCGCTACGCTAAATAAACTAGAAAATCTAGAAGAAATGAATAATTTCCTGGACACTTACACTCTCCCAAGACTAAAGCAGGAGGAAGCTGAATTCCTGAATAGACCAATAGCAGGCTCTGAAATTGAGGCAATAATTAATAGCCTACCAACCAAAAAAAATCCAGGACCAGATGGATTCACAGCTGAATTCTACCAGAGGTACAAGGAGGAGCTGGTACCATTCCTTCTGAAACTATTCCAATCAATAGAAAAAGAGGGAATCCTCCCTAACTCATTTTATGAGGCCAACATCATCCTGATACCAAAGCCTGGCAGAGACACAACAAAAAAAGAGAATTTTAGACCAATATCCCTGATGAACATCAATGCAAAAATCCTCAATAAAATACTGGCAAACCGGACCCAGCAGCACATCAAAAAGCTTATCCACCATGATCAAGTGGGCTTCATCCCTGGGATGCAAGACTGGTTCAACATATGCAAATCAATAAATGTAATCCAGCATATAAACAGAACCAAAGACAAGAACCACATGATTATCTCAATAGATGCAGAAAAGGCCTTTGACAAAATTCAACAGCCCTTCATGCTAAAAATGCTCAATAAATTTGATATTGATGGAACATATCTCAAAATAATAAGAGCTATTTATGACAAACCCACAATCAATATCATACTGAATGGGCAAAAACTGGAAAAATTCCCTTTGAAAACTGGCACAAGACAGGGATGCCCTCTTTCACCACTCCTATTCAACATAGTGTTGGAAGTTCTGGCTAGGGCAATGAGGCAAGAGAAAGAAATCAAGGGTGTTCAGTTAGGAAAAGAAGAAGTCAAATTGTCCCTGTTTGCAGATGACATGATTGTATATTTAGAGAACCCCATTGTGTCAGCCCAAAATCTCCTTAAGCTGATAAGAAATTTCAGCAAAGTCTCAGGATACAAAATTAATGTGCAAAAATCAAAAGCATTCTTATACACCAGTAACAGACAAACAGAGAACCAAATCATGAATGAACTTCCATTCAAAATTACTTCAAAGAGAATAAAATACCTAGGAATCCAACTTACAAGGCATGTAAAGGACCTCTTCAAGGAGAACTACAAACCACTGCTCAGTGAAATAAAAGAGGACACAAACAAATGGAAGAACATACCATGCTCATGGATGGGAAGAATCAATATCGTGAAAATGACCATACTGCCCAAGGTAATTGGGCCATCCAATTACCTTGCCATCCCCATCAAGCTACCAATGAGTTTCTTCACAGAATTGGAAAAAACTGCTTCAAAGTTCATATGGAACCAAAAAAGAGCCCACATTGCCAAGACAATCCTAAGTCAAAAGAACGAAGCTGGAGGCATCATGCTACCTGACTTCAAACTATACTACAAGGCTACAGTAACCAAGACAGCATGGTACTGTTACCAAAACAGAGATATAGACCAATGGAGGAGAACAGAGCCCTCAGAAATAATACCACATATCTACAGCCATCTGATCTTTGACAAACCTGACAAAAACAAGAAATGGGGAAAGGATTCCCTATTTAATAAATGGTGCTGGGAAAATTAGCTAGCCATAAGTAGAAAGCTGAAACTGGATCCTTTCCTTACTCCTTATATGAAAATTAATTCAAGATGGATTAGAGACTTAAATGTTAGACCTAATACCATAAAAACCCTAGAAGAGGCCGGGCACGGTGGCTCAAGCCTGTAATCCCAGCACTTTGGGAGGCCAAGACGGGTGGATCACGAGGTCAGGAGATTGAGACTATCCTGGCTAACACGGTGAAACCCCGTCTCTACTAAAAAATACAAAAACCTAGCTGGGCAAGGTGGCGGGCATCTGTAGTCCCAGCTACTCGGGAGGCTGAGGCAGGAGAATGACGTGAACCCGGGAGGCGGAGCTTGCAGTGAGCTGAGATCCGGCCACTGCACTCCAGTCTGAGCAACAAAGCGAGACTCTGTCTCAACAAAACAAAACAAAACAAAACAAAACAAACAAAAAAAACACCCTAGAAGAAAACTTAGGTAATACCATTCAGGACATAGGCATGGGCAAGGACTTCATGTCTAAAACATCAAAAGCAACGGCAGCAAAGGCCAAAATTGACAAATGGGATCTAATTAAACTAAAGAGCTTCTGCACAGCAAAAGAAACTACCATCAGAGTGAACAGGCAACCTACAGAATGGGAGAACATTTTTGCAATCTACTCATCTGACAAAGGGCTAATATCCAGAACCTATGAAGAACTCAAACAAATTTACAAGAAAAAAACAAACAACCCCATCAAAAAGTGGGCAAAGGGTATGAACAGACATTTCTCAAAAGAAGACATTCATACAGCCAACAGACACATGAAAAAATGCTCATCATCACTGGCCATCAGAGAAATGCAAATCAAAACCACAATCAGATACCATCTCACACCAGTTAGAGTGGCAATCATTGAAAAATCAGGAAACAACAGGTGCTGGAGCGGATGTGGAGAAATAGGAACACTTTTACACTGTTGGTGGGATTGTAAACTAGTTCAGCCATTATGGAAAACAGTATGGCGATTCCTCAAGGATCTAGAACTAGAAGGACCATATGACCCAGCCATCCCATTACTGGGTACATACCCAAAGGATTATAAATCATGCTGCTATAAAGACACATGCACATGTATGTTTATTGCAGCACTATTCACAATAGCAAAGACTTGGAATCAACCCAAATGTCCATCAGTGACACACTGGATTAAGAATATGTGGCACATATACACCATGGAATACTATGCAGCCATAAAAAAGGATGAGTTTGTGTCCTTTGTAGGGACATGGATGCGGCTGGAAACCATCCTTCTCAGCAAACTATTGCAAGAACAGAAAACCAAACACTGCATGTTCTCACTCATAGGTGGGAACTGAACAATGAGATCACTTGGACTGGGGAAGGGGAACATCACACACCGGGGCCTATCATATGGAGGGGGGAGGGGGGAGGGGTTGCATTGGGAGTTATACCTGTTGTAAATGACGAGTTGATGGGTGCTGACGAGTTGATGGGTGCAGCACACCAACATGGCACAAGTATAATACCTATGTAACAAACCTGCAAGTTATGCACATGTACCCTAGAACTTAAAGTATAATAATAATAATAATAATAATAAAAGTTAAAAAAATAGATGCTTTCATATACACCATCTTAATCTCACGACTCTAAAAACCTAGTGGAAATCTATTTAACTGTTGATGAAATTAAGATTCACAAAATTAAGTTAGTGATCTACAATCACATAAACATAAATATAAATCACATAAAATATCGATATAAATATAAATGAGAGAGCCAGGTCTCCAACCTGAGTCTCAATTCCAAATTGCATGCATTACACTGTAATTATTTCAGAAAGCCTCTTGAATTTTTGGTTTATGTGTTTGTTTTACCATGAAAAGTCAATATTAAAGAATGTTCAGCAAAATGGAAACAAATTAAATATGATCCTATTACCTGGCATAACTTTTCTATTTTTCATGTGTTCCCCAATGAAATGTATCCAAAAGCATTAATAATTTTATACATCTGTAATTTCAGTGTTTGCTAATTTTTATTAAGATTTTGACTTACTGAACATGCTACCATGATTTTACATATGCTTTTTGCTATTTTCATGATTGTATAATATTTAATCACTTCATTGGGCAATGATTCATTCTAGTTTCCACTAATATTGGATAATTAATACAATAAAAAACAATTTTGTACATATAGCTTTTTAGTTTTGTTTCAACATTTCCTTATGCTACATTTCCACGAATTTAAGACTCTTGAATTAAGAGCAGATTTTTTGATGTCTTTTTATTGTATTGACGTATACTATAAAAAGTACAATCTTCCAAAAAGATTATATAAATTTACAGTGTATTATTGCATTTAGTGTTCATAACACCCCACAATCACAAAGTTCTAGTGAACCCATGACTTGTGGAAATTTACTGAGATTCACAGTTAGTACAAGGTAAGTGTATTAGTCTGTTTTGTGTTGCTGTAACAGAATACCACAGACTGGGTAATCGATAAAGAACAGAAATTTACTAGCTCACCAGTCTGTAGGCTGGAAAGTCCAAACTCAAGGGCCCCTATCTAGCGAAAGTCCTACTGATGAGTCCACCCCATGGTGGAAGGCAGAAGAGCAAGAGAGGGCAAGAGAGAGAGCAATAGGGAGTAAACCCACTTTCATGATAAGGAACTCAATCCTGTGATAATGGCATGGTTTATTCATGATCTAAATACCTCTTATAGGTCCTACCTCTTCATACTGCTACAATGACAGTTAAATTTCAACATGGGTTTTGGAAGGGACAAACATTCAAACTATTGCAGTTACCTTGTTAAGCTTCAACTAATTGGGGGTCCTAACAGTCCTCAGAGGCCACACTTTTCAATCACACCAGAACTTGTTTCTAATGTAGAAAGAAGGCAGTACCTTCTGAGAAAGATGGACCGACAGGTAATTCTGTCATATTTTTTCTTACTGGTGTTCCTTTCCTGTAATTGCCAACAATTTCACTGAAAATGAGAGTAAGAAAAGGAAAAACAGGGCAACTTATAGTGCCTTTTTTTTTCAGTCCTTCCTTACTCATAAGTAAGCTAAATATAGTGTTGACAGAATGTGCAAGTGTCAAGAAATGAAATAAAAACAGCTAATTAAGGTTGTGCATGATTTCCACTCTTTGGGTGAGAATAAAAAAAAAGTGCATGTATGAACTATGAAATACAAATTGTTCTAATTTGTGATTCTGCATATAAACCAAATGTTTTTATATTTGCATATAAAACTGGCATTTTGCAATTTAAATAGTAAAGTTCATGCTAATAATATAAAATTTTGATTTTTTTTTTTTTTTTACTTAGAGCAACATTAAATAGCAAATATGAAACACCATGGCAAGTCAAGAGAGAGACCACGGAATGGAAAAAAAAAAAAAAAAAAAAAAGCTTTGTATTTTAGTACCTTAGTGGCACTTTTTTCCTGCTTTTGAACAAGGAGCTCCACATTTTCATTTTGTACTGAGCCCTGCAAATTATGTAGCTGGCCCTGTCTTTAAGTATTGAGAAACTGTTGAGAAACTGTCAAGTTTATAGTGGTGGATACACATTTTCAAACTTCTGATTTTAACTTAAAAGCTCAAATTTTACCATTGGCCACAAATACTGTCAGTTTTGTTCCTTGAAGTGACAAGCTCACTTCACCCTTTTGTGAGAAAACGTCTACCAAATTCCCAAATCTGAATAACCAGTTTCCTTCAAGAAAAAAAATAACGTTTCATGAAAAAAGGGGCCAGTTCAGTTCTCAACAATGCCACAGTCATACAACTACACTTTCAATGTAGCAAAAAAGCTTTATGCATACCTCCTACTTACACATAATATTAACAAGACATGTAACCAAAGATCAAGATTTAATAAAAATTCATAATTTTAATGCTCTTCCAAGACATTTGTAAGGAAAACTTGCTCTCTTTTTTTGTATGTGTTTGGCAACAAAGAATACAATGTCCACCAGTATAGTTTTGATTTCTTTTTTCACATTGCCTTGATTCATGCTACATATATAGCAGTTTTCCTTACAATGGTATATGCATTATCCGTGCAAATGTCAACACAGCAAAAAATATAAATAATTTTTAGTATTATGAAAATAATTTTGATTTCATAGACCTCCAAAAAGGTTCTCAGAGGCCTCCAGATGTCCATAGGTCATACTTTGAGAATCACTACATTAGCTAATTCATTGTAACAGGGAAAATAAAATAAACCAAAGAAAAGTAATCTGTATTTAAAACAAAATTTTAAATGATGCTTTACTAATATGTAACATACAAATTGACACTGGTGTCATCATTTTTGCATGTCAAATGCTTATTAATCATATATGATAGATAAAATATCCCAGGGGAAGAATAAGATTTCCTCAACCCCAAAATGTTGACAGATTACTCATTTGTTCTTTCATATTTTGATTTATCATGTCAAGTGGATTGCCAAAATTATGCATTTCTATTAATCCTCACAAAAGTGGTCACATGATTTTCAAATATTTCTGCAAGAAAACAAGGGACTACAAATAATAGAGCACAAGAAAATAAAAATAAAATGGTAAAACCAGCATTTCTACTCCTGAAGAGAGTTCTTTGTCGGTCACATTCTTAGGTAAAAATCAGCGATGAACTATAACAGCTATAACAAGAAGCCAGTCAAAAGTTTTGAAAATTATCAAAAGGATGGTTTGATAATAAATGATGAATCCAACCCTAAAAAGTGTACACTGTAACTTGTACACACTTAAGACAGTAACACATATATACATAAATGATTGTTAATAATTATTAAAAAAAAAACTTATGCAAATAAAATGAAAAGGACTGTCAATGATGACTCCACTAGAAACTAAAGTTATTATTAATTTAGTTCTACACACATGAGATTGATAAAGAAGAAAGATGTGAGGGTGAAATTTATGTGTCATCTTGACAGGGCTGAGGACCCCCAGATATCTGGTATAATGTTATTTCTGAATGTGTCTGTGAGAGTATTTCTGGAAGAGATTTGCATTTGAGTCAGTAAACTAAGTAAGGAAGATGCACCCTCACCAATGTAAGTGGGTATCATCCAATCCATTGAGGGCCCAAGTAGAACAACAATGCAGAGACAGAGGAAATTCTTTCACTCTTTTTTTGAGCTGGGAGCTCTTCTTAAGCCATCTTCTCTCACCCTTAGATATCATAGTTCCTGGATCTCCACCCTTCAGGCTCCAGAATTTATACCATCACTTCTCCTGCTTCTGTGGCCTTGGTGTGTCCAGAATTGGTTCATTCCAGTGGGTTCTTGGTCTCTCTGACTTCAAGAATGAAGGCGCGGGTCCTCCTGGTGAGTGTTACAGTTCTTAAAGATGGTGTGTCTGGAGTCTGTTCCTTCAGATGTTCAGATGTGTCTGGAGTTTCTTCCTTCTGGTGGGTTCGTGGTCTTGCTGACTTCAGTAGTGAAGCCACAGACCTTCGCAGTGGGTGTGCTTGCTGTGAGCTCTTAAAATTGGTGCGTCCAGAGTTGTTTGTTCCTCCCGAGGGGTTTGTGGTCTCGCTGACTTCAGGAGTGAAGCTGCAGACCCTCATGGTGAGTGTTACAGCTCATAAAGGTAGTGCGAACCCAAAGAGTGAGCAGCAGCAAGATTTATTGTGAAGAGCAAAAGAACAAAACTTCCACAACATGGAAGGGGACCCAAGCGGGTTGCCACTACTAGCTCAAGAGGCCAGCTTTTATTCCCTTATTTGACCCCACCCACATCCTACTGATTGGTCCATTTTACAGGGTGCTGATTGGTCCATTTTACAGAAAGCTGATTGGTCTGCTTTACAGAGTGCTGATTGATGTGTTCACAAACATTTAGCTAGACACAGTACTGATTGGTGTGTTTTTACAGAGTGCTGATCGGTGCATTTACAAACCTTTAGCTAGACACAGAGTGCTGATTGGTGCATTTTTACAGAGTGCTGATTGGTGTGTTTACAATCCTTTAGCTAGACACAGAGTGCTGATTGGTACGTTTTTACGGAATGCTGATTGGTGCATTTACAATCCTCTAGCTAGACACAGAGCACTTGTTGGTGCATTTATAATCCTCTAGCTAGACAGAAAACTTCTCCAAGTCCCCACCCGACCCAGAAGCCCAACTGGCTTCACCGCTCACTGGGACTCAGACTGACTTATACCACTGAACTTTTTTGATCTCCAGTTTGCAGGTGGCATACTGTGAGATTTCTTGGTTTCAATAATCACATGAGCCAATTATCACAATAAATCTCCTCTTAAATATCTATATATGTCCTGTTGGTTCTGTCTTTCTGGAGAACAGTAGCTAATACAGTAAAGTACTCTAAGTGAAAACTAACCAAAGGAAAACAAAAGACTGGTAAAATAATACTAATATTAGACAAAATAGATTAAAGAAAAATTATTAATACAGAAGTGTATAAAATTATAATAAAAAGCCCACAAGGAATATATAGTAATCATAGATGTGTATCATTGAAAACATATTCTTTAAATGTATGAAGCAAAATTAACATAATGGAGAAATGGACAAATCCACAAAGTAAAAAATAAATTAGATTTTCATATTCTCCTTCTGAAATTTGTAGATAAACCAGCTAAAAATAATTAAGGACCTAGAAAAAGTGACCTACACTATTAGTAAAAAAGTGTTTATAATTTTAAAATATCCAATAAAGTTAGATATATTTTTATTTTTCTGCCCCAGAATTACCAATTATGAGCATTCATTTAAATGTTATAATACAGAAAAAATGGAAACAAACTAAAGGTTGACTAAAAGGGAACATAATAGCATACATGCAACTATTAAAAATAGATATGTCATTACAATATTTTTAAGAAAAAAAGACAAGACAATGCATAAAATTTAATATGTGTATATAAAAAATAGGCATGTACATATCCACAAAACATGTTTTAAAATAAATTTACAAAACACTCACTATAAACTGTTGAGAGTAGTAGCCCTTGAAAAAGAGTGAAGGGGAAATTTAAATTTTACTAACATACTTGTGTATTGTTTGAATATTTTAAGGCAAGAAAGTATTTAAATATTAATTATATAATAGAGATACAGAGAGACCAAGGGAGAAAACATGGACAGATCCCTAACTAACTTCAGGCTGCTGCAACAAGAACAGATAAGAAGCTCTGTACTGGCAAGAAAATGGGAAAATAGGTGTTTCTATAAACTGTGGAAGTGAAAATTAATATAATAGAAGGAAATTTGTCATATCTATTGATCTCTGATTTATGATGTAAATGTTTTCTGGTCAGTGGTTGCATGGCAAGCTATGATAAATCAAACTCAATTATTATAGAAACAAAAGTGGAAGTCACTTCATACAATACCAAAATTAATGTAATTTAAAGAAAATTTGTGCAACTATTAGGCATATATATGTTAAATTGTAAATGCATTTTGAGTGGGTAGGCTGGGAAACCATTATCCCAAGGAATGGAATGCCTCAGACCTAAAATATAAATCTGATGAAATTGGACTGATCATGCTTCTTATCCCAGTAAATCCTCCTTTAGCAACAATTACTCATTGCTGTGAAGAAATCCAAACAAATTCTAAAAAATGGGATTTTATTCTCAGTTGATTAGATGTACATGAATAACTTTGAGTTTAAATAGTGTAGGAAGAGATAATTATTCACGGAAGCGTTTTCAACAAATGTGTACTAGGCAAAGGGCAAATGTCTCTAATAAGAGTGGCAAAGAATGGCTGGCACTAAACTTAAAATATTCTTGTGAAGAAATACATTTTCCCCTGTGAAACACAACATGAAAACATTATCGGGAGTATGGCCACAGTGAGCCAGAGAAGAGAAAATTGTGATATCACAACAATGTTTACTTGGCCTCAATCCAGTATACTCCGGATTTAAAATGTGATAAACTGGCCGTA
Organism: Papio anubis; assembly: GCF_008728515.1. Lineage (NCBI taxonomy): Eukaryota > Metazoa > Chordata > Mammalia > Primates > Cercopithecidae > Papio > Papio anubis. The sequence continues at coordinate 112,543,281 of NC_044977.1, read as the reverse complement.
AAGAGCTAGCGAATGAATCAGTCATTATTAGACCAAAATAATGGTGTAAGTTTATATTTAAAGACTATCTAGAGAATAATATTTTAAAAAGGAAGAATTTTGCAAAAAGGATTGAAGAGGATGAGAAAATGAAATAATTGTTTGTTTTTACATACAGGTCAGAAAAAAAGATTAACGAAAACAAGGCCTGAAAAAAATAAATAAATAAAAGAAGAAAATGAGACTTAGTACCCTTGCATAAGCAAAAGACAAATAAGCCCAAATTTTAAAACACATTTATATACCAGTTATTAGCACCAGTAAGTACAGTAAAACATTGTGACAACTAACCTGTAAGAAACAAACACTTTATTTTCTAAATAGAAACAATGTTAATTTAATCTCAATATACAATTTAGAAAACAAAATTTGTGAGCTCTTAAAATGAAGATATTAAAAATAAAAAGTAATTATTAGAAAATGTATTTTATATTATCAACAAGACATGCTACATAACTCCATTTCAATGAAATAAACAGATTCTGATTTCATACATGATTGCTTTGGAAAAATCAGCTGATCACAAATCATTATTTGACTAAATTGGTCCTTTCTTAAAACCAAAGTAAGTGAATCAACTCAATAAAAGTAATCAAACTTTTTTCCTGCCATAAAAGAGGGCTACAATTAATGAATAAATATGTGGTAAATTGATGAATGAATGGATGAAGGTAAACATATTTCAATTAAATATTAAATACAGATGTAGTCACCAAAAATATAATTTTTTAAAGATAAAATGAGAAATAATAATGAATAATAAAAACAAAACTAACATTCTATAAAAATAACCCTCAAATAACAACCAAAATATAATTTGAAATACATGGAAAGTACAGGACCTTGAGAAGGGAAGCAAATAAATAGACCAAACAAAATAATATTTTTTGCCAATACAAGAGGAAAGTATAGGGTATCACACACGAAAAAGAGAAACAAGTGTTTAGTTAACTGAGGCCCATTTCTTCTTAAGTTCATTCAAACTAACTAAGAGGTAGAGCTGCTGATGCAGTAATTGATGAACACAGATCAAACAGGATTTTTAAGTAATGGGGCTGGTGCTGACAGCCCAGGATGATGGCTGAATATGACAGAAATGTCAAGGGAAAAAGATCAAATTTCTTGCATCTCTATACACTGGAATAGTTGGATGTTTTCTTCTCAGCATAAGGATGTTTAAATTGAGAATTTATTTCACAGATAGAAACATTACTCCTGTTTTATTCTGTCTGCATTACATTAGGAAGACTCTCTCACATAAAGCCAATTTTATGTTTTTAAATCTCAAGGCAATGAGCCTTAATTATTCCCGTAGTTTAACAATTTTAGAACAAATGTCATACAATAGTGTGTGACAGTGAGCTAGAAGCTGGTAAGTTAATGGGCAGCTGGCCTATTATCAAGGCAAGGAAATTCTTTGGCTGTGCGTCATTAGACTTTACCCTGCTCACTCCTTAGACCTTGTTGTTAACAAAACTCAGAGAAGCATGGAAGCTATGAAGCACATGCAGGGGAAATAGTTGTGATACAGTGTTGTCTTTTAAATTCCACTAGAAAAAATCATAAACACTATGATTACAGGCATGCAAAACACATAAACATTTTTAAAAAGATTAAAGGAGAATATTTAAATATTAACAGATGGGTTGTACGACCATTTTTCAGAATTTGCTAAATTTTTAGTTGGTTATATAGTTATTAAGTTTTAAAAATCATGTGTAAACACATTTAGATCTAAGATGGCTTAGACTGAAGACTACTTAGGCTTCATTAAAAAAAACAACTGTATAACTTGAATTCTTGTCAAAGGGCTCAAATTTAAAAACAGAAAAAACTAAGTACATGTTTCCAATTATCTAATGATGTAGAATACCCTTACCAAACTATTACTTTACTTGCCTTAAATTTCTACCTTCAAATTGCCTATATTAGTCTAAATTTTAATATAAAATTAGTGTATAAAATTGTCTCTAATAAAATTTTCAATAAATTATAGTTGTTTTGTTTTGGTTTTGGCTTTACTCTTACAGTGAAGCTAGATATGCTAGCCAAGATGACAGGCATTATAGCTTCCATTCATATGGAGGCAATTAAAAGAATAAAATTTATAAAGTACTAGGAAACCACTTAAGTGCTAAACCATACAATGCCATAAGAGAATAAGACAGTATCAAAGCTTTTTTCACAAACCCTCTCCCCATAAACTTTGATAGAGAAGAACAAAGCTAAATGCCAGGGAGATTATGTCTATCACCAACAGATGCCTATTCAGTTGTATATTAACATTTTCATCTCTCTATTTACATAATGGCCTGCCTGCTAGCTATGTTTGTGCTTATTTTTCTGAGATGTGTAACAAATATTATTAACTTTCTTATATATAGCAAGTTTTAAAAGGCAATAAGAATACTGTCAGTTGTAGGAGGCAGTAGAGTATATTACTGATAGTGTTATTTTGATTTAGTAAACAGATTTCTGAATAGCCTATTTATAATAGAAGGGCCCAAATGTATAATAGGGTTACTAAATGCAAAGACAGTTAGAGAAAGGTAATATTTAAAAAAAAATTAGAGAAAGGTAAGATGTAGTTTTGGAAAACTGGAAGATATAAAAGAGAATATATAGCTAGGAGACAACTACATTCACACAGGAGTTGTGTAGTCTTCCTGTAGGAAGGAAAATTGAAGAAGGCGGCAATAAAAACAGAAAGGGAAACCTATCAAAAATTATACTGGGCTTTGTCATTAATTACAAGCATTTGAACTTTGAGGAGTACTAGTGGCCCAACTTGAAAGGAGGATGAGGACAAAAGGAACATTTTTAAGGACAAAAATGAGAAGTTTGGCTATAGTCACACTAAATTTTTACTTTTTAGGAAACTTCAAGAAAAGTTTTCTTGTGGGCAGTTTGAACTAAAAGTCTGGAGCCTGAAGGAAAGATTTGGCAAAGGATTAGGATTTGGGAACAATTGACTTATAGATGAAGATTTAAGACAGAAATAGAGGATAGCAGCTTCTACAAAATAAAGTTTGAGAATAGAGGGTCAAGAAACAAAGTTTGGAGATTTCCCATGGTTGAGAGATGGAAGAAGAAAGGAGACTTGGTGATGGAGGGAAGATGAACCACAAGAGAAATTGGAATCAATCCACATCAGTGAGAATAAGGGGAAGGAAATGTTTGGAAAACAGTTGAAATTACCAACAGAATCAGAATAGCGCTGAGATGTCAAAAAATAAGAGGACTGAGGAGAAGCTTTTAAATCTGATTATAAGAACATCATAACAAAATTGTAAATACTGGGTTCAATTCAACGGTAGAGGCAGAAGCAAGGGGAATGGGTGGTCAAAATGGATTTCGGTTGCTAAAAAGAATGATACAAGGTATATCAACAGCTACAAAGTACAACAAAATCTGTGAAAAGTCTGTATTTATTTAGATGAAAAGAAACAGATTTTTAATATATAAACATTGAGAGCAAGAAAAAGCAAAATAAAAATTGATGCTTCTAAACAGAGGAAGATAAGTATGAGCATAATGTCCTTCAGAAAGGCAGATGGGATCAGTACCAAGATTATGAAAAAAATGGTTAGCTTCAGAGGGAAAGGGTCATTGAGACATAAAATCAAGGACCTATAAGGGGGCTTAGAAAAGACTATGTTTTCAAAAACAAAACAAAACAAAAGACCAGAGAGTTGTCCAATATCGATAACAAAAAAGATAGAATTGAGGGACAAAGAAACATACCTGCCAAAAAGGGGTATAAAAAATCTGTCATGTAGCACTGATGAAATGCAAGTGCATTGACTCTTCAAGGACCAAATTCACATCTTGTTTCAGCTAGGAAAACAAGGAAAAGTATGATAGGGGATGAATATGTGCAAGGGCAAAGGGAGAATTATAACAGGGCCTGAGTTCAGAGTAAGGTAAGAAATTCAGTGTGGTGGGATCATAAGACATGTGTCAGAACATGATGTATTCAGGGAAGAAACAAATGATACCTTCATTAAGAATGATTCTAGGCTAACAGTGAAAATCACTTTTGTTACTTCCACTAAAAAAGAACACCTTCTTTAAGAACTAAGTCTCCTTATATGCCTTGAGATATAATTCCCATATTTCCTTACAAGGCAACCTCTTCACCTCCACCTCATATACTTGATGTGTACATTGATGATAATTTAATGAAATTGAATCCTGGCAAAGCTGGTTGGGTGTCAAAGTACTTTACACTATGCAGACATTTCTTTGCCAGTGTTTATCATCCAATGTAAATTGAAAACCTGGTTAAGTACTTATATAATAAGTAGAGTCAACCAGCATAATTATGAGTCTTTTTCATTTCACAATTAAGAAATGGCCTTATTATAATTATTTGAAGAAGTGGTGTCCTTTACACTTTCATTTTAAATACATAATAAAGCACCAAAGAGTCTTCTTCTGTGGGCAAAATCAATATTTTTAATTCTAACATACTAAAAGTAAAGTTGTTTTATTTTCTGTGACTATATCTGAAATTACTGATTGAAAATTTTTTGTGTGCAAAGTCTTTTGCCAATTTATGTATACATTCCTTCAACAACATTTTATTATGTACTTAAGTACCAGGAACCATGCTATGTGCCCAAGATTGTGATGAAGGAAAACAAGCAATTCCTAGTCTCATAGAGCTCAGAGTTAAATAATAACACAAATAGATACAGAGGTAAGAAAAGTATAAGTGTTCTACAGAAAAGAAAAATGCGATCCTATAAGAGTGTAACCATAATAACAAAAAATTTAATCTAGTCTGGAGCTTGGTGAAGGATTCCTGAGAAAAAGCAAATACCACCATAGAAGACTTAACTGTATGCTGCCAACTCATATTACCTTAAATGACACTCATAGACTCATAGATTGAAAGTGAATAGATGAAAAAAGGTATTTCATGCAAATGCAGACCAAAAGAAAGCAGAGATAGCTATACTTATTTCAGAAAAAAATAGACTTTAGGCCAAAAACATAAAAATAACACAAAGAATGTCATTATTTAGTGATAAATGGATCATTTCATCAAGAGAATATGAGAATTGTAAATGTACATGCACCCAACATTAGAGCACCTAAATATATAAAGCCAACACTAAAAGATCTGAAGGGATGCAGGATATGACACAATAATATTATGCAATTTTAATACCCCACATTCAACAGCAGACATATCATCTGTCTGGTGTTGAAAGTCAGAAGAAAATATTGAACTTGAACTATATTTTAGACCAAATGGATCAAGCAGATATATACAAAACACTGCTCCCAACAGCAACGGAATACACATTCTTCTCAAGTGTGCTTAGAACCTTTCATAGGATAGATTATATGTTAGGCCATAAATTTAAGAAGGTCAAAATCATATCAACTATCTTTGCCGGCCATAATGGTATGAAACTAGAAATCAATAACAGAAAGAATCATGGAAGATTAACAAATATTAGGAATTAAATAATATGCTTCTCAACAACTATTGGATAAAAGAATAAATTAAAAGGAAAATTTAAAAACATGTTGAGACAAACAAATATGAACATGCAGCATATTAAAACTTATGGCATATAGCAAAAGTAGACTTAAGAGGAAAGTTTACAGCAATAACACCTGCATCCAAAAAAAAAAAAAATCAAATAAACAACTTACTCTTACACCTTAAGAAATCAGGTAAAGAAGAACAAACTAAACCCAAAGATATCAGAAGAAAGGAAATAACAATATTGGGAGCAGAAAGAACTGAAGTAAGAGACTAGAACAACAATATATAACATCAATGAAATTAAAAGTTGTTTCTTGAAAAGCTAAACAAACTTGACAAACAGCTAGACAAAAAAAGAAGCAAGACTCAAGTAAACAAAATCATAAATGAAAAAGAAGACATTACAACTAATAAAAAAATACAAAGCAACTACTATGAACAACTATATGCCAAAAAAACTCAGGCATTCTAGAAGTGGACAAACTCCTAGAAATATATAACCTATAAAGACTTAATAACGAAGAAATCTAATATCTGAACAAATCAACGGCAGTAAGAATACTGAATCTGTAATAAAAAGTTTTTAATCAAAGAAAAGCCCAAGACCAGATGGCTTCATGACTGAACAGTAAGAAACATTTAAAGAAGAGAAAGTACGAATCCTCCTTAATCTCTTCCAAAACATTGCAGAAGAGAAAGTACTTCCAAACTTCTTTTACAAATCATTATCACCCTGACATGTAACTCAGAAAAGAACACAATAAAAAATAAAAACTACAAGCCAATATCCCTGATAAACATAGATGCAAAAAACCACATGATCATCTCAATACACGCAGAAAGACAAATTTGACAAAATTCAATACCATTTTATTATAAAAAACTCTCAATAAATTAGGTATAGAAAAATTCCTCTCAACACAGTAAAGGCTATATATGACAAATCCACATCTAGCATCACATTCAATGGTGAAAAGTTGAAGATTTCTTCTCTAAGAGCATGAATAAGACACAGATGCCCACTTTCACCACTTCTATTCGATATAGTACTAGAAGTCCTAATCAGAGCATTGGCCAAGAAAACAAAATACATCCACATAGGAAGAAGTGAAATTGTCTCTGTTTGTTGATGACATGATCTTATCTAGGGAAAATTCTAATGACTCTAACAAAAAACTGTTAGAACTGATAAAGGAATTTGGTAAAGTTGCAGGATATAAAATCAACCTATAAAAATAAGTAGCTTTTCTATCCACTACAAACAGACTATCTTAAAAAGAAATTAAGAAAACAATCTCATTTACAATACATTTACAATAGCATCAAGAATAAAATACTTAGGAGTAAGTATTTTAAAGAGGTGGAAAATTCATATACAGAAAACTATAAAACATTGATAAAAAGAAATTGAAAAAGATACAAATAAATGGAAAGATATTCTATGTTCATGGATTGAAAGAAATAATATTGTTAAAATAGTAATACTACCGTAAGCAGTGTACACATCCAATGCAATCCCTGTCAAAATTTTAATGTCATTCTTCACAGAAATAGAAAAAACAATCCTAAAACTCATATGGAACCATAAAATTCCCCAATAGCCAAAGCCATCTTGAGCTAAAAGAAGAAAGTTGGAGTCATCAGACTACTGGATTTCAAAATATATTACAAAGCTCTAGTAATCAAAAAGCATGGCACTGCTGGCCTAAAAACAGACACATGGATCAATGGAATAGAATACAGAGCCCAGAAAAAAATTCCACATGTTTAAAAACTGAATGTCCACACACGGAAGAATAAATACAGACCCTTATCTCACTGTTTAAAAAAATAGACTCAAAATCACTTACACATAAGGGCTGAAATTGTTAAACTACTAAGAGAAAACATAGAGGAAAAACTCTATGACATTGGTCTGCATTGCAATTTCTTGGTTACATTCCCCAAAACACAGGCAACAAGAGCAAAAATAAACTAGTAGGATTGCATCAAATTTAAAAACTTCTGCATTCCAAAGCAAACAATGAACAGAATAAGGGGATAATCCACAGATTGAGAGAAATATTTGTAAGTCATACATTGGATAAAGGGCTGATATCCAAAATGTCCAAAGAACTCAGAGTACTCAGCAACAAGAAAATAATAACCCTATTAAAAAATGTGCAAAGGACTTGAAAAGACATTTCTCAAAAGAAGACATGAAAATGTCCAACAGATATATAACAAAATGCTCAACAAGTCTAATCAGAGAAATGCAAATTAAAATCACAATAAGATATCACCGCATAACTGTTTTCATGCTAGGGTCAGAGGAGTGGATGTTGAGTAAGAAAATAGATGTTAATAATCAAAGGGTACAAAGTTTCAGCTAGGCAGGAGGAATAAGTTCTGGTGACCTATTGGACAGCATGGTGACTGCAGTTAATAGTAATGTATTGTATATTTCAAAATAGCTAAAAGAATTTTGAATGTTCTCACCACAAAGAAATGATCAATATTTGTGGCAATGAATATGTTAATTATCCTGATTTGATCATTCCACGACATACATATTAAAACATCATATTGTATCCCCTAAATGTATACAATTATTATATGTCAATAGAAAACAAAATAAAACTTTTTCTTAAGAGAAGTGTTATGAAAATGAGAGAGATAAAATGGTAAACAGGCTTTATCTCGAGGAAGGAGCCAGATTACTTCCTGCCAGCAGAATCAGGGAAAGTTATCTTTATTTAAAAGATACTGTAGCCACACTTTATTGACTTTGTTCCCTCCAGGTTTTCATTCTTAATCAAGGAATGAATCTGTCCTCAAAATAAACCCAGAGAAGATCCCCCACCAGGACATAGAAAGCAGGAAGAGTTTTGTTTTGTTTTGTTTTGTTTTTTTGGTGGTTCCCAAAAAGAAGGATGTTATATTGTTAGTAAGGGACCATATCAAATCATTGGTTTTAAACATTTTCTAAAAACATCTTGGCCTAGAGTAAATAAGAATGAGGCAGTGTAAGGCAGAAAAACACATAGCTTTCTCAGGCTTATAAATAAGGGCTCAGAGTAAGAGAAGTTATTAAGAACCAAAAGAAGCAGTCCAGGCTTTCTTTTTCTTTTTCTTTTCTTTAAAAAAAAAAACAGGGCAATTCTAGCACAAGGAAACATATTATCCTTTCATTCAGAGAATGACATAGAATGATATTCCTGTCTATGTATTTAATTTATTTTGCTTTCTTAATGTAGGCTCTCTCAGCATGTGGTTTCACATTTGTTTATGCTCATGTAGCCAACTGTGCGTTGCTACAAAAAGCAATCCTAGGTCTTAGGAAAAAAAAGAAGCAATTTTTTTTCTCCAAAATGTAAATTCCTAAACAATTTACTCTTCCCTAAAATATAAAATTTGAATGAAAATATTTCTTTTAACATTTTGTAAAAGGCTTGTAATAGTTATCACACAAGCAGCCAAACAAAACGGGGCTCTGTTTACAGATCAAATCACTGTAACAAGCTGAGCAGCAGAAATGTCAGCAATGGCTATCCTTTCATCTCCAGTCCTGTTTGTATGAGTTAAAAAAAAAAGTAGCAAATCAAACTAGTATCCAAAATCTCATAAAAGAAATCAAATGTGGTAGCCAAAATGATATAGATTCCTTTTTTGGATTCCTGGACAACATGGCCAAATGGGAACAGCTCCAGTCTGCAGCTCTCAGCAAGACCAATGCAGAAGGTGAGAGATTTCTGCATTTCCAACTAAAGTACCTGGTTCCTCTCATTGGGACTAGTTAGCAGTGGGTTCAGCCCATGGAGGGCAAGCAGAAGCACGGTGGGGCATGCCTTACCCGGGAAGCACAAGGAGTCAGGGAACTCCCTCCCCTAGTCAAGGGAAGCCTTGAGGGACCCTGCCATGAGGGACATGGCTATCTGGCCCAGATAATACGCTTTTCCCATGGTCTTTGCAACCTATAGACCAGAAGATTCCCTCGGGTGCCTATACCACACGGGCCCTGGGTTTCAAGTACAAAACTGGGTGGCCCTTTGGGCAGACACTAAGTTAGCTGCAGGATTCTTTTTGGACCCCAGTGGCACCTGGAATGCCAGCAAGACAGAACCCTTCACTCCCTGGAAAGGGGACTGAAGTCAGGGAGCCAAGAGGTCTTGCTCAGCGGATCCCACCCCATGGAGCTCAGCAAGCTAAGATCCACTGGCTTGAAATTCTCACTGCCAGAACAGCAGTCTGAAGTTCGAGCTGGGTGGGGGGAGGGGCATCTGCCATTACTGAGGCTTGAGTAGGCTGTTTTCCCCTCAGGGTGCAAACAAAGCTGCCAGGAAGTTTGGATTGGGTGGAGCCCACTGCAGCACCACAAAGCCTCTGTAGCCAGACTGCCTCTCTAGAGTCCTCCTCTCTGGGAAGGCCATCTCTGAAAGAAAGGCAGCAGCCCCAGTCAGGGGATTATAGATAAAACTCCCATCTCCCTCAGACAGAGCACCTGAGGGAAGGGGCAGCTGTGGGTGCAGCTTTAGCAGACTTAAATGTTCCTGCCTGCTGGCTCTGAACAGAGCAGCAGATCTCCCAGCATAGTGCTCAAACTCTGCTAAGGGACAGACTGCCTCCTCAAATGGGTGTCTGACCCCCATGCCTCCTGCCTGGGAGACACCTCCCAGCAGGGGTTGACAGACACCTCATACAGGAGAGCTCCAGCTGGCATCTGGTGGGTGCCCCTCTGGGACGAAGCTTCCAGAGGAAGGAGCAGGCAGCAACCTTTGCTGTTCAGTATCCTCCACTGCTGATACCCAGGCAAACAGGGTCTGGAGTATACCTCCAGCAAACTTCAGCAGACCTGCAGAAGAGGAGACTGACTATTAAAAGGAAAACTAAAAGGGAGAAAGCAATAGCATCAACATCAACAAAAAGGATCACCATGCAAAAACTCCGTCTGAAGGTCACCAACAGCAAAGACCAAAGGTAGATAAATCCACGAATATGAGGAAAACCCAGGTCAAAAAGGGTGAAAATTTCAAAAACCAGAATGACTCTTCTCCTCCAAAGGATCACAACTTCTCACCAGCAAGGGAGCAAAAGTGGACAGAGCATGAGTTTGATTAATTGACAGAAGTAAGCTTCAGAAGGTGGGTAATAACAAACTTCTCTGAGCTAAAGGAGCATGTTGTAATCCAATGCAAGGAAGCTAAGAACCTTGGAAAAAAGGTTAGAGGAATTGCTAACTAGAATAACCAGTTTAGAAAAGAACATAAATAACCCAATGGAGCTGAAAAACACAACATGAGAATTTTATGAAGCATACACATGTATCAGTAGCCGAATTGATCAAGCAGAAGAAAGAATATCAGAGGTTGAAGATAAACTTAATGAAACAAAGTGTGAAGACAAGATTAGAGAAAAAAGAATGAAAGGTATGAACAAAGCCTCCAAGAAATATGGGACTATGTGAAAAGACCAAACCTACATTTGATTGGTGTACCTGAAAGTGGTGGAGAGAATGGAATCAAGTTGGAAAACACTATTCAGGATATTATCCAGGAGAACTTCCCTAACCTAGCAAGACAGGCCAACACTCAAATTCAGGAAATACAGAGAACATTACAAAGATATTCCATGAGAAGAGATATTCCAAGGCACACAATGGTCAGATTCACCAAGATTGAAATGAAGAAAAAAATGTTAAGGGAAGCCAGAGAGAAAGGCTGGGTTACTGACAAAGGGAAGCCCATCAGACTAACAGCAGATCTCTCTGCAGAAACCCTACAAGCCAGAAGAGACTGGGGACCAATATTCAACATTCTTAAGAAGAGAATCTTCAACCCAGAATTTCATATCCAGCCAAACTAAGCTTCATAAGTGAAGGAGAAATAAAATCCTTTACAGACAAGCAAATGTTGAGGGATTTTGTCACCACCAGGCCTGCCTTACAAGAGCTCCTGAAGGAAGCACTAAATATGCAAAGAAAAAACCAGTACCAGCCACTGCAAAAACAAACCAAAATGTAAAGACCATCAACACTATGAAGAAACTGCATCAATGGACAAAATAACTAATGGACAAAATAACTAATGGACAAAATAACTAGCTAGAATCATAATGAAACGATCAAATTCACACATAACAATATTAACCTTAACATAAATGGACTAAATGCCCCAGTTAAAAGCCTCAGATTGGCAAATTGGATAAAGAGTCAAGACCCATTGGTGTGCTATATTCAGAAGATCCATCTCACGTGCAAAGACATATATAGGCTCAAAATAAAAGAGTGGAGGAAGATTTACCAAGCAAATCAAAAGCAAAAAACAAAAACAAAAGCAAGGGTTGCAATCTTAGTCTCTGATAAAATGACTTTAAACCAACAACGATAAAAAAAAAAAAAAAGACAAAGAAGGACATTACATAATGGTAAAAGGATCAATGCAACAAGAAGAGCTAACCATTCTAAATATATATGCACTCAATACAGGAGCAACCAGATCCATAAAGCAGCAATAAGTAAGTTCTTTGAAACCAATGAGAACAAAGACACAACATACCAGAATCTATGGGACACAGCTAAAGCAGCGTTTAGTGGGAAATTTATAGCACTAAATGCCCACATCAGAAAGCAGGAAAGATCTGAAATCGACACCCTAACATCACAATCAAAAGAACTAGAGAAGCCAAGAGCAAATAAATTCAAAAGCTAGCAGAAGGTCAGAAATAACTAAGATCAGAGCAGAACTGAAGAAGATAGAGACATGAAAAACACTTCAAAAAAATCAATGAATTCAGGAGGTGATTTGTTGAAAAGATTAACAAAATAAATAGACCAAGAGCCAGACTAATAAAGAAGAAAAGATAGAAGAATCTAATAGACACAATAAAAAATGATAAAGGGGATATCAACACTGATCCCAGAGAAATACACACTACCATCGGAGAATGCTATAAACACCTCTAAGCAAATAAACTAGAAAATCTAGAAGAAATGGATAAATTCCTGGACACATACACCCTCATAAGACTAAACCAGGAAGAAATTGAATCCCCAAATAGACCAAGAGCCAGTTCTGAAATTGTGGCAGAAATTAATAGCTTACCAACTGAAAAAAAACCCAGGACCAGGCAGATTCAAAGCCGAATTCCATCGGAGGTACAAAGAGGAGTTGGTTCCATTCCTTCTGAAATTACTCCAAACAATAGAAAAAAAGGGACTCCTCCCTACCTCATTTTAAGAGGCTAGTATCATCCTAACACCAAAACCTGGCAGAGACACAACAAAAAAAGAAAATTTCAGGCCAATAGCCCTGATGAACATCGATGAGAAAATCCTCAATAAAACAGTGGCAATCCGAATCCAGCAGTACATCAAAAAGCTTATCCACCACGATCAAGTTGGCTTCATCTCTGGGACGCAAGGCTGATTCAACATACACAAATTAACAAATGTAATCCATCACACAAATGGAACCAATGATGAAAAACACAAGATTACCTCAATAGATGCAGAAAAGGCCTTCCATAAAATTCCACATCCCTTCATGCTAAAAACACTCAATAAAGTAAGTATTGATGGTATTATATCAAAATAATAAGAGCTATTTATGACAAACCTACAGCCAATATCATACTGAATGGACAAAAGCTGGAAGCATTCCCTTTGAAAACCAGTACAAGACAAGGAGGTTCTCTTTAACCACTCCTATTTAACATAGTAGTGGAAGTTCTGCCCAGGGCAATCAGGCAAGAGAAAGAAATAAAGCGTATTAAAATAGGACAAGAGGAAGTCAAATTATATCTGTTTGCAGATGACATGATTGTACATTTAGAGAACCCCATCGTCTCAGCTCAAAAACTCTTTAAACTGATAAGCAACTGTAGCAAAGTCTCAGATACAAAATCAATGTGCAAAAATCACAAGCATTCCTATACACCAATAATACACAAACAGAAAACCAAATCATGAGCAAACTCCAATTCACAATTGCTACAAAGAATAAAATGGCTAGAAATACAACTTACAAGGAATGTGAAGGACCTCTTGAGGGAGAACTACAAAACACTGCTCAAGGAAATAAGAGAGGACCCAAACAAATGGAAAACTCATTTCTTCCTATTCATGCTTATGGATAGGAAGAATCGATATCATGAAAATGGCCATACTGCCCAAAGTAATTTATAGATTCAATGCTATTCCCATCAAGCTACCATTGACTTTCTTCACAGAAATAGAAAAAAACTACTTTAAACTGCATATGGAACCAAAAAAGACAATCCTAAGCAAAAAGAACTAAGCTGGAGGCATCACGCTACCTGACTTCAAACTATACTATAAGGCTACAGTAACCAAAACAGCATGATACTGGTACCAAAACAGATATTTAGACCAATGGAACAAAACAGAGTTCTCAGAAATAACAACACACATCTACAACCATCTGATCTTTGAAAAGCCTGACAAAAACAAAAAATGGGGAAAGAATTCTCAATTTAATAAATGGTGTTGGGAAAACTGGCTAGCCATATGCAGAAAACTGAAACTAGACCCCTTACTTACACCTTATACAAAAATCAACTCATGATCGATTAAAGATGTAAACATAAGATCTAAGACCATAAGAACCCTAGAAGGAAACCTAGGCAATACCATTCAGGACATAGTTATGTGCAAAGACTTCATGACTAAAACACCAAAAGCAGTTAAAACAAAAGCCAAAATTGACAAATGGGATCTAATTAAACAAAAGAGCTTCTGCACATCTAAAGAAACCATCATCAGAGTGAACAGGCAACTTACAGAATGGGAGAAAATATTTGCAATATATCCATCTGGCAAAGGGCTAATATCCAGAATCTACAAGGAGCTTAAGCAAATTTACAAGAAAAAAACAACTCCATCAAAAACTGGGCAAAGGATATGAACAGACACTTTTTAAAAGAAGAGATTTATGTGGCCAACAAACATGTGAAAAAAAAACCTCATAATCACTAGTCATTAGAGAAATGCAAATCAAAACCACATTGAGATACCATCTTACACCGGTTAGAATGGTGATCATTAAAAAGTCAGAAAACAACAGACGCTGGAGAGGATATGGAGAAATAGGAACACCTTCACACTGTTGGTCAGAGTATAAATTAGTTCAACCATTGTGGAAGACAGTGTGGCAATTCTTCAAGGATCTAGAACTAGAAATACCATTTGACCCAGCAAGCTGATTATTGGGTATATACCCAAAGGATTACACATCATTCTACTGTAAAGACACATGCACATGTATGTTTATTGAAGCACCATTCATAATAACAAAGACTTGGAACCAACCCAAATGCCCATTAATATTAGACTGGATAAAGAAAATGTGGCACATGTGCACCATGGAATACTATGAAGCCATTAAAAAAGAATGAGTTGATATCCTTTGCAGGGACATGGATGAACCTGGAAACCATTATTCTCAGCAAACTAACACAGGATCAGAAAACCAAACATCACATGTTCTCACTGATAAGTGGGAGTTGAACAATGAGAACATATGGGCACAGGGAGGGAAACATCACACACCCAGGAGTGTTGGGGGCTGGGGGGCTAGTGGAGGGATAGCATTAGGAGAAATACCTAATGTAGATGTTGGGTTGATGGGTGCAGCAAACCACCATGGCACATGTATACCTATGTAATAAACCTGCACGTTCTGCACATGTATCCCAGAACTTAAAGTATAATTTAAAAAAAGAATCCTTTTTTTTTGCATTTTTATTAAAGTTTACATAAATCTGTTCAGAATCCAGATTACTGCTATCTAAATTTTAAATCATACAAATGCTATTGTGTGTAAGAGTGTACTTGCACACAGATGGGCAGCCTAAAAAAGCTATATTCCTCATAACAAATGGTGCTATGAATTCTTAAATGAATGTAAATAAGGATTTATGTTGATATATCTGTGGTCCGAAAATCCTACTGCGTGGTTACCCCATAGATTTAAATGCTGTAGCAGTCAATTCATCTAGTACAAAGAATAAAGCATTATACTTTCTCTCAGAGTTTCCTGCTCTCTCACATTTTTTAAAGGCTATTAATTGATAGTGTAAGATTTTTCTTCATTAATAGAATATGGATTATTCTAATGGTCATTTTAGTAAAGATACTCCGCAATGAGGCTGTTAAAAGAGGATATGGCACACATCTGGCAATGCTTGATTCATTCCCTGTGAGCATCAAGCAACTGTCATTCTGCTAAATGAGTTGTCATTAGCAGTCTGATTTTTATTCCAACCTTTTGGAGAAACACAGAAAGAAATCTAACTTTGAAGTAATGCCTATTGGAGGAGCTTTAATAGAGATAGAGTCTTAGTAAATCCCTTCTCCCATGTTCCCCATCCTAATATATTAGTAGTCTTTCTAAAATGGGAAGGTATTTGGCATGGGACTGGTGACCTAAAATTACCTCTGAAATCTGGCAAGGTATTTCAACACTGGCATGAATATTGTTTCCTCTCAGCCAGCATTTTTGGCAGGCATCTTATGCATTGCAAGTACCTACCAGAAATGGGAATTAGATAAGGTGACTTACAAATATGAATTAGCAATGGGTTCCTTTATTCAGCTTGGAATTTTCATGAGAAATTATGGTCTTAGCTTTTTCAGTCTTCCTTTGTACTTACACTATGGCAATTTCAAAATTTTACCTGAAGACAGACCTTATTGTACTAACAGATTTTCGACCTCCAGATAACTCTCTTCCTTCCTTCCTTCCTTTCTTCTTTCCTTCCTTCCTTCCTTCCTTCCTTCCTTCCTTCCTTCCTTCCTTCCTTCCTTCCTTCCTTCCCTCCTTCCTTCCTTCCCTCCTTCCTTCCTTCCTCCCTTTTTCCTTCCTCCCTTTTTCCTTCCTTCCTCTCTCTATTTCCCTTTCTTTCTTTTCTTTTCTCTTTCTCTTCTTTCCTTCCTTCCTTCCTTCTTTCCTTCCTTCCTTCCTTCCTTCCTTCCTTCCTTCCTTCCTTCCTTTCTTTCTTTCTTTCTTTCTTTCTTTCTTTCTTTCTTTCTTCCTTCCTTCCTTCCTTCCTTCCTTCCTTCCTTCCTTCCTTCCTTCCTTTCTTCCTTCTTTCTTTTTTCCTTTCTTTTATCTTTCTTCATTTCTCTCATATAAATAGTACATCTTCATGTGCACATATTTCATTTTATCATGCCAAAGTTTGCATTTTTCTCATTTACTGTGCTTCTACTGAACTCTGAAATTTGTACTAAATGAGGAAGTGGTTGAACTTTTCAGATAAAATATTATCATTTCATTAACTGAAAAAACATTAATTAGATCCCTATGAGGGCAGTTGTTTTCAACCTGAAACTGTTTGCTAACTAAGGGTTCCCAAAGATATTAATAGAAATCTTAAGTTACTTTAAGTATTTCCAAAATTTAATTAGCTATCATTTGTATTTGCACATAATGAGACTATATGGGCTAACTAAAATGGCAACCTTCTTTGCTTTGGCTGACATTATCACACCTTTGACAATCCCACAGTGATCCCAGAAACTTCACTCCATGGATACATCATAGTATATAATATCTCCTGAAGTGATATATGTTATATCTGAAAATGAATTGCACCCCTACATATACTTAATTTTTTAGCTCCAGACTATAGCTATTAGCATAAATTCTTATACATACACACACACCCAAAAACCTGTAAAACATATTGCCACAGCATACTCAGGATAATAATGCTAACCTCAAATACAATGAATTTGTGATAAAATAAAGTTTTTAATCCCTTTACAAGAATTATCAAATGGTTAATGAAGAGTATAGGTCAACAGTGCTGCCTGGAGATGAGGACTGGGCAGGCACCCAGGCTCCCTACCAGCTCATTCATCAACTCCATAATGTTCAAAGCAAATACAAATCTGGGTGAAATGACTGCCACTGTGTTATGTACCTCCATGAGTGTTTAAACCTTCAGAGGCCAATGCTCTACTATAGTTCAAGTCACACATACCACTGTTTATCTCAGACTGAGGATGGGCTCTTATTGGCATGTACACACACTTTTTTTAAAAAAATTGAGGAAATTATGCTAAATAAATGCAACTTGAACAAAACCTTTCAAAATATAAAATCCATTGATGAGGGATTGGGAATAACAAAAGGAGACTTGGAAGGTGGAAAGTGTAACATTTAGCATTTTTGTGTTTTGTCTTGCTACAGTGGAATACCACATAATGAGTAATTTATAATGAACAGAAATGTATTAACTGACATTTCTGGAAGTTGGGAAGCTCAAGATCAAGACACTGGTGTCTGGAGAGGGCTTTTTTCCTCTTTTATGCCATGGTAGAAGGGCAAACAGAAGGGGTGTGTGTGTGCGCGCGCACGTGCCTGTGTGTGTGAAAGAGGGAGAGAGAGAGACAGAGCACACAAACAGAGGGCCAAACTCATCCTTTTATAGATAAGCCCACTCCCATGATAACAAACCCACTCCTGCAATAGAAGCACTAATCCGTTTATGAGGGCAGAGCCTTTATGAAGTAATCACTTCTTATTCGGGCCCATCTCCCAACATTGTTGCATTGAGGATTAAGTTCCAACATATGCTTTTTATGTTTTTGTTTGCTTTGTCAAATATTAGTTGGCTGTAAGTATCTGAGTTTACTTCTGAGTTCTCTATTCTGTTACTTTGATCTATGTAGCTATTTTTATAACCGTAAGATGCTATTTTGGTGACTATGGCTTTATAGTGTATTTTCAAATCTGGTAACATGATGCCTCCAGATTTTTTCTTTTTGCTTAGTCTTACTTTGGCTATATGGGCTCTTTTTCGGTCCCATATGAATTTTAGAATGCTTTTCTCTAATTCTCTGAAGAATGACAGTGGTATTTTAATGGGAATTGCGTCGAATTTGCAGATTGCTTTTGACAGTATGGTCATTTTCACAATATTGATTCTACTCATCCATGAACATGGGATGTGTTTCCATTTGTTTGTGTCGTCTATAATTTCTTTCAGCAGTGTTTTGTAGTTTTCCTTGTAGATGTCTTTCACCTCCTTGGTTAGGTATATTCCTAAATATTTTATTTTATTTTGTTTCGTTTTATTTTATTGCAGCTGTTGTAAAAGAGGTTGAGTTCTTGATTTGATTCTCAGCATGGTCACTGTTGGTGTATGAAAGAGCTACTAATTTGTGTACCTTAATTTTGTATCCAGAAACTTCGCTGAATCCTTTTGGCAGTTCTAGGAGCTTTCTGGAGGAGTCTTTAGGGTTTTCTAAGTAAACAGTCATATCATCAGCAAACAGCAACAGTTTGACTTCTTCTTACCGATCTAGACCCCCTTTATTTCTTTCTCTTGTCCGATTGCTCTGGCTGGGACTCCCAGTACTGTGTTGAAGAGGAGTGGTGAGAGTGGGCATCCTTGTCTTGCTCCAGTTCTCTGAGGGAATGCTTTCCATTTTTCCTCATTCAGCATTCTGTTGGCTATGGGTTTGTCATAGATGGCCTTTATTACATTGAAGTATGTCCCTTTCATGCCAATTTGGCTACAAATTTTAATCATAAAACAATGCTGGATTTTGTCAAATGCTTTTTCTGCATTTATTGAGATGATCATGTAAGTTTTTGTTTTTAATTCTGTTTATGTGGTGTATCACATTTATTGACGTGCATATGTTAAACCATCCCTGCGTCCCTGGTATGAAATGCACTTGATCATGGTGGATTATCTTTTTGATGTGTTATTGGATTCAGTTAGCTAGTATTTTGTTAAGGATTTTAGCATCTATATTCATCAGGAATATTGGTCTGTAGTTTTATCTTCCGGTTATGTCCTTTCCTTGTTTTGGTATTAGGGTGATACTGGTTTCATAGAATGATTTAGGGAGGGTCCCCCCTTTCGCTATCTGGTGGAATAGTGTCAATATGATTGGTGCCAATTCTTCTTTGAATGTCTGTTAGAATTCTGCTGTGAATCTGTCTAGTTCTGGACTTTTTTGTTGATAATTTTAAAATTACCATTTCAATCTTGCTGCTTGTTATTGGTCTCTTCAGAGTATCTAATTCTTCCAGATTTAAGTTAGGGGATTGTATCTTTTGTCTGTAGGAAGCTAATAAAAATTACCCTGTCCATGGAAGAAGGGAAAAGAAAGGCAATGTGGAGGAGTGTAAAGTGTATAGAATCTGAACCTACTTCCGTTTGAGCTCAAATCCCACCTCCATTATTCATTATTTACTGGCAGTTTGACAAGTTATTAATTGATCGCAAGTCTAGTTCCTCCGAAATAAAATGTCCCCTGGTATACTTTTTTGTTGATACATAAATGACACTTAGTCTCTGTGCTTTTTCTTACTCTGTGTTGTCGTAGTGTTTGGTGCTTGTCTCTGTTTCTGCAGCTACATAGTATTATGCTTTTATGCATTTATTCTTAATATTCATTTATCAAGCACTTACTTGGTGTGCTAGGCCAGTTCCAGATGCAGGAGAAATTCACACAATGCCTGCTTTCATGGAACTTAGAATCTAATAGAAAAAGAGAGACAATAAAAATAAATACTTAGTAAATATTTAAATAAAAATCATAAGATTTTATCAGTTATATCTAAAGAATTAAAGTGTGTAGTAGAGGGCAACTTGCAAGTTACTTTAGACTGAAGGTTAGGAAAGGCTTTTCTGAGAGAGTGAAGTTTAACCTGAAATAAATTACAAAAAGGATCTAGCCTTACAAATACTGAGGGAAAGGGGGACCCAGGCTGAGGAAAGAGCTAGGACAAAGGTGCCAGGTTTTCCCTACTAGACGATGACTTCCACCTGGGCCATTTTTATGTGTTTCTGATTGCTCCCATGTTGCATTTTAACATATTACTTTATTTCTATGTAGTACCACCTATTGCTAATGCTGTATAACAACCATACGATTTCTCCACTTAAAACTCTTCAGTATCTTCATCTCATTGGACTTAGAATAAAATCCAGAGTATAAAGTAGAAGCTCCATGACAATAAGAGTAACATATGTCTGGTTTGCCACAATGTCTCCAGCACAGGTTTCCGTGTCTGATAAGAAGTAAATGCTTCCGCTTGTAGAATAACAGTAAATGAGTACATGAATGAAACTGAGCTCTGTATCCCAGCCCATCAATCTCTTCAAGGGTTAGCAACCAGAATTTCTCCTTTAAACCACCCTCTTACTGTACTGGCCCTTTGCCATTCAGCACATGAATTTTTCCCACCAGAAAAACAAAACCAACAGTAACAACAACAACAATAACAAAACCTTCCCTTTGACCCCTTTAGCTGCCAACCCTCCTCCTTCTCAAGTGTCATAACTTCACTTGCCGCCCACACTCAGAATATCATTTCTACCCACAGTTTTCAAGTTATCATAACATATATAACTGCCAAAATCAATGGACTATTTTTTTTCTCATCTTATTAGACTGCTGGACTTCCTTTGGTGTTGTTAATCTCCTTTTTCTGTAAACTGTCTCTCTCCTAAGCTTCTGGTTTTCCTTTCTCCAGTCACCTCTTATCTTCCTCATGGGCTGTTTACTTCTCATCCTTCCACCCCGACTGGTTTACTCTCACCACTCTGTTTCTTTTACTGTACGATAAGCCCTAAAGAAATAACCCAAACTCATGGCTGTAATTAATACCTATATAATTATGACCCTATGATTTATCATTATCCCAGATAGCTTCAAAGTTCCATATAATAATGGCCCTTATTTATTGATTGTTCATTATTACATGGGAACTCTGCTATGAACTTTAAACATGTGGTTTAATTCCTCAATGCTTTTTGAGGTAGAAATATGATTATTTTCATTTCATACAGGAGGAAACAAGGTCTTATACAGTTTAAATGAATTGCTCAAGGCCACACACATAGTGGCATATCTGGGATTTGAATTCAGGCTGCTAGACTCCATGATTTTGATCAGTATATTATATTGCTTCATATACAAGAGTTATTTAAGTTGATTATTTTCAAGTATCTTAATTGCAAATCATGTTGAGTATAATTCATCAAGATCAAAACTGACTTTCATATATCAAATTGAGAGGCTTTCCTAAAAATATGCTTTCTTCCTAGAAAACTTCATATTTTACTCTTCTTTTTAAATTGCTTATCTGTACATCTCTTCAGGAAGCTTCTCCTGGAGGAGGAAACTTTAGGATAAAAGAAAATATACAAAAGCACAAAATGTGTCTTCTTTGATCAATGGTTTAAGGCTAAGATTTCAGTCTGATATTTTTGTTCTGTTTAGCTTTGCTTTACTTAGCTTCTGATTAATGCTTGAGTAGACTCTTTACACCAGGAAATAGTGGATGACCAGTTTACTAATAGCTAGGTTTCTTTTCTCTAAGAGTGCAGATGAGACAGACAGATGTGTAGCCAGATTATTAGGCAAACAGATCAAACATTGAAATGTCTGAAGGCTGGAGGAAAAGAAAAACTGAAAAACAGATGATGGTCAAAGACAGGGGTATACAATCAGATTATTTGTGCTCTCTATCCATCTTGCAACTTGTCCATGGGAAAATTATTTAAACAAGCTAGCCTCATAGTTCTCATACATAAAATAAAAATAACTGAACTACCTGCCTCTTGGAGTTGTTGTGAATGGTAATAAGATCTGCTATGGCTAGGACAGTGCCTTACACACAGTGAATATTCAACCAAAGATGGTGAGACTGTTATGGTCCATGCTTTCCTCATATCCTCCTGATTCACATGCTCTACAAGATGATCGCTTGCCAAACAATTATGGCTACAGTCCATGGACTGTAGACTCTTTACACCATGGAACTAGAGTTCACACTAACAAGCACGTGGATTGGGTGAAACCCTTATTTCAGGATCCAGTTTAAAGACATCAGTATGTGTTTCTAATCCCACTGATACGGTTTGGATATTTGTCCGCCCAAACTTCATGTTGAAATGTGGTGCCCAGTGTTGGAAGTGGGGCATGTGGGAGGTGTTTGGGTCATGGAGGCAGATCTCTCATGGCTTGATGCTATCCTCACAATAATGAGTGAGTTCTTGCAGGATCTGGTTGTTTAAAAGAGTGTGATACTTTCCTGTCTTCTCTCTCTTGCTCCTGATCTCAGCACGTGACATACCTGTTCCTACTTGCCTTCCGCAATGAGAAAAAGCTCTCTGAGGCCTCCTCAGAAGCCAAGCAGATGCTGGCCTCATGCTTTCACAGCCTGCAAAGGCTTCAGCCAATTAAACCTCTTTTCTTTATAATTTACCCAGTCTCAGGTATCCCTTTATTTCTTTATAGCAATGCAAGAACAGCCTAATACACACACCTGAAAAGACGAGACATGCTAGCGAGTCATAACTGCTTAATGAAAAGAACATCACCTAGAATTCCTATCCACTTAGCTGGGTGCTGCCATATCTACCAGTTTATGTGGAATAGAGAGAAATTGGTTTAACTCTGTCTTGTGTCACTCTTATACCTGACTTAATCAAACTTTCTGAATACATAAATAGTAGGAAAATTGAAAGGTAAGCCCAGGGAAACTGATAATTATTTCACATTTTTACATAGAATATTTAAAACCTCAAGGAAATTGGATGAGACCGATTATACCTGGCTGTTTAGAATGTGTTATGAGTAAACTACATTATGGAAATTAATTAGAAGCTTAAGGGAGATGCATTACCAATTTCAGATTCTAATTTAGATGGATTGGGTGGTATGGTAATTTAAATTCACCTCATTTTGTATATTCTAAAGACTGCCACTTTGGGGGAGTTAAGGTAACTTTTCTGATTCCATAGACAGTGTGACATGAGCAGCACTCACCCCAAGGCTTGCACTTTTAAGAGGCTATGATTTTCTTCCAGGGCATATTTATACTCTAATAAAATCCTAATTTGATGATCTATCCATTTACTGTACAATAGTGATGATAATGTGAGGTTGTGCAAATCCTGGTGCTTCATATTATAGACAACCAGCGCCCATCTTCCCACAGGCCTTACACTGTATAGCCCCAGAACATCTTCAGTCATGAGATTCATTGTTACAGTGTGGACTCTCAGAAAGTGCATACAGAATGAAAAAGAATGACATGAAAGGAGGAAGAAATCCATATTTTCTCCACAGGGGCCCTAATGCTGGCAACATTATAGCCCCTCTTCTAGATCTGACCTTCATGTAGCTGACCTATACGATGCTCCTGAGTACACATCACCAATACTCAGACAGTTCTGTGAAAACAACAGACTAGAGGCCCTTAGCAGGACTGGTAAAAGTGCTCTCAACAACATGGTGGATATCTTGTCCCTGGAGCGCTTGGTGTATGACTTCCCCTTTCCCAATAGGACTATGACTTTGTTCATCTCCTCATGTAAGAAGGCTCCTCACAACCATCTGTTGCCCTCATTGCGTCTTTGACCTGGGCCTGGATCTTACAGATCAATGAGTCAAACTAGCATCCCTGATTGTGTGCAAGTGCCATGGTTGCCCATACATAGTCTTAATGAGAACTCAGTGTTCTTTCATACATTTGAGCAAAAAGAACATACCCAGATTCATACACATAAAAATAATGCAAATCCTCCTCAAATTTCATAAATGCATATCTTTCTTAATCAAATAAAACTATACTTGAGATGAAAGTAAATTCATCCAAAGGCACGTTCATTTTGAAGTCACTGAATGCATGTGTAAAATTACTCTGTCCCCCACACATACTCTAGTAAATACCATCTATGATTAAGATTATCCACATTATTTTGAGTTCAAACTTACTTTTACTCTTGCATAAAAATTGGCAAAGTCTCATCTGACAAGGTTGGAGGTGGTTCTTCCATAGAATGGAGTGATCAGATTCACATAAAGAGAAAGAACACAACATTAGAACAATGTTTTTCCATTTACCTGATCACTCACTTTTCATGTACTTGTAGGTGACTATCTCTTTTTTAGGGGCCAATGCAATCCTAAAAGATTTCAGCTGACAACAACAAAAAAGTGTATCAGGATTGAATTAAGATGTGTTAAAATTAACACCTTGGCTTTTTTTTTCTTATTTCACTCTGTGTGATAAAAATACTAATGTGTGACCCTGTGAGCTTTGGAAGGAAGCTTCTCATTTCTGATATTCTTCCTTCTGTCATCACTACTTTTACTATATAAATCTCAAAGTAAATGGAAGGGGGAATCTCAATGGGTAGAAGTTGTTCCCACTCCAGCTGCTAGAACAAGTAGCGATAGTTCATCCACCTAGGAGTCCTTGTTCATGTCCACATGGCCTCTGCCACTGGGAGAGCAAGGCTGGCTCATTACTCAAGGGACTCACGCTCCCATTTGAATTAATAATAACTGGCATACGAATAGCACTTTTATTTACAAATCCACAAATTTCTTTGATGTATATTATGTGAATTTTGTCCCAAACCCTACAAGTAGGAAATTTTAAGAATTAAAATCTCTTATTTTACAGCCAAGAAAGCAGACTCAGGGTGGTGATTTATCAGGACATACAGCACATTTATAGTGGAGCTAGGTCTCAAAACTAGATATTCAGATGTAAGGAAAGGTCATGTTGCTAATGTTCTGCACCTTTTTTTTTTTAGAGTATCTGTAAGTCTAAACACAGCCTTTCGCACCACTGTGTGTACTCCTGTATCATTATGTGCCTGCATGCCTGTGAAGTAG
Source organism: Papio anubis (assembly GCF_008728515.1). Taxonomy (NCBI): domain Eukaryota; kingdom Metazoa; phylum Chordata; class Mammalia; order Primates; family Cercopithecidae; genus Papio; species Papio anubis. The sequence goes on along the minus strand of NC_044977.1, from coordinate 112,518,085 downwards.
TTGGTCAGAAGTGTTTCACATAGAGAAGAACAAGGAAACACACACCTTATTTTGGCAAAAGGGAAGAGATGATTACTGCTTGAATGGGTACACGTGCTTACATACAGACACACCACAAAAAACTCTATCATATCACAGATTTACTTTCTAAAAACAGTTTTCTTACAAGTTGATATTTGTATTGTTATGAAATATTTGTATTAAATTATGACCACAGTACAAGTACAGTCCTATATACCTGTACACCGAGTTAATGCAAAAGAACTACCATCAATAATCCTAGATTTCTCTCTCCATTCACCAGGTTTCCATTAGCTATGGCAACCCAATTAAAGAATGTATTGAATGGAAATGAATTAAATTCAACCAGAAAGAAGATAACACTCTTTACATTTCTCATATTGTTACATCATTTTCATTGTTTCCTTAGGGAAGGAGGATGAATAGCATTTGTTCAACATTTTCTAATACAAAGGTAACTTCCACATACAGTATCTGCTTCAACCCTCCCATTAACCAATTAAATTAAAAGGTAGTTTTATTATTCCTGTTTCTCAGATAAAAAATATCTGAGACTCAAAGATGTTCAATTACTTGTCTCAGACCTCATACTCCTAGGTGCCATACCCAGAATCCCAACATAAGTGTCAATTCATTTTTTACCTTTTTAATTTTTTTCTAATTTTTGCAGAAACATAGTAGGTGTATATATTTATGGGGTTCAAAAGATATTTTGATACAGGCATGCAGTGTGTAATAATCACATCAGGGTAAATGGGGTATTCATCACCTCAAGCTTTTATCCTTTGTGTTACAAACAACTCAATTATACTCTTTTAGTTATTTCAAAATGAACTGTTAAATTATTTTTGACTACAGTCCCCCTTTTGTGTTAGCAAATACTAGATTTTATTCATTCTTTCTATTTTTTTAATCCATCATCCATTAACTCTTAAATTAAAGTGACTTCCCTTTTACCTTAGTACATGTCGGGAGTATCCCAGAAAGAAGAAGAAGGACGCTGGACAGCAGGAATTGGGAAAACAGGCATGACTCTTGTTCCTTCCTGAGTTCTCACTCCTACTGAGCTACCTGTGTCATTCCAATCTTGTCAAAAAACAAAGGAGTTTCTGTAGAACAGATAGAAATGGAAAGGAGATGCCAAGCACTCAGGAGGGATCTCTGTCAGGTCACTTAATATCTGGAACGAAAGCACAGGAGTGCCGGATCAAAGAGTTAATAAAGGTGACTTTCTTTGCCACAATAATCTTTATCACCTCCTCCTTTCACTAAAGATATATTCTAAGTAGAAAGTTTGCTTTATATACAAACAGCTTCAACACATACCCACATTCTTCCTTCCATTATTTCAACCAGATAATCACACCTACGTTTTTTCGTATAGAAATTTTGAGGACCTCACTTGTTTCTGAGATGTTCCTATAAATTGAGGATAATTCTTTTTCACTTCCTAGAAAGGGCTTCCATCCCACTCAGAATAGCCCACAATATACTACTATGGTAGTGATGAGAGATCCAAATCTCAGAGATGGGCAAAGGAAAGTTCATATTCAACTTAGACCAAGAAGTTGAGGTGGGAGGGTGGGAAGAGGGCAGAAGATAATTGCAAAAGTGATGGGGTATTAATAGAAAGTGGCCGTAGTAAAACTCATGCACACATGTCCAAGGTCAAATTCCAAGAAAAAACAAAAAAACAAAACAAAAACAAAAACAAAACAAAACAAAAAAAACACTAAGAAAAATAAATCACTGGGCGGGGGGGGGGGAACCAGTTAAAAATGACCTCAGTACAATTTCGGGATGAAATGAAATCAAAAGTGGAAAGAGTTAGAAGGGCTTCATATACTACAAAACCTAAATTAGCTTTGTTTTGGAGAAAGTTTACTAACAGATGCCAGGTTCAACAGAAATGCCTCTGGCAATGGCAGAAACACTAACAAACAAAATCTACAGCTGAGAAACAAACTGCCGGGTCATTAAACAAAGAGGCACACAGCCGGGCGCGGTGGCTCACGCCTGTAATCCCAGCACTTTGGGAGGCCGAGGCGGGTGGATCACGAGGACAGGAGATCGAGACCATCCTGACTAACACGTGAAACCCCGTCTCTACTAAAAATACAAAAAAAAATTAGCCGGGCGAGGTGGCAGGCACCTGTAGTCCCAGCTACTCCGGAGGCTGAGGCAGGAGAATGGCGCGAACCCGGCGGCGGAACTTGCAGTGAGCCTAGATCACTCCACCATTCTCCAGCCTGGACGACAGACCGAGACTCCGTCTCAAAAAATAAAACAAAACAAAACCAAAAAACCAAAGAGGCACACTACTTTAGCACCAGCACGTTAAAAAAAAGACCAGTGTCTGTACACTGGGATATTGCAAGAACTTTCCACATGAAATCTTCCTTTGTAAGACACATAGAGCTGCCACACACCAAATTTCTGCTTTGGATCCTAGAACTGTAACAAAATAACAATAAAATACAATTGGTATAACTCTTGAAGTTCCCTAAGCAAATTGTAAGCCAAAATGTATTTAACCTGCCCACGAATGATTTTTTTCTCACGCACTTCAAAGAATGCAGTCCTATGTGTGAAAGAATTTTGTTCTGGCCAGGACACAGAACCGAGTTTGTATAATTGTTAAAATAGTCATGAAAGCGATCAAAAATATCTCATCAATTCGTTTATGTTCTCAAATATTTAATAAGAACCTACTATGTACATGTTGAACTCTATTTGACACTGGGAATGCAAAGAGAAATACAGCAGATTTTTAAAAATGATCCATTGGGTTTGGAGCTCCAGATTCTGATAAATCCAGAAGGGGACCAAAAAAATCCAGAGAATAGCATCATTTGAGGGGCAGCAAGCTCCCAGAGATCAATGAGAATGGTCAGCTTGGAGATCTCTGTAGATCTTTGGAAGTTTGCTCTCTTTAAATGTTTAAAGTGTTGACTTAACAAAGAATGGGTAGATGTGTTCCATGGGGTACCAGGGGACAAAACCATAGAAGTTATAGGGAGAGGTATTTCGACCCAATAAAATTAAGGAGCAAAACGGGCCAGCTTACAAAGGCTTTCAGACTCTGGAAATACTCAAGTAGAGGTTGAATAATCAACTTGTTAGAACATCCTAATGGGGCTTTTGGCTCCTGTATGAAGTTAAATTTAAATCTATTAATCTGAGATAGTAAGACCAGTGGTGTTGGACGACTCAATCTCATTGATTCCTTTTATATGAAAAAGTAATAAGATTAGCATTGTATAACTTTAAAATTATGCTATGTTATTTGCTGTGAAAATAATTTTAATAATAAGATTATTAAAAAGTAGACCTATAACAAGCAACAAATACTTCCACCCTTGGGGATTAGGGTGGGACAATAAGTGTCTTCAGTTCCTTACGCTCCTGTATCTCTGATTTCTTTTTTTAGTCCGTTTGTAATCGTTGTGTCATAAAGTTTTACTCTAAGAAAAGAATAATGCATCCCCAAGGTCAGGGTTGAGCCTCCTTGCCTATTAGGTACAGTGTGGTCAATAGAAGTACATTGCTGTTTTAGACAGAAATATCTCATTCCCAACACTTGGTCATGAAAGTCATGGTTTGGTTACCTTCTGCCCAAGTATGAATTACTTGTACGAATGTTACCTATTTTAATGGAATGTCTGGTCAGTCAGTAGTTATTTTAGTTCTGGGTATTATATGGCAGCTATCTGTAGGCTATTAAATTGCTTTCCAAATCTGTTGAAGTAGCAGTTGTTACAGGATTAACTGGGTCAAGAGAGTCTAGAGACTCTAATAAAGTTGAATCAGAATTGGATGCCTCTGTTAGATAACCTTCATCCTCTCTGAAACCATCCAACAAAGTCTTTCATACTCTTGCTTCTCTTTCTTACAAGAGATGCTCTGTTTCTTTATCACTAAAGTCTTTTTATTGCCTTTTTTTTTTTTGACACTTTAATTTATTCCTGGTATTGGATAAATAAAAAGTACAGCAGGGATACATAAAAGTGGGTAATGAGGAGGGGATAATATGTATCAGAATTAATGGAGTACAGAACTATATTTAAATAGTGTTGTATTAGTACAAAACCAGACATGTTTAAAACAGAAACTTGTCATAAAAGAGATACTTCCAACAAGTGGCAATGGGAAAATTGCCTAACTACTTGGGGAGGGGAGAATGTTGGATTATTACTTTTTATCATTGTAAGTTTTATCAAGATTAAATAATTATATATAAAGAAATTAAACCATACTGACAGTAGGAGAAAATAAACACTTTATATGGCATTGTGGTGGAGAAAGTCTTCCTAAGCATGATACCAAAAGCAGAAACCAAAAGTACGAGACTCATAAGTACAACTAATTAAAAATTAGGATATCACATATAACAGCAAAGGGAATAATTAAATGCAAATGATAAACTCTGAAGATATTTACAACGTATATGACGTACTAATACAAAAAAATAGTTCTTAAAAATGAATAGAAGCTGAGAAAAAAGTATCCCCCCAAAATAGCCTTAAGAAATGAAGAAATGATAAGAAGATATTTCTGTGGTTTCTAATATATTTGATACATACGTGGTTTTCAATACTTTTCTGTTTTAAATGACACTGTAATGAGTGTGTTTCTACATATGTTGGTGCATTTATTCACAAAGAGAGAAATTCGTATTTGGTGAGATTAGTCATCCCATGTCTTGACCTTCTCTATCTGTAGGTGTCTCATTTGCTTCGCACGAATTCCAAGTCGTCTTCTTCCCTTTGATTTATTTCTATCTGTCTATCTAAAATAGACTAATATTGAATTAATGATACAATTTGTGTGCTAACCAGAGTCCACTCTGAGTCACAGCCATCAGATGTATAAAAACATTATGTTGTACATTACAAAATATATACAATGTTTGAAAATTACAAAAGAAATTAATTAATAAAAAATAAAAGACAGTCAGGATAGAAAAAACAAATGAGGCACATATTAATCTTAAAGCCCAGCAGCTGGGATGTCCCTTCCCATGACTTTATTCAGCTGGAATTCTCCTTCTCTGAGCTTCTCCTTCTCTGAAATCCTTATTCAACTGTTCCTCTAAGACAAAATTCTTGCCACATTTGTTTGGTCATTCCAGTTGCTAATACAGAACCTCGCATGCAATATACACTCAATAGTGTTTGATGCATGAACTCATGTGAAGGAATAAGCTAAGTTTCTTTTCTTCTTTTGAATCATCATGAGAAGATAAGGAGCAAAATTTGTAAAGATAATTGTAAAATGTGTACATCTAGTGAGGAGGTTAGTCCTATCTACAACCCAATCCCCTTTTCCTGTAACCAAAAGGATCCATGTTAGAGGAAGACCTGTGTGCCTAAACTTGTATTAGATCCTACCAGCAGTCTTAAAGATAAGACAAGACACAGACTATGCCTGGCAGGAGATAGCAATCTAATGAGATAAGTAAGTTACAAATGCATACATGACACAGACACAGAAATTGAAAAAAAAGAGAAGAGTATGCAGACAAATATTTGTTCAGATTTAAAAGACATTTTTGGAATGATTAGGAATGCAGATAACTAATAGGCTGGAGAAACAGTCCACACTGTGCACCACTTTGGCCCTGCTCCTTGGCTGTTTTCCACCACAATTAGTTGTCTGACAACCTTGCAAGATCTTAATAAAAATAACTCATAAGATTTAGTCACATCAGAAAAGTCATCAAAATGAGTGATTGCAAATGTTTTGAAATGGTCATGAGCTAGATAAGCATCTAGGATATACATTTTAAAAATTGCCTTATCTCTTTCATCTCCAAAGAAAACACCAGAAGAATACTGTCATAACTTCAGCACTCTCACCTCATCCTTCAAAACCTATTAATATCACATTGTGAAGTTGGTGCCATTGTCAGGAGTCCAATACAATCCCACAGCATTTCTTTCTGTTATTTTTTCCTTTCTTGGAGTAGTAACCTTTTTCTAATCTTGTTACACACATTTTTATGCTTTCTAACCTAGTAAATACCAGATGTATTTTTGCTTGCAATTACATCAGATTTCATGATCTAAAGGAGCATGAAAGAATATAATTACACTATTTATATAAATAAAATACTCAGGAGATTGTGTAAAACCCATCACAGTTCACAAAGCCCATTTGCACATAGTTGTTGTCAACTTAAAACCACTCTATGACTTGTTTGGACAGATTATAGTGGGGTTTTTTTTTTTTCCATTTTAAAAAGGAGAAAATTGAAGTTTAGAAATGCTAAGGAAAATTCTCAAGGTTAACAGAGCATACAGATGGTAAAATGATTCTTGAAAAACGTTCATCTGCCTCTAAAACTATGATACCCTGTTCCTATGTGTGGGATGCACAATTGAGAGAAAGAGGCAGAGAGGCAGCTGATCTTCCCTAGTGCCCCTAGTATAGTAGTCGGGAGATCAAACAATGTCCTAAACTCAGTGTACTATCATAGCAATAACTCAATCCATAACTCCTTCCTTATCATTCTACACTTCCCACTAGAAAAAAATGGCACTTCCCTGGACTGGCTACATTATTTACAGGAACCAATAACCTGTTCTTAGGGTTTTCCCAATGCAAAATTGGGGAAAGCATAGAAAAACCTTCTCCTGGTATTTTATTACTAAATCTTTAGGTATACATCTTAATTTTTGGATGCTTCTATTTCTCTCACAGCCACAGAAATCCCAAGTTTCTTAGGACTTTCACTATCCTGAGCCACCTACCAGAACCACCTTCTCTAGGAAGAACCCTACGTACTTCCCTGTTTTGGTCATCTTTTCCATAGAAAGAGGAAAATAAATGAGTTCATACTAAGACATTGATGATAGCAATTTGACAAATGAACTTCTCTATTGATGGCAAAGTATTTCTTTTATGAGTCTCTTATTGATTCATTTCAGATATCAGCGACAGGCTGCAAGGGGAAATATTTGGAAATAGTTGTTAGTCCTACTAGCAACTACTCCCCATAAACCTCACCATAACATTAACTAGATGGATATTTTTAAGTCTGTCATCCTAGATTTAGATTAATAATTTGTCTATATTGCTTTTAAAATGAAGAATTACATTTTTCAATGCTTAGACTATTACACTGAAATATTGTCTGAATAAAAATAATAAACCATCACTGACAAATAACCACTTCTACTTTCAACATGTCAGAGAAAACCGTAAAAGACAGAGAAAAGAGACTGGATGCTGTGGAAGTTTCCCAGTGGGTCCAAAGGAAATAAAATGGCCCCTTTTCCTGAGCCATTTTAAGCCTTGATTACATTAACTTTTAGAAAATGCACGAAGAAAATATTTCAGAGAAGGGTCTTACTGGGATAAGTTCATATATTTCTTGGAACTCTGGTAGCCCATGAATGATAGCATATGTTAGTGTTAACCTTGTGTTACATTTCTGAGCCAGTGTCCAGCACAGCCTCTGAGGCCATCTGCTTTCAGCCCTGAAAATAACCAGAGATGACTGAATTCTTGGAACATATTTTTCCTACTGTTTTATTAGTAAAACATTTCCACCATAATCAATCTCTGTGGTTTACCTCAAGCATATATTTGACAAGCATCCTAGGTTTGGTTCTTTAGTACACACAGTAGACTTTATATCCCCAGGAAAGTGATATTTGACATTGGAGAAGTTTCAGTACACATGCAGTGGAATCCTATAAAGTCTCATTTGCTTCTCTCTCTGCTCTCAGGAGGAAAAGGGACATGTACTAAATGAAACCGCAAGAGTAGGGAGATAAAGGAGCCCATGTGCTGGTGTTTTCGCTGCGTTAATACCTTCAGCATCCTCACTCATTTAGATGTTCTAGTTATAGATATATTTTTTCCCATATCCCATCTATTGTGTTTTCTTGCCTCTTTAGATGGCTCTTTGTGGCTCTCCTGATTGTCTGCATCTGATGGCTGAGGCACATAATCTAAAATGTGTGCTCAGATAAATGGTAAAAACAGAACATCTGAAAACACAGAAGTACTCCTGGTTGACTTATGATTCAAATAGGATCTTCTTCATCCCAATTAAGCAAGCCTACTTGAACAAAGATAGCTAAAACATTGCTTTCACACAGACATTTTTTAAAATGTATCAAATAAAGAGAAAAAAAGGACATAGAGGATGATATGGGAAGAACATTACTTACTAAGTCATTGCCTTTAGAAATCTTGAAGACATGTATTGAATTGCTTTGTTTCTGAACTGGATGGAAGCTCTGCAAAAAATCCTCCTGTGACTTCTTTCATTGCCTTCATTCAGTTTTACATTGTTTTGAAGGTCCAGGCAGAGAGGATATGTAATTGGACATTTGGTGAATGCAGGGGAGTGAAATTGTGTCCAAAGGTATTAGCTTATCTTAGTTTGAAGAGCAAGGAGAACATTTTATTTCATCTAACTTTTTATAGCAATCAATTAATCCTCTGCTTCAAGGATAACAACAGAATGCCTTTATTCATTCTCATGGAAACATTGACATCTAGTGGGTCACTGCATTAATGCAGGCCGGCTCAAAGGCTGGGGGAAATCTCAAATCTTTGTGATATTCAGTGTGGTATGCTCTTTTCGATTAATTTGGCTCATTGATCTCACTAGATAGCTGCTGTTTATCATTGTGTATTTAAAAAAAATTCAAAGAAAGCTGTAGAAAACAAAATGAATATATCTCATCAATAGCTTTCATGTATGTTTTAAATAAATTCTTAAGGATTCTTTTACTTGAAGATCTAATTGTTGTTTGTAGGAATCAAAACTCATAATGGTTCACTGAGTTTTACTAATGAGAGAAGCTATCTATTCGTGTTGGGAGATCCGCAGAGCCTGGCACAGTAGTTCCCAAACTTGTTAAATTTACAGATGACTTTGATAAACAGTATGAATGCTCTACCAGGAAACTGTATATTTAAGCAGCCACATTAAATTTTGCACACAACCTCAAGGAGTGCAAAAAACATTTCAAGGTCAGGCTGTAAAAAAAAACAAAACAAAACAAAACAAAAAACTAGTAATAGTGATAGGAAACTCTTTCTTCTTCTTTTTTTTTTTTTTTTTTTTTTTTTTTTTTTTTTTTTTTTTTTTTGAGACGGAGTCTCACTCTGTCACCAGGCTGGAGTGCAGTGGCTTACTGCAACCTCTGCCTCACTCGTTCAAGTGATTCTCCTGCCTCAGCCTCCAGAGTAGCTGAGACTACACACGCCCGGCTAATTTTTGTATTTTTAGTAGAGATGGGGTTTCCCCATGTTGGCCAGGATGGTCTCCATCTCTTGACCTTGTGATGCCCGCCTGCCTTAGCCTCCCAAAGTGTTGGGATTACAGGCGTGAGCCACCACGCCTGGCCGATAGCAAACTCTTACATACCACTTCCTATGTGTCAGGTACTGTTTTAAGTGCTGTTCATATATTAGCTCATTTAACTCTGACAACTCTTCTAAGAAGCAGTTATTATTATTCACCCTTTCCACAGAAAAAGAAACTCAAACACAGAGAGATAAAAATATTGGCTTGAAGCCACACAGACCCTAGCAGGTAGAGTTAAGACTCAAACCTAAGTAGGCTGGCCCCAAGTTATATGTTCTGTCACACTGTCCAAAGCCTTCAGAGATGGCTAGACAGGTGGATGGAAACCTTAGACACTGGTTTCACTCTGGCCAGTCTCTTTAAGCAATCTCTTCAGACTACTGTAATTACTTTCTGTCCACCATTGCCTAGAATTGTATTGCAACAGATAGACATGCATTATCTAATGAGAGGAGAAGAAAACAGGCAGAGAAATAAGGCAATGTGTTTTGGGTCCCTTAAAATGGAGTTACAATGCAAAAATTTGCATTAATAGGACCGGCAAGTCCTGTAGTCTTGGATTGACAGCCACTGGAAATAAAAATGACCCATACATAGATCACAAAAACACTGAATTTGAGCAAATATTGTCAGTTCTGGGGTGGCGGGAAATGTGATAGATCTTCTTTGTGCTATAAGACCTTTAATCTTTCACCTTCATACTTTTTCAAAAAGTTCCTTCAAAGCAAACTACCTGGATTAATTTTCCTGTGGTCTAGAAGAGAAGGGTTACAGCATCTGCTCCCTAGTATGCAATCCTCCTGGAGTGCAATGGTAATGAGGCTAGGGAGAAGTGTTCAAGTACATACTAGGTTACTGCCATCCAAGATGTCCCAGCTGGATCATCCTACTCACATCCTCCCCCATAGGCTGAGGGGAGATTAAAGAAAAGGGCTGTTGGACAGTCAGAAACCTTCCTGAGTAGTGCCTGTCCCCTAAACCCCTAAACACTTGGCTGTGATAAAGAATCTCCTTTTGAACCCGTTTCTAGATGGCAAGAGGGGGAGTGGAAGGCCACTTCCACTTCTTTGAAAAGATCTGTTTATTTCCAAGGAACCATTTATAAATATGGGAGTCTCTCAATTACCTTTGTCATATAATTTTCCTTTGAAATGGATATGGTGAAAACTTTGAAAGCATTCTTTTTGAATTCTAGGAAGTTTTCCCTTTCTCACCTTTGGCACAAATATTTAACCAAGCTAGAAATCATAATTGCTGTTTCACAAATGAAACTGGGTTTGTTAACACAGAATTTTTGAGGCAGATAAAGAGAAAGAGAAGTGAACATCCACGGATGGTAAAACATTTTCTCCGGAGTATCCTGATGAATCTAAAAGAAAGGCACACGTGTTTTCCAATTAAGAAAATGCCTGCCGAGCAAAGGGTAATGCCATATGTTTGAGTCTCTTAAATGGAAATGAACGGTCAAAAGCTTTTTGCTGAAAAAGAAGAGAAAGGGGTTGCCATTGCTCTTGTGGCCTGGTAATCCGAACTTCCGAAATCTCATCACTTCATTTCTGTTAACGCCACTGTTATCTAAGTGCACTGGGACTCTTTAATATTGATGTCCTAATTCTATAATTAATGCAAGCAAATTTACCCTTTTCTACTTTGCCTTTAAAAATACCATTTGTCTCATTCAGAAAGAGAACTCAGTAGATTCTCAGCGTAGTTTTCAGGGATTTAATCTTCCGTGATAAAGCTCTGTGCTTTGTACTTCACCACTGGACTATCAATGTCTCCTCACAAACCCTTGAGGGATGAAATCAAAAGGCTTTTGAGATTCAGAATAGACTCCATCTACTGCCTCACCTTTTCCTTATTCTTTTCTGAGTGATATGAAAGACTTGCTCAATAAATGTTAAATGAATAATAAAGGTCAGAGGAAGGTCATAATTTCTTTTGAAAGAGGCACATTTTCTTAAACTCATCAAACTATAATTTTCTAACTACAGGGGAAATATGAACCCTCATTAACAAAGAATGGTGCTTTCATTTTCCACTCAGGACACAGACTTGGGTTCTCCTGATCTAGGTATCTATATAGAACCATATTAAAACGGACTGTGACTCAATACTTTGTAAAAATGGTAGAAGGTTTTATTGTAAAGAACTGAAACCTGCAATATAATGAGAATCGGATGTGGATTACAACACATAGGACACAACTAAGAAAGATTGTTAGGCTAGCTCTGAGACTGAACACCTCTTTGTAAGGACTAAGGGAACTCTTTTGCCAGTGGAGTTAAAGCACTGAGTTCTGCTTCTGTCTGGTTCCCCTTTGGTGGGTGCTATGTTGCTATTGCTCCATTAGGGTTTGTGCCAAGACCTTTAAAATTCAGACTAGAACTTTGTTTAGCTACTCACTGAAATAATGAAAATAATAAATAATGTTAGCATATTATATATATACTCTTATGACTATAATATCAATAATATCATTCCTTCAGGGTTTACTGTGCTAAGTGTTCTAGTAAACACTGCATTGTGTTTATTTTATTTAGTTATCCCCTAGTAAAAGAAAAGTTTCATGAATGCAGAGACATCTTTTTCTTATACACTATGGAACCACCCATACCTGGAACACTGTCTACTGTGTAGCTCATTGAATTAACTGACGAATGTTGATGGCATTACAATATATATTTGACAGATGAAAAAAATTAAGGCTCATCAATGTTGCTTTGCCTCTACATTATCAAAGAACAAGTCCCTTTGCGCACAGCTAGCAAGTTTTGGGGCTAAGGTATAACTCAGTTCTATCTAACTTCAAAAGCCAACAAATATATGTCACAGTAATGAAACCTATTGCCATGAAAAGCACTGCTTTCCTTCCAGATGTTATTGGTAAATTATTAGCCCTATGTCTCTACTCTGAGTGAGACACGGCTTCTCCGTGTTCGGCACAATGAACTCTATTCTGTCTTCTGCTATTAATACAGAAAACGTTTTAAAGTCCTTTATTGGCACTCTACCTACATGTTGCCCAGCTGGAATGTGGTCACTCGTTTGTGCAGGAAGATGACATTCTTATGAAGCAGCATTAAATAACACATAAACATTGTTTCATAACAATAGCTCTGGGCATTACACTTTTTTTTTTTTTTTTTTTTTTTTTACCAAATATCATATAGGTTTTACTGGGTCTCTCTAGTTTTTCAGCTATTTACCTTCTTTACATTCGACTTTTCACAACTTGTCTCCCCAAACGAGCTTCCTATCCTCAACTATTTTTGAAAGTTACAAGCTACATTCAGAAACTGAATGATATTCAGACTAAAAATCTTATGCTCAAGATGACTTAAGCCAAACACTAAGAAGTAGTGAAGAATGTGCTTCCTGGGCTAAATTTGCTTGTGAATCCTTTGTGTTCTCCCTTCCTTCATTGAAGCCTGGAAGAAGCAATCCTGGGTAGTTGAGGGGGTCCTCACTGATCATTCACTAACCATATGATTTGGAGCAAGTGCTTCATCCTCAAAACTTTCAATTTGTAAACATCAGGGTAATTTTCAGAGTTTTTATTTTATCTTTGAAAATTTTTAATTTGTTATATTTAACATGAACATTACAAAATTCAAAAATGCCAAAGAATATTTGGTTACATGTAAATCTTCCACCACTCCTATCCTCCAACTCAAAACCATTGTTTCCTATGTATCCTTCCAAAGAAATCCTTTGCATAGCCAAGCAGTTTTATTCATTTTTAACACCAAAGGTAGCTTACTATACAGAGTTTTCACATTTGTTATTTACTTATCAATATTTCTCAAAGGCTATTAAATATGTGAGAGTTCACCAAAAGCTTACTCATCCTTTTGAAAAGCTGTATGAGATAACTTCTGTACCTTATAAAATTATTTTTAAATGTAACATGGAAGAACAAACAGGTGAAAATATTCAAGACATTTTTGAAAACAGAATAATAATAAAAGGAAAGTTTGTCTATCCCACTGTCTACATGTCCAAGTATACTTTAAAATAGTAAAAGAGCTCAATATTAATGCATGACAGACCACAAACAGAAAGCACAGTAAAAAGAACTAATGTATATAACTATCTGGTATATAATAAAATTTATATGGTAAATGGGATATTTGGAAAAGGTTAAATTAGATTAGTATCACATTCCAAATATATTCCAAATAAATTGAAGGGTTAAGGGTAAGAAAATGAAACCATAAAAGAAGCAAAAGTAAATATCCCATGTTTGTCACAGTCTTATTCACAATAGCCAAGATATGGAATCGATGTGTCTATCAATGGACGAGTGGATGAAGAAAATGTGGTACACATATACACAGTGGAATATCAGCTACTGAAAAAAGCCTGAAATCCTGTCATTTGCAGCAACGTGCATGAAACTGGACGACATTATGTTAAGTGAAATAAGCCAGGCACAGTAAGACAAATATCACTTTTTTTTACTCATATGTGGGAGCTAAAAAGAGCTGATCTCATGGAGGTAGAAAGTAGAATGATGGTTACCAGAGGCTTAAAAATGTGTATGTGTGGTGGGTAGGGAGTGAAGACAGGTTAGTTAATGGGTATAAAACTACAGCTAGATAGAAGAAATAAGTTCTAGTGTTCATTAGCACAGTAGGATGACTATACTTAACAATAATTTATTATACCTTTCAAAATAGCTAGAAGATTTGGAAAGTTCCCAACACAAAGAAATGATAAATATTTAAGGTGATGAATATCTCAGTTATCCTGATTTGATCATTACATGTTGTATGCTTGTATCAAAATATCACATGTACTCCATCAGCCTGTACAGTGTATGAATAAAAATGCGAATTTAAGACATAGATGTATAGATAGATATAGGTAAACATCTAACTGAACTTGAAGCTATAAGACCTTTTTAGGCATAAAATCAAAATTAAAAACCAGGGAGAAAATGTCTAATAGATGTGACTATGTACATAGTAAAATTTTTGTTATGTCAGAAAATCATTAGACAAATTATAAATAGAAAATTTTTGAAACACTTATGGCAGAAAAAGGGTCAATGACTTTTTGAAAGAGGTCTCGCAAATAGTAAGAAAAACGTAAACCACCCAATATAACAGAAAGTAAAGTATATGAGGAGGCAATAAATATACTAAAGAAAAACATATACTAATGACAATAAACATTTTTTAATGTTCAACTTGCCAGTAATGCAAAATGGTAAGTAATACTAAAAAGAACATAAAATAGCATTTCTTTCACCTATAAAGTTGGGAAGGAGAATTAAATGCACAATTCTTAGTACTGGCAAATATTCAGTGAAATAGATGCTCTCATACCTTTACCATCATTCTGAAGGGTAATTTGATATTATGATATAAGGGCTTTACAGTTGTAAAATATTTGCCCATATTTTTATTTTAAAAAATTATTCTAATAAAATAATCAGATGTGCATTAAAAATTTATATACAAGGATGTCCACATAACACAGTGAAAAGTTGCAAACAACTTACATGTCTATTAATATGTCAGTGTATACATATTTTGCTACATTATGCACCTGTTAATATAACATTTTACAGAAAATATGATGACAAGATAAGTTTCTTATATAGTTAAATCCAGAAATCAGATTATAAAACTATATATCACATAAGTCTAAGCATATATAATTTAAACATATATAAACAAATACATGATGATATATTATATGAATCCAACTTAAACATATAGATATCTTCTGTAAAAAATAAAGTTTTACACGAACTGTTCACTCTTTTTAGGATGCAATTATAAAGAATTTTCTTTTAAGTTATGTACATAAAAGTGCTATCTTTATAACTAGAAAAAGACAATAATTTTTTTTGATTTTTTTTGTTTGTTTGAGAGAGAGTCTCACTCTGTCGCCCAGGCTGGAGTGCAGTGGCGCAATCTCGGCTCACTGCAAGCTCCACCCCCCAGGTTCACGCCATTCTCCTGCCTCAGCCTCCCGAGTAGCTGGGACCACAGGCTCCCGACACCACTCCCAGCTAATTTTTTATATTTTTAGTAGAGACAGGGGTTTTACCATGTTAGCCAGGATGATCTCGACCTCCTGACCTTGTGATCTGCCCGCCTCGGCCTCCTAAAGTGCTGGGATTACAGGCGTGAGCCATTGCGCCCAGCCAATAAATGGTATTTTTAAGATTAGAATTATAGCAAACATCTTTGACTTAGATATTTAACTGTTATTATTCAAATGTCACATTATTTGTGCCAACCCTTACTGAATGTTGCTTGGATATGGAATTTTCTATTAAAAGGAAACAAACATAGTTTGAATCATTCTCATGAAATCTCTAAGCTCTAAATTTAAAGTCCAGAAGTATCCCCTGGAGGGGTCCAAGTATTATTAGTGTTTCTGCTTCACTTTGAAACAGCTATTTAGATTTTTGAAAAGTAATTGTTGTGTATACAAACACTGCTAAGGCTCAATTAAGTGGCCTCAGTTAAAATACCAGTAAGAGAGATAATGTACATGAAAGAACTCAGATTGTTCATGTTGTTACTGTTAGCCACAGCCATGGGATTTGCCAACCTAAGTCAGTGTTTTTGCCTTAGCCAGCTGTAGCTAAGATGTCATATGCTCAAGTTGCACCCTTGGCACAAACACAGGAATTGGGCTGGTAATCTAGGTTAGGAATTCATTTCAAAACAAATCACATTGTGTGTGTGTGTGTGTGTGTGTGTGTGTGTGTGTGTGTGTGTGTGTGTGATTTGCCAAGTAATTTTTCAGTTTCTTTTCATGGTTTTCTGAGAAAGATCAAACCCATGATTCAGTTAATATTACTCAAATTGGCAAAAAACTAGTCATGCACAAGGCAATCATTACTAATGTGTTTAAACACCTTTAAATATGTTTCTGTTTCACTTCTTTCACTTTATTAGGATAATCAACTCCACTTTAATTTTCCAGTACTGCTAATCAGGGTTCAATCCCCAAAAGCAAGTAAAACGGAGATGTCCCTTAATTATCAAGAGATACTATTCTTCAGACCTGCTGATGCCCAGGGTCAGTAAAAAAAGGTAACAGTACTGAGATTAGCAATACTTGTGGGTTTATTTTACATAAAATACATCTCTGCTGGTATTTCTTCATTGATTGATATATGATAGCTGATGTCAGTGTACATCAGTCCAAAATATTCTGTGGTACATTTTTACTTAAAAATGGGAAGAAGTAGATTTTGGCAGGCCGATGCTGCCCCTGAGAATAAAAAGAAAAAAAAAAAGCCAGATAACATATGGCAATCATCTGTTTGAAGTCTTCACACTGCTACAACAGTAAAGAGAATTGGAAAAACCATAACTCCAGAGAGGGAAGAACGTAGCAGAAATAAACAGAATTCTATATTTACCCTGTGGCATGTGGCAATTTTGTGCACGGGCCAAAGGATGCATGTCATGGTTAATTCTATGTGTCCACTGTGTAGATTAAATGATGCCCAGATACCTGGTAAAAGATTATTTCTTGGTCTGTCTGTGAGGGTGTTTCTGGAAGAGATTCACGTTTGAATCAGTAGACTGAGCAAAGAATATCCATCCTCACCAATGTGGGCAGCATCATTCAATTCATGGCCTGAAAAGAACAAAAATGTGAAAGGAGGGTAAATTATTTCTCTCTCTTCTTGAGCTGGTACATCCATCTTCTGCTCCACAACACTGAAGCTTTTGGTTCAAGGGTTTTCAAACTCCAGGACTTATACCAGAGGCCTTCCTAGCCCTCTTCTCAGGCCTTTGGAATCAGCTTCCTTGGTTCTCAAATCTTCAGACTCAGACTAAATTGCAACACTGAAATATATATATTTCATTGAATTATCTATATATGCTATATATATATATATATTATATATAGATAGATATAACTTTTTTATTTATACCATGAATACTGTTTCTCTGGAGAGCCCTGACTAATACAATGAGAATCTGAATTATGTACTCAGACAAGAATGCTACAAAAAAAGAAAACAGAACTAAGCTTTTGGCAGAGATATGGGGAGTCTAAATCATATTGCTAGCTTTCTTCTCATGACAGTTACCAAATTCTGGAACAGTAGCAGGCAGGAAATTAAAACCTAAACAGAAAGCTTCTAAAAGACTAAATAAAGCTTATACAGTCTCATATGGAGACAGCATTAAGCAAGTAAAAAGGCAACCCACGAAGCCAGAGAAATGAGTTGCAATACATATATCCAACAAAGATTTATAGCTATAATATGCAAAGAACTTCTACAAATCAATAACACATGATATATGTAATTGAAAGAAAACCAATGGGCAAAAGATATTACCAAGTGTTTCACAAAAGTACTTATCAATTTACATTTGCCAATAGTCATAAGGAAAGAAGTTCAGTTTCATTAAGAATCAGAAAAATGAGAATTTAAATCACAAAGCAGTGCTACTACACACCAAAAAAGCTTAAATTAAAAAAGTTCACAATTCCAAATGTTGGTAACAATGTACAGCAACTGAAACTCTCATACATTGCTGGTGGGAGTATAAATTGAACAAATGCTTGGCAGCATCTACTAAAGCTAAGCTGTGCATATCTTTGACCCAGCTATTCTGCTTTTAGATACAAACTCAACAAAATGCATAAGCATATTCCCCAAAAGACATGTCCAAGAATGTTCATAGCACACTGTTTATAATATCCCCATATAGGAAGCTACTCAAATATCTAACAACAGTAGACTGAATAAATAGATAGTGGCATATTTAGACAATAAATACTATTCAGCAGTGAGAATGAACTCTAACTATACACAAAAATACAGATATGTCACAAATACACAGCAAAAGAAGCCAGACTCAAAAGATTGCAAAATTAGTCTATGGTGTCACAATTCAAGATAGTGGTTGCTCTTAGAAAGCTACCAAATGTAGGCCGGGCGTGATGGCTCACGCCTGTAATCTCAGCACTTTGGGAGGCCAAGGTGGGCGGATCACGGGGTCAGGAGATCGAGACCATCCTGAAATTAGCCGGGCTTGGTGGCGGCGGCCTGTAGTCCCAGCTACTCCGGAGGCTGAGGCAGGAGAATGGCGTGAACCCGGGAGGCGGAGCTTGTAGTGAGCCGAGATCGCGCCACTGCACTCCAGCCTGGGCGACAGAGTGAGACTCCGTCTCAAAAATAAATAAATAAATAAAAACAAAGATAAAAATAAAATGAAAGAAAAGAAAGCTACCAAAATGTAAGGAGACAGAATAGACCTTCTGGGATCCAGGTGATGTTCCGTTTTTAATCTGGGTGCTGGTCACATGAGTTTGTTCACTTTGTGAAAGTTTGTTCTGCCATACACTATTGATCTCTGCACTTTTTGTAGATATATTTCAATTAAAAGTTTACATCAAAATGTATATGTGTTTATAAAGCAGAGCTGCCATTAGGTAGCCCAAGATAGCAACTCCCATCAGTTGAGAGCTGTAACAAAATCTCAGGGAGCGTTCAATTTATCTATTAGACATACACAACGAATACATTTTTGCCTATCAAACTACTAAACAGATATTGATTAAACACCTAATGCTATGCTAGTGGTAAAAACTTAAGAATAAGATATATTCCTAATTTCATGGTATTTACGAAATATTTACAATCCATTTTTGGGAGACAAGATTAGAGATAAAATAATAGCAGAGTTTGAAACTAAAAGCTAGTCTGTACGTGTCTTTTCTCCTTCATTGTGTGCGTCTTTTCTCCCTCACTTCCTCCCTTGAAATATATATTATTTTAAGAGTGGGTTAATATTAATTTTGTGCAATCTTGAATCTTGGGAATTCGTAGCTGATTCCATTTGGGATGTTGCTGCAGCCACCAAGGTATCTTTTGAGGATCATATCACTTACTCACAAAATATAATTACCTTACTTGGAAATGACAAGACTGGGTCCTGAAAATCTATCAACTCAGAGCAGTGAGGAGCAGAAATTATACTATAATAAGATCCTATGATCTTATTACGGGTTCTCCAAAATAATCACCTTCTTAACCACCAATCAGATCAATGTTTTGCTGTCTCCTTGCCAAGTCTCACAAAAGACTGCCCTAATGTAAATTCCCATAGCTTTGGCTTTCTCCTTCATGTCACAGGTTCTGCTCCTTCCAAAAATCCACGGTTGTCAGATTCCACTTCCGTTTTGGTCAGTAACATATATCCTGGTTTGGAAAGCCACTTTCACTGGGTTAGGTCATTGATTTATCCTATTCTCAGCACACATATACCATTCCTGTCCAACTCTTGATCTCCAGATGCCACCCACAGGTATTCTGATTCAGTTATTCTAGAACATGGGCTATCAGTATTTTTACACTATTTTTTTCTGTCTTTTCTCTTTTGGGAACTCCAATTAAATAGCTAGTTGGCCAATTAAACTTGTCCCTTATCTCATTGATGGAATACTCATATTTTTTCAATCTTTTAATACTGTTTATTATAGTTTCTACTTAGATACAAGTCATTAATGTGTCTTCTTTATTGTCTAATATCCTGTTAATCTCATCCAATGTATTTTTTATATTAAACATTGTAATTTTCACCTTTAGAAATTTATTTTCGATATTCTTTATATACCTTATATCTTGGTTTCTGAGGACACCCAACTCTGTCTCCTCAACTCGGGGACTACCAGGCTTTGCCTGGTATCTTCTCGTCATGCTGCAGCCTGGAATCTCTCCAGGTAGTTACCTGGTGCAATCATAGTGTTCACTTCGTTTGCTTTTCCTCTCCCAGGTATAACTGTCCCATGCTGCCTAAGGCCCAATGTCTAAAAAATTTCTGCTTCATAGATTTTGTCTGGGTTTTTACCTGATTTAGGCAGAAGGGTAAATCCAGTCACAGTTTCCTCATCTTGGCTGATGGCAGAATTGTTTTTTCACCTTGTTTGAGAAGTTTTATTATTCTCTGCCCACATAGAGATGTGTTTCTTTTTAATCTCATTGTTCATGAATATTGTTTGTGGTTTCCAAGTTTAATAGAGCATATTGCATATAAATTTTTAAAATATTGGAATAAAACATAAATATAGTAAGTACAAAAATTCGAAGTGTGCAGCTTAATGTGTTGTCATGAAGTAAACATACCCATTTGACCAGCATCCAGATCAAGAAATTTAAAAATCACCAACACTCCAGAAACTCATCTGTGACCCCTCCTACCATTTGCCCTCAAAAGCAATGACCATCTAGAATCTTAGTGCTACAAAAAATATTTTGTCACATTTTAAAATTTATATCAATGGAATCATAAACTATGTATTCTTTCATCTCTGCTTTTTTGGTTCAGCATTATATTTTTAAGAACCATCTATGTAACTGCATATACTTAGAGTTTTTAAAATTCTCACTGCTCTCTTGTATTGGTACATACCAGTATTTAATTATCCTTCTATTATGGCTGGATATTTGGGTATTTTTCATTATTATGAGTAAGACTTCTACAAAGCTTATTTTGTATATGTCTTTTGAAGAACAAATATATACACTTCTGTTGGGAATACGGTAAGAATCCAATTGCTGGGTCATATAATGTATAAATATAAATATAAATATATTCAGGTTTGTTAGATACTGCCAACTATTTTTTCAAAGTGGTTATACCAATTTACATTTTCAGTTGCTTCACATCCTCACTAACAGTGGGTATTTTCTGTCTTTTACATTTTCCCCAGAGGGTAGTGATATCATATTGCAGTTTTGAATTTGAATTTCGCTGATTCTTAATGAAGTGGAGGATCTCTTCATATGTTTCCAGGTCAATTGGCATCTTGTGTTATAAAGTGCCCATTTAAATCCTTTCCCTGTTGTGTTGCTGACCTCCCCCACCCCCCCACCAAGACCTCTTTTATTAATTGGAAGATGTCCTTAATATATTCTGGGTAAAAATCCTTTGTTAGACATCTGTGTTACAAAAAATTTTCTCCCACTCTGTGACATATATTTTTATTCTCTAAATGAAGTATTCTCATGATCAGAAGTTCTTAATCTACTAGTTCAATTTGGTTTTTCTTCTTTAAAGTTAGTAAGTTTTGTATATTTTAAAGTAAATGCCCATTTTAAGCACTAATATAATTTTCAATTTTTTTAAAAAAAAACTTACATTTTAACTTTCAAATTTCAGACTACTATCTGAGATTTATTTTTGTTTATATTTTATGGTAGAGATCAAGACTTATTTTTCTCATCTATATATTCAGTTAACCAAGTACTTGTTGAAAAGACCAACCTTTCTCCTACAGTGCTACATTGCAAAATTTGTAATAAATTGACTACATGTGTCTTGGCTTGTTCCTGGAACTGTACTTCAGTTCTATTGGTTTGTCCTGGTACCAATATGACATTGTCTTATTCACCGTAATTTTGCCATCTGGCATTATTAGTCTTTGGTTTTCTTTTTCTTCGAGAATTGGTTTCAAGATTTGACTATTCTTGACATTTCTAATTTCAAAATAAATTTTAGAATCAGTTTATCAATTTCTAAAGAGTAACCTGGTAGATTTTATGTCTGTTTGAATGAATTATATATATTGATTTTTGAATATTGAACCAACTTTGCATTTCTCAGATAAATCCTACTTGGTTGTAATGCATTATCATTATTTATTCCTGGATTCCATTTTGTCATATTATTTTTAAGAAGTTTTGCATCTATGTTTGTAAGAAATACTGACCTATAGTTTTCTTTTCCTGTAATGTCTTTGTCTATATTTTAGCATTTGGGTAATATTTGCCTCCTAAATTGAATTGGAAATATTCCTTCTTCTTCTATTACATGGAAGAATTGTTGTAGCATGTAAATGTCTAGTAAAATTAATCAGCGAAGTCATCTCTTTTTGGAGTGCCCTTGTGCAAAGATTATCTTTGCCATATAGAAGGCTACTTAAGTTATCTGCCTTCTCTTGAATTAGATTTGGTAGATTGTGTCTTTCTATAAATTGATCCATTTAACCCATGCCATCAAATTTATTACAATAAAGATATTCATAATATTTTCTTATTAATATCTTCAAGGTCTGTATGATCTAGTGATAACCTTTCTTTGCTGATATTTATCATCTGTGTCTAGAAGTCTATCAATTTCATCTTTCCAAAGAAAGAGCATTTGACTTTATTGATTTTCCCTATTTTTAAAATTACTTTTAGTTTAACTCCTACCTTCATTTTATCCTCTTTTTTTGCTTGCTTTGGATTTAGTTTGATTTTATGTTGCTATTATCTTACAGTGGAACCTTAGCACATTAAGATAAATCACATTAAATCTTTCTTCTTTTCAAGTGTAAGCATTTTATGCTATAAATTTTCCTTCAAGCACTGCTTTAGCTGCATAACATAAAGTATAATATATTCTGATCTTCATTAAATTAAAATTATTTCCTAATGACCCTTTTAAATTCTTTTTTGATACAATAGTTGTTTAGAAATATGTGGTTTAATTTCCAAATATATGAAGATTCGCCATATATTTTTCTGTTATGTATTTCTAGCATAAGTCCATTTAAGAAATTTGGTGTGCTTTATCTGACGGCCAAGAATATAAATACCTCAGTAGATATTTTATATGTACTTTTGAGATGTCTATTTTGCTGTTATTAAAATAATTGTTCTCTAAATGTCATTTTAGTCAAGTGGTTAATTATGTCATTCAGGTATTATACAGTCTTACTGATTTTTGTCTACTTTTTCTATTAATTAGACAGAGGAATGTTGATCTTTAACTATCTTTATAGATTTACCTAGTTTTCTTTTGAGCATTTCATCGGGATACATACATATACACACATATAAGCATATATACATTGGGATAGATATATACATACATATATGAAGATTTGTAATTGGGTACATAAACACTTAAGATTGTTGTATCTTCTTGATGAATTAATTTCTTTATCATTATGTAATATCCCTTTTTATCCATGGTAATATCCTTAGTTTTTAAGTCTGTTATGTCTTCCATTAATAGAGTCACTCCAGTCTTCCTGTAATTAGTGATTAGAATATAATCTATATTCTAATCTATAAAGATAAGAAGAGACTTAGAAAAAACAAAAACAAACCTGTAAGTTAACTGAAGAATTTTAGTAATGTCACTCTGTTGATCTATTGAACACTTTATAATCTATAAAGACAGAATACAATCTATCTTTTTACTTCTTACTGACCTATGCTCTAATAGACTTAATACTTTTCCCTCCCAAATTCATGCATTGAAATCCTAACCTCAAGTTCACGGAATTAGTAGAAGGGCCTTTGGGAGATGATCAAGTCATGAGGGTACAACCCACATGATTAGAATTAGTGCCTGATATCGTCTGGATGTTTATCCTCTCCAAATCTCACGCCGAAACATGATCCCCAATGTAAGAGGTGGGGCTAACGGGAGGTGTTTGGGTCATGGGGACGAATCTCTCATGAATAGCTTGGTGCCCTTCGCTTGTAAATAGTGAGTTTTTGCTCTATTAGTTCACACAGAAGAGTTGGTTGTTCAAAGAAGCTGGCACCTCCACCCCCTCTCTTCCTCTCTCTCTCTCTCACCATGTGGCAGAGCTGCTCCTCTTCACCTTCCTCCACGAGTAAAAACTTGGTGAGGTTTCACCAGAAGCCAAGCAGATACAAGTACCATGCTTGTATCATCTGCAGAATCATGAGCCAAATAAACCCCTTTTCGTTACAAATTAGCAAGTCTCAGGTATTCCTTTATAACAGTGAAAAACAGACTAACACAGTGGCTCTTATAAAAGAGACCTCAGAGAGCTAGCTTGCACCTTCTGCCATGTGAGAACACACCTAGAGTGTGCTATCTATAAACCAGAGAGTGGGGCCTCACCAGATGCTGAATGTGCTGATGCCTTGATCTTAAATGTCTCAATCTCTACTACTCCACTACTCACTACTGTGAGATATAAATTTATTAGGATTTTAAACTACCTAGGTTCTGATATTTTATTATAGGAACCTGAATGGACTGAGATACTGTGTGTTCATATGTAAAGACAGCGTGTTTAAAATGTTCACATTTCTTCAGCTGCCTACAATAATCTCTTCTTATCTTTGTTTCAGCAGTTTGTCTATGACATATATAGGTATGTTTACACCATATTCTTTGTGGGGTAGTCTGAGCTTCATGGATCTGTTATTTGTTGAATGATCTGTTTTTAACAACATAGATCTGTTTTTTATTAATTTTGAAAAATCCTCAGCCTTTATTTATACAAATATTTGTTCTACTTATTTCTGTATCTTTTCTCCTTCTGAGATTCCAATTCGTTAATATTTTAGACCATTTGATATTGACCCACAACTCTGGGGTGTTACGTTGATTTTGTTTGTTTGTTTTGTTTTGTTTTGTTTTTAGCATTGTTTTTCTCTTTGTGTTTTACTTTGGGTTATTTCTATTAGCTTACTTCCAAGCTCACTCTTTCCTCAAGTGTGAGATCAACCTGTTGAAGGAAATCTTCACCTCTGACAGCTCGTTTTTCTTAATTTCTAATATTTTGCCATTTAAACTAATTTTTATCTCTCTGTTGAAAGTCCCCATTCACTCATATGTATTGTCCACCCTTTTTATTAGATATTTTAACTTGTTAATTATCGTAATCTTAAACTCCTATCTCATTCTTCTAATAGCTGGTTTCTATGTCTAGTTCTGCAAATTATTTTATCTTTTCACAGTGAGTCTTTCGTTTTCTTTTTGTGAGTCACATAACTTTTGATTGCATGCTAAACATAACATATCAAACAGCAGGAGAGTCTGAGGCAAATAGCATTTATTCCCAGAAATGAGTTCTCTCAGGTTGTTTTTACAGGGAGAGTTTGACTCAATCTAGTCAATAATTGAGTTGGGTTGGGCTTTTTTTGTTGCTGTCATTATCCTCAGTGAGCCAGTCGTCAGATACCTTTAGTGTTGGGCTGCCGTCTTCTGCATAGAGGATGGGGCTGCTGGAGGGCCTCTAGTGTCTTTTTCTATCCCTCCATTTCAGCAGTTTCTGAATGTCTGAATCACAGAAGGAGTCTCTTTACACCTTTTTCCATCAGCCGGTTGCTTCTGCCGGTTACTTGGTGTTAGCTGCATGGTGCGGGTGAGGAGGGTTCTTGTTCCCCTGGTTCGACCTCAGGCTAAGTAAAGCAAGGCTTCTTCATATGGGTCTTGTGAATGAGATATTTTTAGCATTCCTTCTTCTCCTTCCCATAGCACCAAAACTCTTTTTTAAATCTGTGTCAAGTGTTAGGCAAGAGATGTTTTCTGGTCCTCCACAAGTGGTAACGTAACTCTGCTTTGTACTGGTGCATGATTCTTGATGCAAGAGGTTTTCCTGCTCTTTCTTTAGCATTCCTTATGGTAAGAGTGTTTTCTATCCTCTCCCAGTCTCTGAAGTCTTTTGTTTCCTATGGAGGAAGGAACTGCAGAAGTGGACAGTGTTTTTGCCTGTCACCCAGTGGCATTTAGTTAGCTCCTGCACATCTAGCCCACTATAGGCCAGGGGTGGGGGGCTTTCCAGTCTCTTGCCTTGCACCCAGTCTTTCTGTGAGCACCTAGTGGAGGCCCATGGAGAACAGTTTGTGAGTTAGGGCAAACGCTCCTTGTGACTGGGGCTCTGCATTTATCTAAACTGAAATCTTAGCCCACTCTTGGCCTTTAAAAGCATTTACATTCTTAGCTAATTTTTTTCCAACATGCTTCTATGAAAGCTATTTATTCTTTTTTTTTTTTAAATGTATTTTATTTTAAGTTCTGGGATACACGTGCAGAACATGTAGGTTTGTTACATAGGTAAATGTGTGCCATGGTGGTTTGCTGCACTTATCAGCCCATCACCTAGGTATTAAACTCCACATGCATTAGCTATTTATCCTGATGCTCTGTCTCTCCCCACGCCCCCCCACCACAGGCCTTGGTGTGTGTTGTTTCCCTCCCTTTGTCCATGTGTTCTCATTGTTCAGCTCCCACTTATGAGTGAGAACATGCTGTGTTTGGTTTTCTGTTCCTGTGGTAGTTTGCTGAGGATAATGGCTTCCAGTTTCATCCATGTCCCTGCAAAGGACATGATCGAATTCCTTTTTAGGCTGTATAGTATTCCATGGTGTGTGTGTACCACATTTTCTTTATCCAGTCTGTCCTTGATGGGCATTTGGGTTGATTCCATGAATACCTCATTTTATTGTGCTTTGCTTTACTGCATGTCACAGATAATTACATCTTTTTTTTTTTTTTAATACTTTAAGTTCTAGGGTACATGTGTAAAATGTGCAGATTTGTTATAAATGTATACTTGTGCCATGTTGGTGTGCTGCACCCATCAACTCGTCATTTACATCAGGTATAACTCCCAATGCCATCCCTCTCCCCTCCCCACTCCCCATAATAGGTACCGGTGTGTGATGTTCCCCTTCCAGAGTCCAAGTGATCTCATTGTTCAATTCCCACCAAAAATGTGGTACACACACACCATGGAATACTATACAGCCTAAAAAGGAATTCGATCATGTCCTTTGCAGGGACATGGATGAAACTGGAAGCCATTATCCTCAGCAAACTACCACAGGAACAGAAAACCAAACACAGCATGTTCTCACTCATAAGTGGGAGCTGAACAATGAGAACACATGGACAAAGGGAGGGAGACAACACACACCAAGGCCTGTGGTGGGGGTGGGGGGTGGGGGGAGACAGAGCATCAGGATAAATAGCTAATGCATGTGGAGTTTAATACCTAGGTGATGGGTGAGAACATGTGGTGTTTGGTTTTCTGTTCTTGCAATAGTGTGCTGAGAATGATGGTTTCCACCTGCATCCATGTCCCTACAAAGAACACAAACTCATCCCTTTTTATGGCTGCATAGTATTCCATGTGCCACATTTTCTTAATCCAGTCTGTCACTGATGGACATTTGGGTTGATTCCAAGTCTTTGTTATTGTGAATAGTGCCGCAATAAACATACACGTGTGCATGTGTCTTTATAGCAGCATGATTTAAAATCCTTTGGATACATACCCAGTAATGGGATGGCTGGGTCATATGGAATTTCTAGTTCTAGATCCTTGAGGAATCGCCATACTGTTTTCCACAATGGTTGAACCAGTTTACAATCCCACCAACAGTATAAAGTGTTCCTATTTCTCCACGTCCTCTCCAGCACCTGTTGTTTCCTGACTTTTTAATGATTGCCATTCTAACTGGTGTGAGATGATATCTCATTGTGGCTTTGATTTACATTTCTCTGATGGCCAATGATGATGAGCATTTTTTCATGTATCTGTTGGCTGTATGCATGTCTTCTTTTGCGAAATGTCTGTTCATATCCTTTGCCCACTTTTTGATGGGGTTGTTTGTTTTTTTCTCGTAAATTTGTTTGAGTTCTTTGTAGGTTCTGGATATTAGCCTTTTGTCAGATGAGTAGATTGCAAAAATTTTCTCCCATTCTGTAGGTTGTCTGTTCACTCTGATGGTAGTTTCTTTTGCTGTGCAGAAGCTCTTTAGTTTAATCAGATCCCATTTGTCAATTTTGGCTTTTGTTGCCATTGCTTTTGGTGTTTTAGACATGAAGTCCTTGCCCATGCCTATGTCCTGAATGGTATTACCTAGGTTTCCTTCTAGGGTTTTTACAGTTTTAGGTCTAACATTTAAGTCTCTAATGCATCTTGAATTAATTTTCATATAAGGAGTAAGGAAAGGATCCAGTTTCAGCTTTCTACTTATGGCTACCTAATTTTCCCAGCACCATTTATTTATTTATTTATTTATTTATTTATTTATTTATTTTTTTTATTTTTTTATTTTATTTATTATTTTTTTTAATTTATTTATTATTATTATACTTTAAGTTGTAGGGTACATGTGCATAACTTGCAGGTTTGTTACATATGTATACTTGTGCCATGTTAGTCTGCTGCACCCATCAACTCATCATTTACATCAGGTATAACTCCCAATGCAATCCCTCCCCCCTCCCCCCTCCCCATGATAGGCCCCGGTGTATGATGTTCCCCTTCCTGAGTCCAAGTGATCTCGTTGTTCAGTTCCCACCTATGAGTGAGAACATGCGGTGTTTGGTTTTCTGTTCTTGTGATAGTTTGCTAAGAATGATGGTTTCCAGCTGCATCCATGTCCCTACAAAGGACGCAAACTCATCCTTTTTTATGGCTGCATAGTATTCCATGGTGTATATGTGCCACATTTTCTTAATCCAATCTGTCACTGATGGACATTTGGGTTGATTCCAAGTCTTTGCTATTGTGAATAGTGCTGCAATAAACATACGTGTGCATGTGTCTTTATAGCAGCATAATTTATAATCCTTTGGGTATATCCCCAGTAATGGGATGGCTGGGTCATATGGTACATCTAGTTCTAGATCCTTGAGGAATCGCCATACTGTTTTCCATAATGGTTGAACTAGTTTACAATCCCACCAACAGTGTAAAAGTGTTCCTATTTCTCCACATCCTCTCCAGCACCTGTTGTTTCCTGACTTTTGAATGATCGCCATTCTAACTGGTGTGAGATGGTATCTCATTGTGGTTTTGATTTGCATTTCTCTGATGGCCAGTGATGATGAGCATTTTTTCATATGTCTGTTGGCTGTATGAATGTCCTCTTTTGAGAAATGTCTGTTCATATCCTTTGCCCACTTTTTGATGGGGTTGTTTGTTTTTTTCTTGTAAATTTGTTGGAGTTCTTTGTAGGTTCTGGATATTAGCCCTTTGTCAGATGAGTAGATTGCAAAAATTTTCTCCCATTCTGTAGGTTCCCTGTTCACTCTGATGGTAGTTTCTTTTGCTGTGCAGAAGCTCTTTAGTTTAATTAGATCCCATTTGTCAATTTTAGCTTTTGCTGCCGTTGCTTTTGGTGTTTTAGACATTAAGTCTTTGCCCATGCCTATGTCCTGAATGGTACTACCTAGGTTTTCCTCTAGGATTTTTATGGTATTAGGTCTAACATTTAAGTCTCTAATCCATCTTGAATTAATTTTCGTATAAGGAGTAAGGAAAGGATCCAGTTTCAGCTTTCTACTGATGGCTAGCCAATTTTCCCAGCACCATTTATTAAATAGGGAATCCTTTCCCCATTTCTTGTTTTTCTCAGGTTTGTCAAAGATCAGATGGCTGTAGATGTGTGGTATTATTTCTGAGGACTCTGTTCTGTTCCATTGGTCTATATCTCTGTTTTGGTACCAGAACCATGCTGTTTTGGTTACTGTAGCCTTGTAGTATAGTTTGAAGTCAGGTAGCGTGATGCCTCCAGCTTTGTTCTTTTGACTTAGGATTGTCTTGGAGATGCGGGCTCTTTTTTGGTTCCATATGAACTTTAAAGCAGTTTTTTCCAATTCTGTGAAGAAACTCATTGGTAGCTTGATGGGGATGGCATTGAATCTATAAATTACCTTGGGCAGTATGGCCATTTTCACGATATTGATTCTTCCTATCCATGAGCATGGTATGTTCTTCCATTTGTTTGTGTCCTCTTTTATTTCACTGAGCAGTGGTTTGTAGTTCTCCTTGAAG